>NC_090317.1:45775027-46078058 GCF_039906515.1 Pseudorca crassidens | reverse complement strand
GAGAAAACTGGACAGCTATATGTAAAAGAATGAATTTACAACATTCTCTAACACCATACACCAAAATAAGCTCAGAATGGATTAAAGACCTAAATGTAAGACCGGATACTATAAAACTCTTAGAGGAAAACATAGGCAGAACACACTTTGACATAAATAGCAGCAATATATTTTTTGATCCTTCTCCTAGAGTTGTGGAAATAAGAGCAAAAATAAACAAATGGGACCTAATTAAACTCAAATGCTTTTTCACAGCAAAGGAAACCATAAACAAAACAAAAAGACAACCCACAGAATGGGAGAAAATATTTACAAATGATGCAACCGACAAGGGATTAATCTTCAAAATTTACAAACAGCTCATGCATCTCAATATCAAAAAAACAAACAAACAACCTAATCAAAGAATGGACAGAAGACCAAAATAGGCATTTCTCCAAAGAAGATATACAGATGGACAAGGGGTACAAGAAACTTGCTCACCATCTCTAATTATTAGAGAAATGCAAATCAAATGTACAATGAGATATCACCTCACACCAGTCAGAATGGCCATTATCAAAATATCTACAAACAATAAATTCTGGAGATGGTGTACAGAAAAGGGGACCCTCCTATACTGTTGGAGGGAAAGTAAATTGGTACAGCCACTATAGTGGACAGTGTTGAGGTTCCTTAAGAAACTAAAAGTTGAGCTACCATATGATCCAGCAATCCCACTCCTGCCTATATATCTGGAGGAAACCATGATTCAAAAGCTTACATGTACCCCAATGTTCATTGCAGTGCTGTTTACAATAGCCAAGACATGGAAACATCCTAAATGTCCATCAACAGGGGAATGGTTAGAGAAGATGTGGTATATATGTGCAATAGAATATTACTCTGCCATTAAAAAGAATGAAATAATGCCATTTGCCACAACATGGATGGACCTGGAGATTATCATACTAACTGAAGTAATTCGGACAGAGAAAGCCACGTATCATATGATATTGCTTATATGTGGAATATAAAACAAAATTGATACAAATGAACTTATCTACAAAATAGAAACAGACTCAAAATAGAGAACAAAGTTATGGTTACCAAGGGGGAAGTATGGAGGAGAGGGATAGATTGGGAGTTTGGGATTGACATATACACACTACTATATTTAAAATAGATAGCCAACAAGAACCTACTGTATAACACAGAGAACTCTGCTCAATATTCTATAATTACCTAAATAGAACAGAAGTTGAGAAAGAATAGATACATGTATATGTACAACTGAATCACTTTGTTGTACACCTGAAACTAACACAACATTTTTAATCAACTATACTCCAATATAAAATAAAATTTTCAAAAAAAACTATACTACAAAGCTATAGTAATCAAAATAATATGGTACTAGTATAAATATACACATAAAGATCAATGGAACAGAATCAAGAGTCCAGAAATAAGCCCTCCCATATACAGTCAACTAATATTTGACAAGGGAGCCATGAGTACACTATAGGGAAAAGATAGCCTCTTCAATAAATACTGGAATAACTGGATAACCACACACAAAATCATAAATTTGGACCCTTATCTTGCACCATTCACAAAAATTTATTCAGAATGTATTAAAGACTTAAACATAAGACCTGAAACTGTAACATTCCTAGAAGAAGACATATGGGATAAACTCTTTGACATTGGTCTTGGCAGTGATTTTTTGGATATGACACCAATAGTACAGGCAACAGTACGTAACTAGACAACCTACTGTATATCACAGAGAACTCTACTCAGTGCTCTGTGGTGACCTAAATGAGAAGGAAATCCAAAAAGGAAGTGTTATTTGTATATGTGTAGCTAATTCACCTTGCTGTACAGTATAAACTAACACAATACTGTAAAGCAACTATTCTCCAATATATTTTTATAATTACAGGTGACAAAAGCAAAAATCAAGATATGGCACTACATCAAATCAAAAAGCTTCTGCACAGCAAAAGGAACAATCCACAAAATGAAAATGCAACCTACCCAATGGGAGAAAATATTTGCAAATCGTACATCTGATAAGGGGCTAATACACAAAATATATTTTTAAAAAAACTCATACAACTCAGTAGCAGAATAAATGCAATCTGATTTTTTAAAAATTGACATAGTTACTAGATAAACATTTTTCCAAATATGATACAAATAGTAACAGGTAAATGAAAAGATGCACAACAACACTAATCACCAGGAAAATGCAAATCAAAACTACAATGAGATATCACTTCACACCTGTTAGAATACCTATCATCAAAATGAAAAGAGATAACAAGTGTTTCTGAGGATGTGAAGAAAAAGGAACCCCTGTCCACTGTTGGTAGGAATGTAAATTGGTACAGCCACTATGTAAAACTGTACAGAGGTTCCTCAAAAAATTAAAAATAGAACTACCATATGATCCAACAATTCCACTTTTGGATATATATCCAAAATAAATTTCATTAGATTTCAAGGACCTATCTTCACTATCTTGTTCATTGCAGCATTATTCACAATAACCATGATTTGGAAACATTCTTAATGTTCATAAATGGATGAATGCATCAAGAAGATGCAATATATACATATATACAATGGAATATTATTCAGCCACAGGAAAGAAGGAAATCTTTCCATTTGCAACAAAATGGATCAAACTTGAGAGCATCTTGCTAAGTTACACAAGTCAGACTGAGAAAGATAAATACTGAATGATATCACTTTTATGTAGAATATAAAAAAGCTGAACTCATAGAAACAGAGAGTAGAATGTTGGTTACCAGGGGCTAAGGGGGTGGGGGGACTAGGGGAGATACTAATCAAAGTGTACAAACTTTCAGTTATAAGATATGTAAGTTTGAGGGATCTAGTATACAGCATGATGATTATATTTAATAATACTGTATTATATACTTGGAAGTTTCTAAAAGAGTAGATCTTAAATGTTCTCACCACAAAAAAGAAACAGTAACTATGTAAGATGATGGAAGTGTAGAACAAAGCTACAGTGATAATTATTTCACAATATTTAAGTATATCAACTCAATACGTGCTTCACCATAAACTTATACACTGTTATATATCAAACGTATCTCAAGAAAGTTGTTTTTTAAAAAAATACACTTATAGCATAGAAGGGGAAGGAAAAGGGAAATAGATATTGGTAAGTTTCTGCATTCCAATTGACATGGTAAAATATTGATTCTAAATATACTATGCAAAGTTAAGTATGTATTTTGTAATTCCTAGATACAAAGATATATAGTTAAAACACAATATATAAATTAAAATGGAACACTGAAAACTGTACAAATAATCAAAAAGAGGACTGAAAATGAGAAACAGTGTAGATTTAAATGCAAACATATTAGAAATTACATCAAATGTAAATGATATAAAAGCAGCACTTAAAAGACAGAACTTACTTGAAAAGATGAAAAAGATATAATTCAACTAAATGCTATCTACAATAATTTCAAATATAATGATATAGGTATGTTAAAGAGAAAAGATATACCATACAAACACAAATTAAAAGAAAGTCAATGTGCTTATATTAATATGAAAGCAGACTTTAGAACGAACAAAATTAAAAGATAAAAAGACATCATATATTGACTAATGGGTCAATTCACCAAGAAGTTATAACAATTCTAAATCCATATATATCTAACTACTGACATTTAAAACACCTGAAGCAAAAACAAACAGAACCAAAAAGAGAAACAGACAAATACACAATTATAGTTGAAGACTTCAACACTCCTCTGTTAGTGATAGAACTAGTAGAGATAAACTTGGCAAGAACAGAGAAGAACTGAATGACACAAACAATTGAACTAACTGACAATTACACAATACTCCATTCAACAATAGCAGAATACACAGTCATTTAAAGAACACATGGAACATTTTATGTCACAAAACAAACCTTAACAAATTTTTAAAAATTGAAATCGTATAAAGTATGTCCCCTCTGACCATGGTGTAATTAAGCTACAAAATCTAAAACAGAAGTATAAAGTTAATATCTCTAATCAATTCAAAATTAAACAACACACTGCTAAATTTGAACTTAATATAAATTAAAATACAACATATCAAATTTTGTGAGACATGGTTAAGCAATGCTTAGAAGAAAATTTATATCATTTAATGATTATGTTAGAAAAGAAAAAAGGTCACAAATCAATAATTTAAGTTTCCACCTAAAGAAACTAGAAAAGGAAGAGCAAAATAAACCCAAAGCAAGAGCAAGGAAAGAAATAATCAAGATAAGAGCTGATATCAATAAACTCGATACAGAAAAACAACAGAAAATCTCAATTAACTGAAAATATGTTTCTCTGAAAAGATCAATAAAATTGGTAAACCTCAAGAATTACTGATACAGAAAAAAGAAAGAAGTCACAAATTACCAATACCAGAAATGGAAAATGGAATATCAGTATAGAATGCACAGATATTAAAAGGATAATAAGGAAATATTGTAATTAAATCTACACACATAAATTAACAACTTAGATCAAAATGTTCAACTCCTAGGCAATCATAAATTACTAAAACTCACCCATGATGAAGTAGATAACTTGACTAACCATATATCTATTAATGAAATATAATTTGTAGTAAATTTAAAAAGCAAGAAATTTCTAGGTCCAGATGTTTTCTTTGGTGAATTTTCCTAAGCATGTAAAGAAGAAATATCTTCAATATTTTGCAGTATCTTCCAGAAAATAGAAGTAGAGGAATTATTTCCCAACTCAGTTTACAAGCCCTGCATTATTACAATACTAAAACCAGACAGGGACTACACACCAAAAAGAAAACTATAGACCAATATCCCTCATGAGCATAGATCTAAAAATCCTAAACAAAGTATTAGTCGATTAAATCCAGTACTACTTTTAAAAGTATAATACATCAAAACCAAGTGGGTTTTATGTCAAGAATGCAAAGGTAAATCAAAATTTGAAGCATCAGTCAATATAATCCAACATATTAACAGTCTTAAGAAAAATCACATGATCATATCAATTAATGCAAACAAATTTTTTGACAAAATAAAACATCCACTGATGATAAAAACTCTCAACCTGATAAAAGGCATCTACAAGAAACCTACACCTAATGTCATACTTATTGGAGAAAGACTGAATGCTTTCCCCCTAAGTTTAAGAACACTAAAAACTATAAAATATCACTCAGGTAAATTAAGGAAGTCCTCAATAAATGGAGTTATATACCATGTTCATCAGTGGATAACACAATTTTGTTACTATATAAATTCTATTGAAATTATATATGGATACAATACAATCACAATGAAAATCTCAGCAGTTTTTTTTATAGAACATGACAAGCTGATTATGACATTTTTATGGAAATACAAAGCAATTAGGATATTCAAAGCAATTTTGAATAAGAACAAAATTAAAAGATTTAAACTACTTGATTTCAAAACTCGCTATAAAGATGTAATAATCAAGACTGAAGTTATCAGTGAAAAGATAGACAAGTATATCAATGTAACAGAATATAGAGCCCACAAATATTCCCACACATAGGTTAATTAATTTTCAACAAAGGGCCAAGGAAATTCAAAGAGTAAAGAATATTCTTTTAAACAAATTATACTGAAATGATTAGATACCTATATACAAAAATTATTGATCTTTACCTCACACCATATACAAAATTTACTTGAAATATATCATGTACCCATACATAAACCTAAAACTATATAACCTCTAGAAGAAACAATAAGAGAAAACCTTTGAGACTTTGAATTATACCAAAATTTCTTGAACAAAATACAAAAAGCAAAAATCAGAAAAGAAAGAAAAAGTTAAATTGGACTTTACTTAAGTTAAAAATACCTACTCTTCAATAGCCAGTGTTAAGAAAATGAAAAAGCAAGCTATAGACTGGAAGAAAGTATTTGCAAAACATATATCTGGCAAAAGGCTTGTATGCAAAATTTATAAATATTTCTTGTAATTCAAAATAGACCACCTGATAAGAAAATGGACAAAAGATTTGAATAAACATGTCCCCAAAGAATATTTAAAAATGGCAAATGAAGCACATGAAAATATTCTCAATATAATTAGCTATAAGAGAATTACAAGTTAAAAATCTCTATGACATACCAGACACACTCACTAGAAAAGATAAAATGAAAGACTGACAAGACCAAGTGTTTGTTAGGGTGTGGAACAACTGGAGCTCTCAAATTACCTGTGCTGGTGTAAAATCATACAACTATAAGATAGATTCTCATAATGTTAAACATATGCTTATCCTTTGATCTAGCTATTCCACTCCAAGTTAATAATCAAGATAAATGAGAACACATGCACACATCAAAAATTATACTTGAATGTTCATAGCAGCATTAGTCATAGCAGCAAGAGTAGAAACAATCCAACTGTCCAAACTGGTAAATAGATTAACATATTATATAATACTAATTCAATGAAATATTGCTTAGCAAAAAAAAGAATGGACTTTTATTTTTACATCTTTATTGGAGTATAATTGCTTTACAATGGAGTGTTAGTTTATGCTTTATAACAAAGTGAATCTGTTATACATATGCATATGTTCCCATATCTCCTCCCTCTTGCATATCCCTCCCTCCAACCCTCCCTATCCCACCCATCCAAGTGGTCACAAAGCGCCGAGTTGATCTCCCTGTGTTATGCATCTGCTTCCCACTAGCTATCTATTTTACATTTGGTACTGTATATATGTCCATGGCACTCTCTCACTTGGTCACAGCTTACCCATTCCCTTCCCCATATCCTCAAGTCCATTCTCTAGTAGGTCTGTGTCTTTATTCCTGTCTTACCCTAGGTTCTTCATGACATTTTTTTTCTTAGATTCCATATATATGTGTTAGCATACGGTATTTGTCTTTTTCTTTCTGACTTACTTCACTCTGTATGACAGACTCTAGGTCCATCCACCTCACTACAAACAACTCAATTTCATTGCTTTTTATGGCTGAGTAATATTCCATTGTATATATGTGACACATCTTCTTTATCCATTCATCCAATGATGGACACTTAGGTTGTTTCCACCTCCTGACTATTGTAAATAGTGACTATCGTAAATAGAGCTGCAATGAACATTTTGGTACATGACTCTTTTTTTTTGAATTATGGTTTTCTCAAGGTATATGCCCAGTAGAGGGATTGCTGGGTCATATGGTAGTTCTATTTGTAGTTTTTAAAGGACCCTCCATACTGTTCTCCATAGTGGTTGTACAAATTCACATTCCCACCAGCAGTGCAAGAGTTTTCCCTTTTCTCCACACCCTCTCCACCATTTAATGTTTCTAGATTTTTTGATGATGGCCATTCTGACTGGTGTGAGATGATATCTCATTGTAGTTTTGATTTGCTTTTCTCTAATGATTAATAATGTAGAGCATTTTTTCATGTGTTTGTTGGCAATCTGTACATTTTCTTTAGAGAAATGTCTATACGGGTCTACTGCCCATTTTTGGATTGGGTTTTTTTGGTTTTTTCCTATTGAGCTGCATGAGCTGCTTGTAAATTTTGGAGATTAATGCTTTGTCAGTTGCTTCATTTGCAAATATTTTCTCCCATTCTGAGGGCTGTCTTTTGGTCTTGTTTATGGTTTCCTTTGCTGTGCAAAAGCTTTGAAGTTTCATTAGGTCCCATTTGTTTAGTTTTGTTTTTATTTCCATTTCTCTAGGAGGTGGGTCAAAAAGGATCTTGCTGTGATTTATGTCATAGAGTGTTCTGCCTATGTTTTCCTCTAAGAGTTTGATAGTTTCTGGCCTTACATTTAGGTCTTTAATCCATTTTGAGCTTATTTTTTTATATGGTGTTAGGGATTGTTCTAATCTCATACTTTTACATGTACCTGTTCAGTTTTCCCAGGACAACTTATTGAAGAGGCTGTCCTTTCTCCACTGTACGTTCCTGCCTCATTTATCAAAGATAAGGTAACCATATGTGTGTGGGTTTATCTCTGGTCTTTCTATCCTGTTCCATTGATCTATATTTCTGTTTTTGGTGGCACTACCATACTGTCTTGATTACTATAGCTTTGTAGTATAGCCTGAAGTCAGGGAGCCTGATTCCTCCAGCTCCGTTTTTTGTTCTCAAGATTGCTTTGGCTATTCGAGGTCTTTTGTGCTTCAATACAAATGGTGAAATTTTTTGTTCTACTTCTGTGAAAAATGCCAGTGGTAGCTTGATAGGGATTGCATTGAATCTGTAGATTGCTTTGGGTAGTAGAGTCATTTTCACAATGTTGATTCTTCCAATCAAAGAACATAGTATATCTCTCCATCTATGTATATCACCTTTAATTTCTTTCATCAGTGTCTTATAATTTTCTGCGTACAGGTCTTTTGTCTCCTTAGGTTGGTTTATTCCTAGATATTTTATTCTTTTTGTTGCAATGGTAAATGGGAGTGTTTTCTTGATTTCACTTTAAGATTTTTCACCATTAGTGTATAGGAATGCCAGAGATTTCTGTGAATTAATTTTGTATCCTGCTACTTTACCAAATTAATTGCTTAGTTCTCAGAGTTTTCTGGTAGCATCTTTAGAATTCTCTATTTATAGTATCATGTCATCTGCAAACAGTGACAGCTTTACTTCTTCTTTTGCAATTTGGATTCCTTTTATTTCCTTTTCTTCTCTGATTGCTGTGGCTAAAACTTCCAAAACTATGTTGAATAAGAGTGCTGAGAGTGGGCAACTTTGTCTTGCTCCTGATCTTAGTGGAAATGCTTTCAGTTTTTCACCATTGAGGATGATGTTGGCTGTGTGTTTGTCATATATGGCCTTTATGATGTTAAGGAAAGTTCCCTCTAGCCTACTTTCTGCAGGGTTTTTATCATAAATTGGTGTCGAATTTTGTTGAAAGCTTTCTCTGCATCTATTGAGATGATCATATGGTTTTTCACCTTCAGTTTGTTAATATGGTGTATCACATTGATTGATTAGTGTATATTGAAGAATCCTTGCATTCCTGGAATAAACCCCACTTGATCATGGTGTATGATCCTTTTAATGCGCTGTTGGATTCTGTTTGCTAGCATTTTGTTGAGGATTTTTGCATCTATGTTCATCAGTGATAATGGCCTGCAGTTTTTTTTTCTTTGTAACATCCTTGTCTGGTTTTGATAACAGGGTGATGGTTGCCTCGTAGAATGAGTTTGGGAGTGTTCCTCCCTCTGCTGTATTTTGGAAGAGTTTGAGAAGGATAGGTGTGAGCTCTTTTGTAAATGTTTGATAGAATTCGCCTGTGAAGCCATATGGTCCTGGGCTTTTGTGTGTTGGAAGATTTTTAATCACAGTTTCAATTTCAGTGCTTGTGATTGGTCTGTTCTTATTTTCTATTTCTTCCTGATTCAGTCTTGGCAGGTTGTGCATTTCTAGGAATTTGTCCATTTCTTTCAGTTTGTCCATTTTACTGGCATATAGTTGTTGGTAGTAATCTCTCATGATCTTTTGTATTTCTGCAGTGTCAGCTGTTACTTCTCCTTTTTCATTTCTAATTCTATTGATTTGAGTCTTCTCCCTTGTTTCTTGTTGAGTCTGGCTAGTGGTTTATCAATTTTGTTTATCTTATCAGAGATCCAGCTTTTAGTTTTATTGATCTTTGCTATTGTTTCCGTCATTTCTTTTTCATTTATTTCTGATCTGATCTTTATGATTTCTTTCCTTCTGCTAACTTTGGGCATTTTTTTCTTCTTTCTCTAATTGCTTTAGGTGCAAAGTTAGGTTGTTTATTTGAGATGTTTCCTGTTTCTTAAGGTAAGATTGTATTGCTATAAACTTCCCTCTTAGAACTGCTTTTGCTGCAGCCCATTGGATTTGGGTCGTCGTGTATCCATTGTCATTTGTTTCTAAGTATGTTCTGATTTACTCTTTGATTTCTTCAGTGATCACTTCCTTATTAAGTAGTGTATTGTTTAGCCTCCATGTGTTTGTATTTTTACAGAACATTACCTGTAATTGATATCTAGTCTCATAGCATTGTGGTGGGAAAAGATACTTGATACAATTTCAATATTCATAAATTTACCATGGCTTGACTTGTGACCCAAGATATGATCTATTGCGGAGAATATTCCATGAGCACTTGAGAAAAATGTTTATTCTGTTGTTTTTGGATGGAATGTCCTATAAATATCTATTAAGTCCATCTAGTTTAATGTATCATTTAAAGTTTGTGTTTCCTTATTTATTTTCATTTTGGATGATCTGTCCATGGGTGAAAGTGGGGTGTTAAAGTCCCCTGCTATGAATGTGTTACTGTCAATTTCCCCTTTTATGGCTGTTAGTATTTTCCTTATGTATTGAGGTGCTCCTATGTTGGGTTCATAAATATTTACAATTGTTATATCTCCTTCTTGGATTGATCCCTTGCTCATTATGTAGTGTCCTTCTTTGTCTCTTCTAATAGTCTTTATTTTAAAGTCTATTTTGTCTGATACGAGAATTGCTACTCCAGCTTTCTTTTGGTTTCCATTTGCATGGTATATATTTTCCATACCCTTACTTTCAGTCTGTATGAGTCTCTAGGTCTGAAGTGGGTCTCTTGTAGACAGCATATATATGCCTCTTGTTTTTGTATCCATTCAGCCAATCTGTGTCTTTTGGTGGGAGCATTTAATCCATTTACATTTAAGGTAATTATCGATATATATGTTCCTATTCCCATTTTCTTAATTTTTTGGTTTTTTTTTTTTATTGGAGGTCTTTACGTTCTCTGTGTTTCTTGCCTAGAGAAGTTCCTTTAGCATTTGTTGTAAAGCTGGTTTGGTGGTGCTGAACTCTCTCTGCTTTGGCTTTTCACTAAAGATTTTAATTTCTCCATCATATCTGAATGAGATCCTTGCTGGGTAAAGTAATCTTGGTTGTAGGTTTTTTGCCTTCATCACTTTAAATATGTCCTTCCAGTCCCTTCTGGCTTGCAGAATTTCTGATGAAAGATCAGCTATTAACCTTATGAGGATTACCTTGTGTGTTTTTTGTTGTTTTTCCCTTGCTGTTTTAATATGTTTTCTTTGTATTTAATTTTTGACAGTTTGATGAATATGTTTCTTGGCATGTATTTCCTTGGATTAATCCTGTATGGGACTCTGTGTGCTTCCTGGACTTGATTTACTATTTCCTTTCCCATATTAGGGAAGTTTTCAACTATAATCTCTTCAAATATTTTCTCAGTCCCTTTCTTTTTCTCTTATTCTTCTGGAAACTCTATAATTCGAATGTTGGTGCATTTAACGTTGTCCCAGTGGTCTCTGAGACTGTCCTCAATTCTTTTCATCCTTTTTTCTTTATTCTGCTCTGCAGTAGTTATTTCCACTATTTTGTCTTCCAGGTCACTTATCCATTCTTCTGCCTCAGTTTTTCTGCTATTGATCCCTTCTAGAGTATTTTTAATTTCATTTATTGTGTTGTTCATTGTTGCTTGTTTCCTCTTTAGTTCTTCTAGGTCCTTGTTAAATGTTTCTTGCATTTTGTCTATTCTATTTCCAAGATTTTGGATCATCTTTACTATAATTATTCTGAATTCTTTTTCAGGTAGACTGCCTATTTCCTCTTCATTTGTTAGGTCTGGTGGGGTTTTACTTTTCTCCTTCATCTGCTGTGTGTTTTTCTGTCTTTTCATTTTGCTTATCTTACTGTGTTTGGGGTCTCCTTTTTGCAGGCTGCAGCTTCAAAGTTCCCGTTGTTCTTGGTGTCTGTCCCCAGTGGCTAAGGTTGGTTCAGTGGGTTGTGTAGGCTTCCTGGTGGAGGGGACTTGTGCCTGTGTTCTGGTGGATGAGGCTGGATCTTGTCTTTCTGGTGCGCAGGTCCATGTCTGGTGGTGTGTTTTGGGGTGTTTGTGGACTTATTATGATTTTAGGCAGCCTCTCTGCTAATGGGTGGAGTTGTATTTCTGTCTTGCTAGTTGTTTGGCATAGGGTGTCCAGCACTGTAGCTTGTTCGTCGTTGAGTGAAGCTGAGTGCTGTTTTTGAGATGGAGATCTCTGGGAGATTTTCGCCATTTGATATTATGTGGAGCTGGGAGGTCTCTTGTGGACCAGTGTCCTGAAGGTTGCTCTCCCACTTCAGAGGCACAGCACTGACCCCTGGCTGCAGTACCAAGAGCCTTTCATCCACATGGCTCAGAATAAAAGAGAGAAAAAGTAGAAAGAAAGAAAGAAAGGAAGAAAAGAAAGAAAGAAAGAAAGAAAGAAAGAAAGAAAGAAAGAAAGAAAGAAAGAAAGAAAGAAAGAAAGAAAGAAAGAAAGAAAGATAGAGGTTTAAGTAAAACAAAAAACGGACAGATAGAACCTATGGACAAATGATGAACGCAAAGCTATACAGACAAAATTTCACACAGAAGCATACACATACACACTCACAAAAAAGGGAAAAGGGGAAAACATAATAAATCTTGCTGTCAAAGTCCACTTCCTCAATTTGGGATGATTCGTTGTCTATTCATGTATTCCACAGATGCAGGGTACATCAAGTTACTTGTGGAGATTTAATCCACTGCTCCTGAGGCTTCTGGGAGAGATTTTCCTTTCTCTTCTTTGTTCACACAGCTCCAGGTGCTCAGCTTTGGATTTGTCCCAGCCTCTGCGTGTAGGTCACCAGAGGGTGTCTGTTCTTCTCTCAGACAGGAGGGGGTTAAAGGAGCAGCTGACTTGGGAGCTCTGGCTCACTCATGCCGGGGGCAGGGAGGGGTGTGGATGCAGGACGTGCCTGCGGCGGCAGAGGCCAGCAGGACATTGCACTAGCCTGTGGCGAGCCATGCGTTCTCCTGGGGAAGTTGCCCCTGGATCCCGGGGCCCTGGCAGTGGCGGGCTGCACAGGTCTCCCTGGAAGGGAGGTGTGGATAGTGACCTGTGCTCGCACACAAGCTTCTTGGCGGTGGCAGCAGCAGCCTTAGCATCTCATGCCCTTCTGGGGTCCACGCTGTTAGCTGCAGCTCGCACCCATCTCTGAACCTCCTTTAAGCAGCACTCTTAATCCCCTGTCCTCGCGCACCAGGAAACAAAGAGGGAAGAAAAAGTCTCTTGCCTCTTTGGCAGGTCCAGACTTTTCCCCAGACTTCCTCCCGGCTAGCTGTGGTGCACTAACCCCCTGCAGGCTGTGTTCATGCCGCCACCCCCAGTCCTCTCCCAGTGCTCCGACTGAAGCCCGAGCCTCAGATCCCAGCCCCGCCCACCCCAGCGGGTGAGCCAACAAGCCTCTCGGGCTGGTGAGTGCTGGTTGGCACCGATCCTCTGTGCGGGAATCTCTCTGCTTTGCCCTCTGCACTCCTGTTGCTGTGCTCTCCTCCGTGGCTCCAAAGCTTCCTCCCTCCACAGCTTCCCCCTCCACCACCCACAGTCTCCCTACGTGAAGGGGCTTCGTAGTGTATGGAAACCTTTCCTCCTTCACAGCTCCCTCCCACTGGTGCAGGTCCCATCCCTATTCTTTTGTCTTTGTTTATTCTTTTTGCTTTTGCCCTACCCAGGTACGTGGGGAGTTTCTTGCCTTTTGGGAGGTCTGAGGTCAGCGTTCAGTAGGTGTTCTTCAGTTTTTCTATGTGTAGATGTATTTCTGGTGTATCTGTGCAGAGGAAGGTGATCTCCATGTCTTACTCTTCTGCCATCTTCCTCCGACCCAAGAATGGACTATTGATACGTGTAACAACATAGATGAAAGAAATTACACACAAAAGACTACATGTATATATATATATATATATATATATATATATATATAGTATGATTCTATCTTTATGCAATTTGAGAAGAAGCAAGTTTTTAGTGACAGAAAGCAGTGGTCCATGTTGAAGATAAGGGATTTACTGCAAAATGACAAGATGAAATTTTTTGATTTGGTAAAAATTTCTACATTTTGATCATGATGTTAGTAACTCAACAGTATACACTTGTCAAAATTCATCAAATTGTACACTTACAATTGGTGAATTTTACTACTGTAAATTATACCTCAATAAAGCTGATTAATAAAGATCAATGAAAATTAACTTATCTTATTCTTTAGATACTGTAGCCACAGTAAAGGATACTATTTTTTATGAAGTCATGATATTTTAATGACATACCTAGAAAAAGATGAACTGTGTTTTCTCAATGTATTGTGTTTTAATCTCTAATTTGTTTTTCTTCACTGTGTATTTCAGGATCAACATCATTCCTGAAATATCAGAGGTAAATTTAATCAACTGGTCCCCAGTTCCTACTCTGGGATTTAAACTCTGTGCCTTGTATGTCAACAGTTGTGAAAGAGAGAAAAGAAAGAAAGAAAGAAAGAAAGAAAGAAAGAAAGAAAGAAAGAAAGAAAGAAAGAAAGAAAGAAAGAAAGAAAGAAAGAAAGAAAGAAGGAAAGAAAGAAAGAAAGAAAGAAAGAAAGAAAGAAAGAAAGAAAGAAGGAAGGAAGGAAGGAAGAAGCAAGGAAGGAAGAAAGGAAGAAAGAAGGAAGAAGCAAGGAAGGAAGAAAGAAAAAAGAACAGAAGAAACAAAGAATGAAAGAAAGAAGGAAGGAAGGAAGGAAGGAAGGAAGAAAGAAAGAAAGAAAGAAAGGAAGAAAGAAAGAAAGAGAGGAGAGGAGAGAAAGAGAGAAAGAAAGAAGGAAGGAAGGAAGGAAGAAAGAAAGAAGGAAAGGAAGAAAGAAGGAAAGAAAGAAAGAAAGAAAGAAAGAAAGAAAGAAAGAAAGAAAGAAAGAAAGAAAGAAAGAAGGAAGGAAGGAAGGAAGAAAGAAAGAAAGAAAAAAGAAAAAAGAAAGAAAGAAGGAAGGAAGGAAGGAAGGAAAGGAGGAAGGAAGGGAGAAAGAAAGAAAGGAAGGAAAGAAGAAAGAAAAGGAAGGAAGGAAGGAAAAAGGAAGGAAGGAGGGAAGAAAGGAAGAAAAAGGAAGAAAGAGAAACAATTTTATATACACTGATTTGATATTTGAAATAAGATTTAAAGTTACCTTTATTGTACAGATCCCATGACAATGTTCATATTAAAACTGGTCATGTTAGTAACTTCAGAGGGATGTTTTTGGCTTTACAGTCTTTAGCTTTCTTCTATAGGTTATTATGAGGGATTGATGGTATTCCACTCCTTGGATATAAATGCAGGTGCCCATAGCATATATTTGGGGGCATGTTAGGAGACTTTCCTTGTATTAAGGATCCAGTGACAGCTGGTCTTTATATCACCTCCTGGTGATTATGCTTGTTCCTTGGATACTCAGGAGTATCCTTGCAGTATGTGACCCAAATTTGATGCTAAATTTTGATTCCAAAAGATGACATACCCTAGAAAAATATCCATTTTCCCTGGAATATAGAAGCCCTGGAACAAACTCCACATTCATGGAGCTATTTTCAGTTTCCCTGAAGCCAATTCTGCATGGCATATGGGGAGAGGACAGTAGCAACTGAAGGACAAAATGACCTTTTGAATCCTCTCACTCATCTGTATGAAAAGTGGTAATGGATAGTTGAAAAATCATGAACTAGGAGTGTAACAATTCAACCACTTACAACTGGACAATATTATTTGTGTCAGTTAACCTTGCTAAGCCTTAGTCTCCTCATCTGCAAAATAGAGACAATATATATCTTGCAGTGCTATTGTGTTTATTAAAATTAGAATATAAATATCAGTATGTATATGTAATGCCTTTCACATTGCAAATATCCAAAACATGGTAGCTGTTATTATGATTATGCTTGGCATACTTGAAAATACCATTTGCAAGACTCCTCAAAGATAAAGAGCTCACTCTCCTCTATTTTCAAACATAAAATTCATGTTATTAATAAAAGCTAACTTGGGACTTAAAAGTCTAAGCAAAACTTCAATTCTTTACTTTTTTCCTATTTCCAGTCTTCAGGACTTTCTACTCTGTTTGATGTTCAAAATTAAATGTCATGAAAGAGGCCCTGGTGTACCCAGGTTAGTCATCATCTTAAAAACAAATCTGTAGCCATGAGATGTGGAATTCATTTTTGCAAGATTAAACAAAATTTCAAGCAAAACTACATTCTTCTCTGAGCTGAATCTTTGGAAATTAATCTGCTCAGCCATCCCTAGCACTTTACTGTTGTCTCTTGTAAATGCCTGCCAAAAAATTCCCATTCAAAAGTAAAAATGGAAGACTACCCAGAGTTCTAGAAAACAAAAATAAGTTGAACACAGGAACAACAAGAACAACAACAACTCTCCCTTATTGGAAAGAACTCCAACAATGACTCAGGGAAGAAGGGAGAGGCAAGGCAAGGAGAGGGTGAGTGGAGGGAGAAGATGTAGTCATCAATAGGATTTTGAAAACATAACTTTTCCTCTAAAATATAATCCCCCAAACCTGCTGCTATATTCTCAGAAGCAGATGATAAAACAGAATGCAAAGTAAGCTCTTATCTTACTACTGAATCTATATGCAAAACAGCTATTGATGCACTGCAGAGGAATGCATTCTTCATTTTATCATTATTGCAGACTCATTCTGTGATTTCTCTCTCAATGGGTGACCACAATAAGCCCGAAGGTACAGTTCATTCTTCTGAAAGACCTATTAGAGTCACTCCTAAATGCCTGCCTCAGAGCTACCATTTTTAAAAACTCTAGGTTTTGCTTCATCCTTCAAGCAGCTGCAACCCAAACTTTTTACTGCTTGTAGAAAGAAGGAGGAGAAAGAAAAAGACCAATAATTCAGTGAAGTCTCAAAGGAAGTTAAGGCAGTGGTGTCAGCTGGGATCTGGAGTGATGGATTAAGTTTTCATTTCCCTTGAGAATCTCGAGATCCACTTATGGGGGGATTCATGATGTGGTCAGACCTGTGGGCAGGGCTCAATTCGTACATTCCATAGAAGATTGCAACAGGCCAGAGAGAAGACAAGGGCATAGCTTTGTCACAGGCTGAAATGAAAAGAAATAGCAGGGGAAAAGGCTGAGCATTCCACCATCCTTATTCTGCCTCCTTCTATGAAAGGTGGTTTTGACCAGTGCTGCCGACTGTCAATAGAGAAATCTATTCTTTGCTCTTATCTCTGTCAGACTCACCCCAGAGATAGAGGGCAGAGGTTGAAAAGGAAAAGAGAAAGTTAAAGTTGTTTTTCTTAACTTATTGACTTTACTAATGTAGAAAACGGAGATGTGCATAGCTAGCTACCTTCCAGGCTGGGCTGTTACCAACTCAACATCTAACAAAGTGACCTGGAAACAAAGACAAAATAGATGAGCTGAGAGAGTTCCTCAGCCCCCTCCTCCCATAAGCAGGCACTGATTACTAAGAACATTTTCATGAGCAGTGCAGGATTTTTTTTCCTTTGCACATGACCTTTAAAACTACCTGATAAGCTATTTGCACTGCCTACCCTAGAAGTTTCAATAGAGAGAGAAGATGAACATTAACCTTAATGGCTAAATTACCAAGTGTCACTCGAAAGGCCTTTCCCCTTGAGAGAAGTCTGTGCAGCAGCCAAACACTCACTCCTTTAAAAATTAACAGCAAGTCTCTATTGAAATCAAAACTGCAGATTTTTCCAAACTTGGGCACTTTAAAAGTCAACATGTTACATTTGGCGATGGACAATCTTTTTTAAAAAATCAATAATCTGGTCAAAAAATTAGAAGAACTTTTATTAAAGCTTTCTGAAAAGAACCTGAAGAAAGTTTCTCAGGGTAATGCTGAGAACACTGATATATATATCTTATTCCAGAAAAGGCAAAAAATGAAACCTGCATGAATAAAGGAAGCCATTTTAGTGTGTCCAGCCATTCATTCATTTATGGAGTACCTACTCTATGCTAGGCACTATATTAGATCCTTGGGGTGTGATGGTGAGCAAAACCAGAAGTATTTACCCTCCATCATTGGACTCACTGTCTAGTGGAGGAAATCACATAAATACAGAAAAAAATGACTCATTACATTGTGATGGTTCCAATGAATGCACTCTGGTAGAAGTTTGGAGAAAATGACTGCCCAGAAATAGCCATCCTCTCCAAAGACATAGGGCACTGATACCTTCATGTCTCATAGAACAAAAACTGGGAGCCCTTTCTTAGTCCCTAGGAAGTCAATTATTATGAAACAACAAGCGTTGGTCTTTGTTTGGCCTCAGAGCCTAATACTTTTCTCAGTCATTCCTTCATTCAATCCACAATCATTTATTGAGTTTTTACTATGTGCCAGAAACTGTGTTAGACCCTGGGTATACAAAGATAAATAAGACAAAGTTCCATCCATCAAGAGACTTACAGTCTACTGGGAAAGACAGACACAGACACAAATAATTACAATACAGCACAGTAATTGCTCTACTAGAGAAAAGTACAAAGTGTGATGAGAATTCAGAAGGAAAAGTAAGCTGCTTTTCTAATACTTTCTGGGGACTGATCCATCA
This sequence comes from Pseudorca crassidens, assembly GCF_039906515.1. Taxonomy (NCBI): domain Eukaryota; kingdom Metazoa; phylum Chordata; class Mammalia; order Artiodactyla; family Delphinidae; genus Pseudorca; species Pseudorca crassidens. The sequence goes on along the minus strand of NC_090317.1, from coordinate 46,059,638 downwards.
GCAAAATCCTCACTACACAGGACTAACAGGAAAACACGGGCAGATCATTTGTCGTGTCGCTTGGTGTTCTAGCAGCAGTCAGAAGCTTCCACTCAGGAAAGGTGGGCAGGCAGTTGAAAAGGAAACAGTGACATTAACAAACACAGCATGCCATTCTAAACTCAGGACACAAGTGAGTTTCCTGCCTGGCAACTCGTCCCTGACACCTCACTGCAGAGATAAACAAGCCCCCCACCCCACCCTACCACCAGGCAATTGCTAAGGATGGTTTTATGTCTTCAAAGCAACTTCTCTAACACATCTGTCTCAAGTGCACTTACCAGCCACTCAGGGCCCTTCATAGTCTTTTTCGTGCTTTTTCCTTTTTAAATAGTTGGAGATATAATTTATGTCAAGCAGATAATGAGAGCTACTGCTTCACCTCAGTCTACCCTTCATCAAAATACTTAACTCCAATTAGGGAGATGCAAGCATAAAGAGGTAAGCATTTTCAGGAAAAAAATTAATGAAATAAATACTCTATAATGTATACACACCATAACTCTCTTTTTCAATCATCAGTTACAGCAGAAGGAATGAAATTCAAATAATAGTCAGCTATTGAACTGACCATATCCCCTTTTGCAATAAGTAAGCAGTACTAATAAAACGGTACTTGGTCCTTTAACTCTTTCAGGTCAAACACGCAGCAATGTGTTAAAGCTCCAAACTGCCCTAGAATCCTGGAGGAATAAAGGAAGCTCCTAGGGTCTTTTAAAGGGAGCTCAAACCTAAAGTCATTTTTGCTGAAAGGCAAAGGACCAAGAGTTTCTAATGCTAAAGCTACTATCAATAGAAATATTAATAGAATCATTTGGCAGAAATGACAACAATTCCCAAAAAGAATACACACTGGGGGAATCTAGCAACACTTTTTCCATCAGTACTTGGTATACATTGAGATTTACATGGATAAATGTGTCATTACACAAGACCATTATATGACACACCTGTGCAATTCACATAAACAGTCCAGGTATTCTGCATATATTCATTTCATAGAGGTAGCATCCCATCACTGCAAACCACATCTAGTACTGATTGAGGTCTCCTTAATTGCCATCCATTTTTTTCTCTACTCCTTTTCAGGATTAAATAGACCTATTCCAGCTGGTAAAAAGAACCAATATATCCCATTACTGCTTTTGCAAAGGTCACTCTCCTGCTTTGAGCTGGGGTTATTTTTAATCACAGGTTATATGTATTCAAGGCAAGGCCTTTATTGAAACCTCCAGTTCATTTTAAAAAGTCTCTGGACATATTGAATAAATTGCAGCTCAGAAGTAAAATGCAATGATAGGCTCTCTACCTCCTTACATGCAAGGCACTAGGGAGCGGGTTCCCAACTAGCTCCACCTCCAGTGCAAATTAGGTCTTCACCTAGCCAAGATCAAGATGATAGTGCTCATCTCAGCATACACAGACTAGGAAACTTCAACCCATCAGGTACCATGGTACTGGTTTTCAATAAGATGTAGACCAAAAGGAGATGAACTTTATGGGTCACTTAAAATTTCATGGCAGCTTTTCAGGAAGAGAAGCAGAGAGATAATGTCCTGGCTAAGTTCCAGGCTGAAGGACAACACAGAAGCTGGAATACATATTCATTTAACAGCATAACTTCTATACTTCACTTGAGATGCCTCACTCCAAGATTATCTGTTTTTGTTACAATGTCTCTGTCATAGAGACAGCTGGATTTCTTTGGTGACTGAAACTAAGGAAGTCTTATGGATAAAATTCATATTTGTTGAGACTCACAAAAGGTAATATATAAATAGCTATTTATGGATTTTATTCTTCTCAGTGTCTATCTTTTTGATTTACAATGCTGTTTATATTACTGTTTAAGGTTAAAACTGTGTTATATACCTGGAAATTATATACAAATAGGCCAAATTTTGAATCAGATTAAATATTCAGAAGATAAAGTGGCAGTCAGCATTTTCATTTGTTTTATTCTGAATGCCAAATAACAAATAGTTTTCTCCAGATCTCAAAATCCACCATAATGAATCAACTTCCTCCTGTTGTAGCATATTTTATATTTAATGTCAATATGAATTTGTTTCTTAGTTTCAAAAAAACTGAGTTGGAAATTTTGATATAAGAAGTAAGATGCATAAGCTTTCATTGTCTATAATGCAGTAGCCCCCAAGCATTATCTTACCATCAGCAAGACCGAGTTCTGAGAAATGAAGCCAATTGTCAGTGAGCAGTAACAAATATACTTGGCCTATCCATATAACATTCTACATGGATTTGAATACTATCTGCCATCCTATAATGACCTCTAAGAAGCCTTTGTAAGATTGTCAACCTCCTTTAAGGGGTAAGTAAATTTCTTTTCTACATCTTGACGGAGAGGCAATAAAAATTAGATTCCAACAAGTTCTGCACCAATGAGCTTCTGTTATGCAACATTACCATTATCAATGTAGTAACCACATCTGGCCTACTCTTTGGACATTCAAAACAAGGTGCTTCAAAAAGATGGTTCTAAAATGATTGTTAGAGGTAGGGGATTAAGAGATACAAACTATTATGTAAAAAATAAATAAGCTACAAGATATATTGTACAGCACAAGGAAATATAGCCATTATTTTGTAATAACTATAAATGGATATAATCTATAAAAATTTTGAATCAGTATTTTGTACACCTGAAACTAATATAATATTGTAAGTCAACTACAGGTAAATTTAAAAAAATTTTAAACTATAAGTGAAACTTAAAAATTAAAAAAAATAAAATGATTGTTATATTTTTATTAAATTTATTTTTATAAAATATTTACAGTCTTAAAGTATGTTTGGCTCAAAACTGTTCTGCTGGAATAACAAGTAAAACTTCAAATTAAATAGCACTTGAAATAAGAAATTCACATAACTTTTTAAGGACACATTTTAGACATCAGAACAGGCACTATATCTAGATCATTTTCTTAATAACATTCTCAGTTTTCTCTAAACTTTTTATTGGAATATAGTTGATTTACAATGTTGTGTTACTTTCTGTTGTACAGCAAAGTGAATCAGTCATAGATATACATACATCCACCCTTCTTTAGACTCTTTTCCCATATAGGCCATTACAGACTATGGAGTAGACTTCCCTGTGCTATACAGTAGGTCCTTATTAGTTATCAGTTTTATACATAGTAGCGTGTATATGTCAATCTTAATCTCCCAATTTACCCCCCCCCATTTTTCCTCCCTGGTAACCATAAGTTTGTATTCTACATCTGTAACTCTATTTCTGTTTTGTAGATAAATTCAGTTGTACCCTTTTTTAGATTCCACACATAAAGGATATCATATGATATTTGTCTTTCTCTGTGTGACTTACTTCACTCAGTATGACAATCTCTAGGTCCATCCATGTTGCTGCAAGTGGCATTATTTCATTCTTTTTTATGGCTGAGTAATATTCCATTGTACATAAGTACCACATCTTTATCCATTCCTCTGTTGATGGACATTTAGGTTGCTTCCATATCCTGGTTATTGTAAATAGTGCTGCAGTGAACATTGAGGTACATGTATATCTTCAAATTATGGTTTTCTCCAGATATATGCCCAGGAGTGGGATTTCTGGATCATATGGTAGCTCAACTTTTAATTTCTTAAGGAACATCCATACTGTTCTCCACAGCAGCTGTACCAATTTACATTCCCACCAACAGTGTTGGAGTGTTTCCTTTTCTCCACACTCTCTAGCATTTATTGTTTGTTGATTTTTTGATGATGGCCAATTTTGACCAGTGTGAGGTGATACCTCATTGTAGTTTTGATTTGCATTTCTCTAATAATTAGTGATCTTGAGCCTTTCTTCATGTGATTTTTAACCCTCTGTATGTCTTCTTTGGAGAAATGTCTATTTAGATCTTCCACCCATTTTTTGACTGGGTTGTTTGTTTTTTTGATATTGAGATGCATGCACTGTTTGTATATATTGGAAATTAATCCTTTGTCCATTGTTTCATTTGCAAATATTTTCTCCCATTCTGACAGTTGTCTTTTCATTTTGTTTATGGTTTCTTTTGCTGGGAAAAAGCTCTTAAGTTCATTTAGGTCCCATTTGTTTATTTTTGTTTTTATTTTCATTACTCTAGGAGGTGGATCATAAAAAGATCTTGTGTCAATTTATGTCAAAGAGTGTTCCGCCTATGTTTTCCTCTAAGAGCTTTATAGTATCTGGCCTTATATTTAGGTCATTAATCTATTTTGAGTTTATTTTTCTGTATGGTATTTGGAAGTGTTCTAATTTCATTCTTTTACATGTGGCTGTCCAGTTTTCCAAGCACCACTTATTGAAGAGACTGTCTTTTCTCCATTGTATATTCTTGCCTCCTTTGTCATAGATTAATTGGCCATAGGTGTTTGGGTTTATCTCTGGACTTTCTATCCTGTCCATTGACATATATTTCTGTTTTTCTGCCATTACCATACTGTTATGATGACTGTAGCTTTGTAGTATAGTCTGAAGTCAGGGAGCCAGATTCCTCCAGCTTCATTTTTCTTCTCAAGATTGCTTTGGCTATTCAGGGTCTTTTGTGTTTCCATACAAATTGCAAAAATTTTCATTCTAGTTCTGTGAAAAATGCCATTGGTAGTTTGATAGGTATTGTATTGAATCTGTAGATTGCTTTGGGCAGTATAGTCATTTTGACAATATTGATTCTTCCAATCCAAGAACATGGTATATCTCTCCATCTGTTTGTGTCATCTTTTATTTCTTTCATCAGTATCTTATAGCTTTCTGAGTACAGGTCTTTTGCCTCCTTATATAAGCTTATTCATAGGTATATTATTCTTTTTGATGCAATGGTAAATGGGACTGTTTATTTGATTTCTCTTTCTGATCTTTCATTGTTAACATGTAGGTACACAAGTAATTTCTGTGTATTAACTATGTATCCTGCAACTTTACCCAATTCATTGATGAGTTCTTATAGTTTACTGTTAGCATCTTTAGGATTATCTATGTATATTATCATGTCATCTGCAAACAGTTACAGTTTTACTTTTTCCTTTCAAATCTGGATTCCATTTATTTCTTTTTCTTCTCTGATTGCCATAGCTAAGACTTTCAAACTATGTTGAATAATAATGGTGAGTGTGGACATCCTTGTCTTGTTCCTGATCTTAGAGGAAATGCTTTCAGTTTTTCACCACTGAGAATGATATTTGCTGTTGGTTTGTTATATATAGCCTTTACTATGTTGAGGTAGGTTCCCTCTATGCCCACTTTGTGGAGAGTTTTTATCATAACTGGGTACTGAATTTTGTCAAAAGCTTTTTCTGCCTCTATTAAGATGATCATATCATTTTTATTCATCAGTTTGTTAATGTGGTGTATCACACTGATTGATTTGCTGATATCGAAAAATCCTTGCATCCCTGGGATAAATCACATTTGATCATGCTGTTTGATACTTTTGGTGTGTTGTTGGATTCAGTTTGCTAGTATTTTGTTGAGAATTGTTGCATCTATGTTCATCAGTGATATTGGCCTGTAATTTTCTTCTTTTGTGATGTCCTTGGTTTTGGCATCAGGGTGATAGTGGCCTCGTAGAATGAGCTTGGGATTGTTCCTTCCTCTGCAAATTTTTCGAAGTCAGAAGGGTAAGTGTTAACTCTTCTCTGAATGTTTGATAGAATTCGCCTATGAAGCCATTTGTGACTTTGGTTTTTTGGAAGGTTTTTAATCACAGTTTCCATTTTAGTACTTATAATTTGTCTCTATATTTTCTAATTTTTCCTGGTTCAGTCTTGGGAGATTGTACCTTTCTAAGAATTTGACCATTTCTTCTAGGTTGTCCACTTTATTGGCGTATGGTTGCTTGTAGTAGTCTCTTAGGATCCTTTGTATTTCTGCAGTGTCCGTTGTAACTCCTCCTTTTTCATTTCTAATTTTATTGATTTGAGTTCTCTCCCTTTGTTTCCTGATGAGTCTGGCTAAAGGTTTATCAATTTTGTTCACCTTCTCAGAGAACCAGCTTTTAGCTTCATTGACCTTTGCTCTTGTTTTCTTCATCTCAATTTCATTTATTTCTTCTCTGATCTTTATGATTTCTTTCCTTCTACTAACTTTGGGTTTTGTTTCTTCTTTTTTCTCTAGTTGCTTTAGATGTAAGGTAGATTGTTTATTTGAGACTTTTCTTGTTTCTTTTTTTTCATAAATTTATTTATTTTAGTTATTTATTTATTTTTGTCTGCAGTGAGTCTTCATTGCTGCACATGGGCTTTCTCTAGTTGTGGCAAGTGGGGCTCCTCTTTGTTACAGGCTTCTCACTGCAGTGGCTTCTCTTGTTTTGGAACACGAGCTCTAGGACATGTGGGTTTCAGTAGTTGTGGCATGCAGGCTCAGTAGTTGTGGTGCATGGGCTCTAGAGAGCAGGCTCAGTAGTTGTGGTGCACGGGCTTAGTTTCTCCATGGCATGTGGGATATTCCCAGACCAGGGATTGAACCTGTATCCCCTGCATTGGCAGGTGGATTCTTAACCACTGCACTACCAAGGAAGTCCCTAGATTTTTCTTGTTTCTTGAGAATTGTATTGCTATAAACTTTCCTGTTAGAACTGCTTTACTGTGTCCCATAGGTTTTGGATCACTGTGTTTTTGTTGTCATTTGTCTCTAGGTATTTTTTGATTTCCTCTTTGATTTCTTCAGTGATCCATTGGTTATTTAGTAACATATTGTTTAGCCTCCATGTGTTTGTGTTTTTTACAGGTTATTTTTCCTTTAATTGGTTTCTAATCTCATAGTGTAGTGGTCAGAAAAGATGCTTGATATGATTTCAACTTTCTTAAATTTACCGAGGCTTGATTTGTGACCCTAGATGTCACCTATCCTGGAGAATGTTCCATGTGCACTTGAAAAGAAACTGTATTTTGCTGCTTTCTGATGGAATGTCCTATAAATATCAATTTAGTCTATCTGGTCTAATGTCTCCTTTAAGGCTTGTGTTTCCTTTTAATTTTCTGTCTGGATGATCTCTGTATTGGTGTAAGTGGAGTGTTAAAGTCCCCCACTATTATTGTGTTACTGTCTGTTTCCCCTTTTATGGCTGTCAGCATTTGCCTTATATACGGTGGTGCTCCTTTGTTGGGTGCATAGACTTTTACAATTGTTATATCTTCCCCTTGATCATTATGTAGTGTCCTTCCTTGTCTCTTGTAACAGTCTTTATTTTAAAGTGTATTTTGTCTGATATGAGTATTGCTACTCCAGCTTTCTGTTAATTTCCATTTGCATGCAATAGCTTTTTCTATCCCTTTGCTTTCAGTCTGTATGTGTCCCCAGGTCTTCAGTGGGTCTCTTGTAGATAGTATATATACGGGTCTTGTTTTTGTATCCATTCAGGCAGTCTATGTCTTTTGGTTGGAGGGTTTAATGCATTTACATTTAAAGTAATTATTGATATGTATATTCTTATTGCAATTTTGTTAATTGTTTTGGGTTTGTTTCTGTAGGTCTTTTATCTTCCCTTCCTCTTTTGTTCTTTTCTCTTGTGGTTTGATAACCATTTTTAGTGTTGTGTTTGGGTTGTTTTTTCTTTTTTATGTGTATATCTATTGTAGTTTTTGGTTTGCATTTCCCATGAGTTTTTTTTTTTCCACACTTTTAAACTTTATTGAGGTAGCATTGACATGCAGTTAGCCTCAGGTATTTAAAGTATACAATATAAGCTTTGTGACACATGTACATACCCATGAAACCACAACCACCATCAAGATAAGTGAACTTAACACCCCTTTAGCATCCCTCACTCCACCTCCCCGTCACCATACCCCATCCCTAGGCAATCACTGATCTGCCTTCTGCCATTATAGATGTTTTCATGTTCTAGAATTGTATGTAAATGGAACAATACAGTAGATTTCTTTCTTTTTGTCTGGCTCTTTTCACTCAGCATAATTGGCATAATTATTATTATTTTTTTTGATTAATTTATTTACTTATGGCTGTGTTGGGTCTTTGTTTCTGTGCGAGGGCTTTCTCTAGTTGCGGCGAGCGGGGGCCACTCTTCATTGTGGTGTGCGGGCCTCTCGCTATCACGGCCTCTCTTGTTGCTGAGCACAGGCTCCAGAGGCGCAGGCTCAGTAGTTGTGGCTCACGGGCCTAGTTGCTCCGTGGCATGTGGGATCCTCCCAGACCAGGGCTCGAACCTGTGTCCCCTGCATTGGCAAGCAGATTCTCAACCACTGCGCCACCAGGGAAGCCCTGGCATAATTATTTTGATACTCATTCATGTTGCTCCATGCATCACCATTTTGCTCCTTCTTATTGCTGAGTATATCCATTGTAGGAATACACCACAATTTGTTTACCATTCACCTGGTGATGGATATTTAGACTGTGTCCGTTTGGGGCCCTTACAAATAAAAGTGCTGTGAACATTTGTGTCTTAGTTCTTGTGTGGGCATATACTTTCTTTTCTCTTGGGCAAATACTTATGAGTGGAATGACTGGATTCTATAGTCAATGTATGTTTATTTAAGAAGCTGCCGAACTATTTTCCAAAGTGGTTGTTCCATTTGACATTCTACCAGCATGTAGGAGAGTTCCACTTATTCCACATCTTCATCACACTTCATACGATCAGCGTTTTCAGTTTTAGACATTTTAATAGTGTGTTATGGTACCTCATTGTGGTTTTAATTCATGTTTTTCTAATGGCAAATGGCATCTTTCCACATGTTTATTTGGCATTCATAAATCTTCCCTGGTGAAGGGTCTCTTCAAACATTTTGCCCATTTATGTTGTTCTCTGTTTTCTTATTACCGCATCTTGATAGTCCTTCATATATCTGGATTTGCCAGTATTTTCTCCTCACCAGTGGATTACCCTCCTTTTTTGTAGTTTGGCTGCGGCGCACGGCTGTGGGTCTTAGTTCCTCGACCAGGGATCGAACCCGGGCCATTGGCAGTGAAAGCATGGCATCCTAACCACTGGACCACCAGGGAATTTCCAGCCCAATGAATTATATTTTAACTCTTTTAACAGGGTCTTTCAAAGAGAAGTTTTTTATTTTGATGAAGTATGACTTATCAATATTTTCTTCTCTAGATTGTGCTTTGGGTGTCATATAAAATCCTTGCCTACCCCAAGCTCATGAAGATTTTCTCCTATTCTTTCTTAGAAAAGTTTTATTGTTTTTATTAAATTTTGTCAAAAGATTACCAAATACCATAAAACCATACTCATCTTTTACTTGGGTACAAGCCTCCTTGTTATAACTGCCAGCTTCTCTATCGTTTTAAATTCCTACCATAGATTTCAACGTCCACACTCTACCAGGAGTATATTGTAGATTCTTCTGTAAATAACGCACTTGACACTAATCATTGATGTTAAGTCCTAATACTCTCACTCTCTCTGTCTCTCTGCTGTTAATCTTTCTCATTCTAGTGATAAATCACATTTATTCTAAACTGCTGCTCTCTAAAATATAACTTTACATTTAATAATTGTCAAAATTCAAGTATCTCTATGTTTGATGTTAATAATAATCATGATATCTTGATCCCAAATAATTTTTTAACTTATAAAAATTTTTTAAAGTAACATTTCAATTCACATGTATATTTTATTTTATTTTATTTTTTAACATCTTTATTGGGGTATAATTACTTTACAATGGTGTGTTAGTTTCTGCTTTATAACAAAGTGAATCAGTTATACATATACATATGTTCCCATATCTCTTCCCTCTTGCGTCTCCCTCCCTCCCACCCTCCCTATCCCACCCCTCCAGGCTGTCACAAAGCACTGAGCCAATATCCCTGTGCCATGCGGCTGCTTCCCACTAGCTATCTACCTTACTACGTTTGTTAGTGTGTATATGTCCATGACTCTCTCTCGCCCCGTCACAGCTCACCCTTCCCCCTCCCCATAACCTCAAGTCCGTTCTCTAGGAGGTCTGCGTCTTTATTCCTGCCTTACCCCTAGGTTCTTCATGACATTTTTTTCCCTTAAATTCCATATATATGTCTTAGCATACTGTATTTGTCTTTTTCTTTCTGACTTACTTCACTCTGTATGACAGACTCTAGGTCTATCCACCTCATTACAAATAGCTCAATTTCGTTTCTTTTTATGGCTGAGTAATATTCCATTGCATATATGTGCCATATCTTCTTTATCCATTCATCCGATGATGGGCACTTAGGTTGTTTCCATCTCCGGGCTATTGTAAATAGAGCTGTGATGAACATTTTGGTACATGACTCTTTTTGAATTTCGGTTTTCTCAGGGTATATGCCCAGTAGTGGGATTGCTGGGTCATATGGTAGTTCTATTTGTAGTTTTTTAAGGAACCTCCATACTGTTCTCCATAGTGGCTGAACCAATTCACATTCCCACCAGCAGTGCAAGAGGGTTCCCTTTTCTCCACACCCTCTCCAGCATTTATTGTTTCTAGATTTTTTGATGATGGCCATTCTGACTGGTGTGAGATGATATCTCATTGTAGTTTTGATTTGCATTTCTCTAATGATTAATGATGTTGAGCATCCTTTCATGTGTTTGTTGGCAGTCTGTATATCTTCTTTGGAGAAATGTCTATTTAGGTCTTCTGCCCATTTTTGGATTGGGTTGTTTGTTTTTTTGTTGTTGAGCTGCATGAGCTGCTTGTAAATTTTGGAGATTAATCCTTTGTCGGTTGCTTCATTTGCAAATATTTTCTCCCATTCTGAGGGTTGTCTTTTGGTCTTGTTTATGGTTTCCTTTGCTGTGCAAAAGCTTTGAAGTTTCATTAGGTCCCATTTGTTTAGTTTTGTTTTTATTTCCATTACTCTAGGGGGTGGGTCAGAAAGAATCTTGCTGTGATTTATGTCATAGAGTGTTCTGTCTATGTTTTCCTCTAATAGTTTGATAGTTTCCGGCCTTACATTTAGGTCTTTAATCTATTTTGAGCTTATTTTTGTGTATGGTGTTAGGGAGTGTTCTAATTTCATTCTTTTACATGTACCTGTCCAGTTTTCCCAGCACCACTTATTGAAGAGGCTGTCCTTTTCCCACTGTACATTCCTGCAACCTTTATCAAAGATAAGGTGTTCATATGTGCATGGGTTTATCTCTGGGCTTTCTATCCTGTTCCATTGATCTATCTTTCTGTTTTTGTGCCAGTACCATACTGTCTTGATAACTGTAGCTTTGTAGTATAGTCTGAAGTCAGGGAGCCTGATTCCTCCAGTTCCTTTTTTTGTTCTCAAGATTGCCTTGGCTATTCGGGGTCTTTTGTGTTTCCATACAAATTGCGTAATTTTTTGTTCTACTTCTGTGAAAAATGCCAGTGGTAGTTTGATAGGGATTGCATTGAATCTATAGATTGCTTTGGGTAGTAGAGTCATTTTCACAATGTTGATTCTTCCAATCCAAGAACATGGTATATGTCTCCATCTATTTGTATCATCTTTAATTTCTTTCATCAGTGTCTTATAGTTTTCAGCATACAGGTCTTTTGTCTCCTTAGGTAGGTTTATTCCTAGATATTTTATTCTTTTTGTTGCAATGTAAATGGGAGTGTTTTCTTGATTTCAATTTCAGATTTTTCATCATTAGTATATAGGAATGCCAGAGATTTCTGTGCATTAATTTTATATCCTGCTACTTTACTAAATTCATTGATTAGCTCTAGTAGTTTTCTGGTAGCATCTTTAGGATTCTCTATGTATAGTATCATGCCATCTGCAAACAGTGACAGCTTTACTTCTTCTTTTCCGATTTGGATTCCTTTTATTTCCTTTTCTTCTCTGATTGCTGTGGCTAAAACTTCCAAAGCTATGTTGAATAAGAGTGGTGAGAGTGGGCAACCTTGTCTTTTTCCTGATCTTAGTGGAAATGCTTTCAGTTTTTCACCATTGAGGATGATGTTGGCTGTGGGCTTGTCGTATATGGCCTTTATTATGTTGAGGAAAGTTGCCTCTATGCCTACCTTCTGCAGGGTTTTTATCATAAATGGGTGTTGAATTTTGTCAAAAGCTTTCTCTGCATCAATTGAGATGATCATATGGTTTTTCTCCTTCAATTTGTTAATATGGTTTATCACATTGATAGATTTGCGTATATTGAAGAATCCTTGCATTCCTGGAATAAACCCCACTTGATCATGGTGTATGATCCTTTTAATGTGCTGTTGGATTCTGTTTGCTAGTATTTTGTTGAGGATTTTTGCATCTATGTTCATCAGTGATATTGGTCTGTAGTTTTCTTTCTTTGTGACATCCTTGCCTGGTTTTGGTATCAAGGTGATGGTGGCCTTGTAGAATGAGTTTGGGAGTGTTCCTCCCTCTGCTATATTTTGGAAGAGTTTGAGAAGGATAGGTGTTAGCTCTTCTCTAAATGTTTGATAGAATTCGCCTGTGAAGCCATCTGGTCCTGGGCTTTTCTTTGTTGGAAGATTTTTAATCACAGTTTCAATTTCAGTGCTTGTGATTGGTCTGTTCATATTTTCTATTTCTTCCTGATTCAGTCTTGGCAGGTTGTGCATTTCTAAGAATTTGTCCATTTCTTCCAGATTGTCCATTTTATTGGCATAGAGTTTCTTGTAGTAATCTCTCATGATCTCTTTTATTTCTGCAGTGTCAGTTGTTACCTCTCCTTTTTCATTTCTAATTCTATTGATTTGAGTCTTCTCCCTTTTTTTCTTGATGAGTCTGGCTAGTGGTTTATCTATTTTGTTTATCTTCTCAAAGAACCAGCTTTTAGTTTTATTGATCTTTGCTATTGTTTCCTTCATTTCTTTTTCATTTATTTCTGATCTGATTTTTATGATTTCTTTCCTTCTGCTAGCTTTGGGGTTTTTTTGTTCTTCTTTCTCTAATTGCTTGAGGTGCAAGGTTAGGTTGTTTATTCTAGATGTTTCCTGCTTCTTAAGGTGGGCTTGTATTGCTATAAACTTCCCCCTTAGAACTGCTTTTGCTGCATCCCACAGGTTTTGGGTCGTTGTGTCTCCATTGTCATTTGTTTCTAGGTATTTTTTGATTTCCTCTTTGATTTCTTCAGTGATCACTTCATTATTAAGCAGTGTATTGTTTAGCCTCCATGTGTTTGTATTTTTTACAGATCTTTTCCTGTAATTGATATCTAGTCTCATGGCGTTGTGGTCAGAAAAGATACTTGCTACAATTTCAATTTTCTTAAATTTGCCAAGGCTTGATTTGTGACCCAAGATATGATCTATCCTGGAGAATGTTCCATGAGCACTTGAGAAAAATGTGTATTCTGTTGTTTTTGGATGGAGTGTCCTATAAATATCAATTAAGTCCATCTTGTTTAATGTATCATTTAAAGCTTGTGTTTCCTTATTTATTTTCATTTTGGATGATCTGTCCTTGGGTGAAAGTGGGGTGTTTAAGTCCCCTACTATGAATGTGTTACTGTCGATTTCCCCTTTTATGGCTGTTAGTATTTTCCTTATGTATTGAGGTGCTCCTATGTTGGGTGCATAAATATTTACAATCGTTATATCTTCTTCTTGGATCGATCCCTTGATCATTATGTAGTGTCCTTCTTTGTCTCTTTTAATAGTCCTTATTTTAAAGTCTATTTTGTCTGATATGAGAATTGCTACTCCAGCTTTCTTTTGGTTTCCATTTGCATGGAATATCTTTTTTCATCCCCTTACTTTTAGTCTGTATGTGTCTCTAGGTCTGAAGTGGGTCTCTTGTAGACAGCATATGTAAGGGTCTTGTTTTTGTATCCATTCAGCTAATCTGTGTCTTTTGGTGGGAGAATTTAGTCCATTTACATTTAAGGTAATTATCGATATGTATGTTCCTATTCCCATTTTCTATATTGTTTTGGGTTCGTTATTATAGGTCTTTTCCTTCTCTTGTGTTTCTTGCCTAGAGAAGATCCTTTAGCATTTGTTGTAAAGCTGGTTTGGTGGTGCTGAACTCTCTCAGCTTTTGCTTGTCTGTAAAGGTTTTAATTTCTCCATCAAATCTGAATGAGATCCTTGCTGGGTAGAGTAGTCTTGGTTGCAGGTTTTTCTCCTTCATCACTTTCAGTATGTCCTGCCACTCCCTTCTGGCTTGTAGGGTTTCTGCTGAGAGATCAGCTGTTAACCTTATGGGGATTCCCTTATCTGTTATTTGTTGTTTTTCCCTTGCTGCTTTTAATATGCTTTCTTTGTATTTAATTTTTGACAGTTTGATTAATATGTGTCTTGGCGTATTTCTCCTTGTATTTATCCTGTATGGGACTCTCTGTGCTTCCTGGACTTGATTAACTATTTCCTTTCCCATATTAGGGAAGTTTTCAACTATAATCTCTTCAAATATTTTCTCAGTCCCTTTCTTTTTCTCTTCTTCTTCTGGAACCCCTATAATTCGAATGTTGGTGCGTTTAATGTTGTCCCAGAGGTCTCTGAGACTGTCCTCAGTTCTTTTCATTCTTTTTTCTTTATTCTGCTCTGCAGTAGTTATTTCCACTATTTTATCTTCCAGGTCACTTATCCGTTCTTCTGCCTCAGTTATTCTGCTATTGATCCCATCTAGAGTATTTTTCATTTCATTTATTGTTGCTTGTTTCATCTTTAGTTCTTCTAGGTCCTTGTTAACTGATTCTTGCATTTTGTCCATTCTATTGTCCATTCTATCTCCAAGATTTCGGATCAACCTTACTATCATTATTCTGAATTCTTTTTCCGGTAGACTGCCTATTTCCTCTTCATTTGTTAGGTCTGGTGCATTTTTATCTTGCTCCTTTATCTGCTGTGTGTTTTTCTGTTTTCTCATTTTGCTTATCTTACTGTGTTTGGGGTCTCCTTTTTGCAGGCTGCAGGTTCGTAGTTCCTCCTGTTTTTGATTTCTGTCTCCAGTGGCTAAGGTTGGTTCAGTGGGTTGTGTAGGCTTCCTGGTGGAGGGGACTAGTGCCTGTGTTGTGGTGGATGAGGCTGGATCTTGTCTCTCTAGTGGGCAGGTTCACGTCTGGTGGTGTGTTTTGGGGTGTCTGTGGCCTTATTATGATTTTAGGCAGCCTCTCTGCTAATGGGTGGGGTTGTGTTCCTGTTTTGCTAGTTGTTTGGCACAGGTTGTCCAGCACTGTGGCTTGCTGGTCGTTGAGTGAAGCTGGGTGCTGGTGTTAAGATGGAGGTCTCTGGGAGATTTTCGCCATTTGATATTATGTGGAGCTGGGAGGTCTCTTGTGGACCAGTGTCCTGAAGTTGGCTCTCCTACCTCAGAGGCAGAGCCCTGACTCCTGGCTGGAGCACCAAGAGCCTTTCATCCACACGGCTCAGAATAAAAGGGAGAAAAAGTAGAGGGAATTAGTAGAAGTATGAGGAAAGAAAGAAGGAAAGGAGGGAAGGAAGGAGGGAAGGAAGGAAGGAAGGAAGGAAGAAAGAAAGAAAGAAGCAAAGAAGGAAAGAAGGCAAGAAGGAACCAAAGGAGGGAGGGAGGGAGGGAGGAAGGAAGGAAGGAGGGAAAGAAGGAAAAACAGAAAGAAAGAAGATACAGTAAAAATAAAATAAAGTATAATAAAGTTATTGAATTAAAAAATTCTTAATTAGAAAAAAAAAAGGGACGGATAGAACCTTAGGACAAATGTTGGAAGCAAAGCTATACAGACAAAGTCTTACACAGAAGCGTACACATACACCCTCACAAAAAGAGGTAAAGGGGGAAAAATCATAAATCTTGCTGTCAGAGACCACGTCCTCAATTTGGGATGATTCGTTGTCTAAAGGAGGGAAGGAAGGAGGGAAGGAAGGAAGGAAGGAAGAAAGAAAGAAAGAAAGAAGCAAAGAAGGAAAGAAGGCAAGAAGGAACGAAAGGAGGGAGGGAGGGAGGGAGGAAGGAAGGAAGGAGGGAAAGAAGGAAAAACAGAAAGAAAGAAGATACAGTAAAAATAAAATAAAGTATAATAAAGTTATTGAATTAAAAAATTCTTAATTAGAAAAAAAAAAAAAGGGACGGATAGAACCTTAGGACAAATGTTGGAAGCAAAGCTATACAGACAAAGTTTTACACAGAAGCGTACACATACACCCTCACAAAAAGAGGTAAAGGGGGAAAAATCATAAATCTTGCTGTCAGAGACCACCTCCTCAATTTGGGATGATTCATTGTCTAAAGGAGGGAAGGAAGGAAGGAAAGAAAGAAAGAAAGAAAGAAAGAAAGAAAGAAAGAAAGAAAGAAAGAAAGAAAGAAGGTAAAGTATAATAACGTTCTTAAAATTAAAATTGATTATTAAGAAAAAAATTTTAAGAAAAAACCATGGACGGATAGAACCCTAGGACAAATGGTGGAAGCAAGACTATACAGACAAGATCTCACACAGAAGCATACACATACACATTCACAAAAAGAGGAATAAGGAGAAAAATCATAGATCTTGCTCCCAAAGTCCACCTCCTTAATTTGGGATGATTGGCTGTCTATTCATGTATTCCACAGATGCAGGGTACATCAAGTTGATTGTGGAGCTTTAATCCGCTGCTTCTGAGGCTGCCGGGAGAGATTTCCCTTTCTCTTCTTTGTTCTCACAGCTCACAGGGGCTCAGCTTTGGATTTGGCCCTGCCTCTGCGTGTAGGTCGCTGGAGGGCGTCTGTTTTTTGCTCAGACAGGACGGGGTTAAAGGAGCCGCTGATTCGGGGGTTCTGGCGTACTGAGGCCGGCGGGGAGGGAGGGGCACGGAATGCGGGGCAGGCCTGCGGCGGCAAAGCCCGGCGTGACCCTGCACCAGCCCGAGGCCCGCCGTGCGCTCTCCCGGGGAAGTCGTCCCTGGATCCCGGGAACCCGGCAGTGGCGGGCTGCACAGGCTCCGCGGAAGAGGGGAGTGGAGAGCGACCTGCGCTCGCACACAGGCCCCTTGGTGGCGGCAGCAGCAGCCCCAACGTCTCCCGCCCGCCTCTGGGGTCCGCGCCTCCAGCCGCGGCTTGCGCCCGTCTCTGGAGTCAGCGCCCTCAGCCGCGGCTCGCGCCTGTCTCTGGGATCCGCGCCCTCAGCCGCGGCTCGCGCCCATCTCTGGGGTCCGCGCTTTCAGCCGCGGCTCGCGCCCGTCTCTGGGGTCCGCGCTTTCAGCCGCGGCTCGCGCCCGTCTCTGGGGTTCGTGCTTTTAGCCGCGGCTCGCGCCTGTCTCTGGAGTTCCTTTAAGCAGCGTTCTTAAACCCCTCTCCTCACGCACCAGGAAACAAAGAGGGAAGAAAAAGTCTCTTGCCTCTTCGGCAGGTGCAGGCTTTTCCGCGGACTCCCTCCCGGCTAGCTGTGGTGCACTAACCCCTTCAGGCTATGTTCAAGCCGCCAACCCCAGTCCTCTCACTGCGCTCCGTCCGAAACCGAAACCTGAGCCTCAGAGCCTCAGCTCGCAGCCCCACCCGTCCCAGCGGGTGAGCAGACAAGCCTCTCGGGCTGGTGAGTGCCGGTCGGCACCGATCCTCTGTGCGGGAATCTCTCCGCTTTGCCCTCCGCACCCGTTGCTGTGCACTCCTCCGCGGCTTCGAAGCTCCCCCCTTCGCCTCCCGCAGTCTCCGCCCACGAAGGGGCTTCCTAGTGTGTGGAAACTTTTCCTCCTTCACAGCTCCCTCCTACTGGTGCAGGTGCCGTCCCTATTCTTTTGTCTCTGTTTATTCTTTTTTCCTTTTGCCCTACCCAGGTACGTGGGGAGTTTCTTGCCTTTTGGGAGGTCTGAGGTCTTCTGCCAGCCTTCAGTAGGTGTTCTGTAGGAGTTGTTCCACGTGTAGATGTATTTCTGGTGTATCTGTGGAGAGGAAGGTGATCTCCGCGTCTTACTCTTCCACCATCTTCCTCTGTCACCTTCCCATGAGGTTTTGATAAAGCAGTCTATACATATACAAGTTTGTTTTAAGTTGCTGGTCTCACAATTTCAAACGTAATTCCCATTTCCTACATTTATACTCTCTTCACAGTTGCTGATTTTGTTTTCATATTTGTGTATGGATTGTTTCCTGCTTTTAGTGTATGTTTGCCCTTATCATTGAGCTTTCACAATTGTGATTTTCTTGTTTCTAGTTGTGGCCTCTTTTATTTTCTTCTGCCTAGAGAAGTTCCTTTAGCATTTGTTGTAAAGCTGGTTTGTTGGTGCTGAATTCTCTTAGCTTTTGCTTGGCTGTAAAGCGTTTGATTTGTCCGTCAAATCTGAATGAGATCCTTGCTGGGTAGTGTAATCTTGGTTGTAGGTTTTTCTCTTTCATCACTTTAAATATATCCTGCCATTCCTTTCTGGCCTGAAGATTTCTGCTGAAAAATCAGCTAATAACTTTATGGGTATTCCCTTGTATGTTATCTGTGGCTTTTAATATTTTTTCTTTGTATTTAATTTTTGTTAGTTTGATTAATACATGTTTTGGTGTGTTCCTCCTTGGGTTTATCCTGTATGGGACTCTCTGCGCTTCCTGGACTTGGGTGGCTATTTCCTTTCCTATATTAGGCAAGTTTTTGACTATAATCTCTTCAAATATTTTCTTATGTCCTTTCTCTTTTTCTTCTTCTTCTGGCACCCCATAATTCAAATGTTAGTGCGTTTAATGTTGTCCCAGATGTCTCTGAGACTGTCCTCATTTCTTTTCATTCTTTTTTCTTTATTCTGTTCTGTGACAGTGATTTCCACCATTCTTTCTTCCAGCTCACGTATCCTTTCTTCTGCCTCAGTTATTCTGCTATTGATTCCCTCTAGTGTGTTTTTCATTTCAGTTATTGTATTGTTCATCTCTCTTTGTTCTTTAGTTCTACTAGGTTTTTGTTGAACATTTCTTGTATCGTCTCGATCCGTGCCTCCATTCTTTTTGTGAGATTGGATCATCTTTACTATCATTACTCTAAATTCTTTTTCAGGTAAATTGTTTATCTTCTCTTCATTTAGTTGCTCTTGTAGATTTTTATCTTGCTCCTTTGTCTGAAACATATTTCTCTGTCATCTCATTTTGTCTAGCTTACTGTGTTTGTGGTCTCCTTTCTGCAGGCTGCGGAATTGTAGTTCCTCTTGCTTCTTGTGTCTGCCTTCTGGTGGGTGAGTTTGGTCCAGAGGCTTGTGCCATTACCTCCTTGATAGTGGGTTTGACTGGGGTTGTGGTTACTAGATCCTGCCCTGGATATTGAGCAGGGCTTCCCTTTTGCTCTGTGGTTGTCACTGCCCTGTCAGGGGTGGGGTCTCCTCCCTAGTTGTTGGAGTAGAGGCCCCCAGATCTGTTTCTTAGTTGTGTTTTTGATCTGTGGTGCAAGGTAGGTGGAGTTGGAGCACTCCCACTGGGAGAGGAGGCACTGAGTATTCCTCCTCTGGAGTTGTTCACCTGTGAATGTGCTCTATTATTTCTATTTTTGCCTATTGTGTGGGCTCACAAA
Organism: Pseudorca crassidens; assembly: GCF_039906515.1. Lineage (NCBI taxonomy): Eukaryota > Metazoa > Chordata > Mammalia > Artiodactyla > Delphinidae > Pseudorca > Pseudorca crassidens. The sequence goes on along the minus strand of NC_090317.1, from coordinate 46,040,283 downwards.
GTACACTGTTGTTGGCACTGCTCTCAGTCCTGCCTTAACAGTGGATATGCCAGCAATTGGCCCTGGTGACTCTCATGCGTTGTTTTCACCAGGCCACCAGTGTAAATCCACTGAGGTCAGGTTCCAGGACTGCAGTAGTCATGCACCTACACCTGCTGTGGGAGCTATGGAGGCAGTTAAGAGTCTGGCAGGTGGGTTGCCCAGGCCAGGGGCGGTGGGGGAGGGAGTGGGTAGGTGGCAATGACAGGAGCGCACAAGCCAGCTATGGTGGGAGCCCTCCTTAGTACCAGTGGAGGCAGGGGCTGACACATGAGGAGAGAGGCTGCAATGAAGCCCCACCCTTTGTGTGTCACTCAGCAATGGCACTTCAATTCTGTGGTGGTCTGGACTTCCTCTGCAAGCATTCCCAGTTATGTAGCTCCTCACTCACATCCCCTCAGGCTGTCTCCTCACAGCCAACAGCAGTCCCCTCCCTGGCTCTGCTCTCCAAACCCCATGTTCCAGCACCCAGTCCCCGTGTGCACCTACAGACACCTGTCTCAGTCTGGGGTATGCAGGGATGTGGCACCGACCATCTGTGCAAGTCTCACTCTGTCCTGCCTGCCACAGACCAGTTGCTGGGCTCTCCTCTGAGCCCCTGAAGCTCCCCTTCTGTCCCAGCTGATCTCTCCACCAGTGAGAGGGCTTCCCCAGATACAGGAACCTCTCCTCTCCTTCATCTCCCCACAAGGGGTGCAGGTCTCATTCTGCTTCCTCTCCTCTTCCTTTTCCCTTCTTCTTTCTTTCATCCTACCTGGTAATATGGGGATCTTTCTCTTCTTTCCAATGTCCAAGGTCTTCTGATAGTATTCAGCAGATGCTCTGTGAGAAATGTTCCATTTGTACTTGTAGTCTTGATGTGTTTGTGAGGAGACATGAACTCCACGTCCTCCTGCTCCTCCACCATCTTAGAAAGTCCCACCAGCTGATATTTTTATTTTAACTTCTTTGGTTAAACTGTAACACAATGATGGAGACACCAAACACAGTCAGTGACATGTTATGACTCTCCAAGGAAAGATTAGAGTATTTTGCCATCATTTCTTCCTAGACAGGCAGACTTGTAAAAGGTAAAGCTGGGGGTGGCCGTCCTCCAAGCTCTGGCACACCACGCCATTCTCAGTTTTCTTCACTAAGGTTGAGGCTTACTTGTCAAATAGGAATTTATTCTAACAGAACATTAAGCAATCATCCCTCCATAGTACGATAATATTTAAAAGCTAATACAGAAACTTTCAAAAATATTATTTTCATTGAGGATTTTAAGTCGTCCAGTAGCAGATACTCCCTCTGTACCTAGACTTATCAGAAACTGCCAAAAAATAATTTCAAACATTTGTTGTTTGTTTTGTTTTGCATTAAATAGTCACCAGTTCCAAAAGAATAGAAAGAACACCCTCTGCCAGCTTGACTTATTCTCAGTTATTAAATTTATTGTGAATTAAAAAGAAAAAAAAGGTCAGTGATCTTTTCCACACCATAAATAACCATGAAGAGAAAGAATTCTGGGTTAAATGACAATTTCTTTTATAGATGAAATTGTTTGACTTTGTTTATTAAAGTTCATTTCACAGAATTAAAGCAATTCAAAATTTTAAAGTGTTTGTGCTTATTTTTTTTTAACATCGTCATTGGAGTACAACTGCTCCACAATAGTGTGCTAGCCTCCGCCCCACAACAAAGTGAATCAGTTATACATATACATATGTTCCCATATCTCTTCCCTTTTGCATCTCCCTCCCTCCCACCCTCCCCATCCCACCCCTCCAGGCAGTCACAGACCACTGAGCTGACCTCCCTGTGCTATGTGGCCACCCCCACCATCTATCCATCTTACATTTGGCAGTGCATATATGTCCATGCAACTCTCCCACTCCGTCACAGCCTATCCCTCCCCCTCCCCATATCCTCAAGTCCATTCTCTAGTAGGTCTGTGTCTTTATTCCCGTATTACCCCTGGGTTCTTCATGACCTTTTTTTTTTTCTTAGATTCCATATATATGTGTTAGCACATGGTATTTGTCTTTATCACCCTGACCTACCTCACTCTGCATGGCAGACTCTAGATCCATCCACCTCACCACAAATATCTCAACCTCATTTGCCTTTATGGCCGAGCAATATTCCATTGTATATATGTGCCACATCCTCTCCATCTACTCATCTGATGATGGACACCTAGGCTGCCCCCACACCCCGACCACTGCAAACAGAGCTGCAATGAACATTTTGGTACATGACTCTTTTTGAATTATGGTTTTCCCAGGGTACATGCCCAGCAGTCAGACCGCTGGGCCGCATGGTAGTTCTATTTTTAGTTTTTAAAGGAAACTCCATACTGCTCCCCACAGTGGCTGCATCAATCTACATTCCCACCAACAGTGCAAGAGGGCTCCCCACTCTCCACACCCTCTCCAGCATTCACTGTTTCCAGATTTTTTGATGATGGCCACTCCGACAGGTGCGAGATGATATCCCACTGTAGACTTGATTTGCATCTCTCCAATGACTAATGAAGTTGAGCGTTCTTTCATGTGCCCGTTGGCAATCCGTATATCTTCTTTGGAGAAACGTCCACCTAGGCCCTCCACCCACTCTTGGACCGGGTTGCCAGTTCCTTTGTTATTGAGCTGCATGAGCTGCTCGTAAATCCTGGAGATCAATCCTTTGTCAGCTGCCTCATATGCAAATATTCTCTCCCATTCTGAGGGTCATCCTTCAGTCTTGTCTATGGTTTATTTCCTGCGCAAAAGCTCCCAAGTTTCACTAGGTCCCACCTGTTCATTCTTGTCCCTACTTCCATTTCTCTAGGAGGTGGGTCAAAAAGGACCTCGCTGTGATCCATGCCACAGAGTGCCCTGCCTATGTTTTCCTCTAAGAGATTGATAGTGTCTGGCCTTACATTTAGGTCTTTAATCCATTTTGAGTTTATTTTTGTGTATGGTGTTAGGGAGTGTTCTAATTTCATACTTTTACATGTACCTGTTCAGTTTTCCCAGCACCACTTATTGAAGAGGCTGTCTTTTCTCCACTGTATATTCTTGCCTCCTTTATCAAAGATAAGGTGACCATACATGTTTCAGTTTATCTCTGGGATTTCTATCCTGTTCCATTGATCTATATTTCTGTTTTTGTGCCAGTACCATATTGTCTTGATTACTGTAGCTTTGTAGTATAGTCTGAAGCCAGGGAGCCTGATTCCTCCAGCTCCATTTGTTGTTCTCCAGATTGCTTTTGCTATTCGGGTCTTTTGTGCTTCCATACAAATTGTGAAATTTTTTGTTCTACTTCTATGAAAAATGCCAGTGGTAGTTTGATAGGGATTGCATTGAATCTGTAGATTGCTTTGGGTGGTAGAGTCATTTTCACAATGTTGATTCTTCCAATCCAAGAACATGGTATATCTCTCCATCTATTTGTATCATCTTTAATTTCTTTCATCAGTGTCTTATAATTTTCTGCATACAGGTCTTTTGTCTCCTTAGGTAGGTTTTTTCCTAGTTATTTTATTCTTTTTGTTGCAATGGTAAATGGGAGTGTTTTCTTAATTGCACCTTCAGACTTTTCATCATTAGTGTATAGGAATGCGAGAGATTGCTGTGCATTAATTTTGTATCTGGCTACTTTACCAAATTCATTGACTAGCTCTAGTAGTTTTCTGGTAGCATCTTTAGGATTCTCTATGTATAGTATCATGTCATCTGCAAACAGTGACAGCTTTACTTCTTCTTTGCAGATTTGGATTCCTTTTATTTCTTTTTCTTCTCTGATGCCTCTGGCTAAAACTTCCAAAACTATGTTGAATAAGAGCGGTGAGAGTGGGCAACCTTGTCTTGTTCATGATCTTAGTGGAAATGGTTTCAGTTTTTTACCACTGAGGACGATGTTGACTGTGGCTTTGCCATATATGGCCTTTATTATGTTGAGGAAACTTCCCTCTATGCTTACTTTCTACAGAGTTTTTGTCATAAATGGGTGTTGAATATTGTTGAAAGATTTCTCTGCATCTATTGAGATGATCATATGGTTTTTCACCTTCAATTTGTTAATATGGTGTATCACGTTGATTGATTTGCATAGATTGAAAAATCCTTGTGTTCCTGGAATAAACCCCACTTGATGATGGTGTATGATCCTTTAAATGTGCTGTTGGTTACTCTTTGCTAGTATTTTGTTGAAGATTTTTGCATCTATGTTCATCAGTGATATTGGCCTGCAGTTTTCTTTCTTTGTGACATCTTTGTCTGGTTTTGGTATCAGAATGATGGTGACCTCGTAGAATGAGCTTGGGAGTGTTCCTCTCTCTGCTATATTTTGGAAGAGTTTGAGAAGGGTAGGTGTTAGTTCTTCTCTAAATGTTTGATAGAATTCGCCTGTGAAGCCACCTGGTCCTGGGCTTTTGTTGTAAGATTTTTAATCACAGTTTTAATTTCAGTGCTTGTGATTGGTCTGTTCATATTTTCTGCTTCTTCCTGGTTCAGTCTCGGCGGGTTGTGCATTTCTAAGAATATGTCCAATTCTTCCAGGTTGTCCATTTTATTGGCATATAATTGCTTGTAGTAATCTCTCATGATCCTTTGTATTTCTGCAGTGTCAGTTGTTACTTCGCCTTTTTCATTTCTAATTCTATTGATTTGAGTCTTCTCCCTATTTTGCTTAATGAGTCTGGCTAATGGTTTATCAATTTTCTTTATCTTCTCAAAGAACAAGCTTTTAGTTTTATTGTTCTTTTCTATCATTTACTTCATTACTTTTTCATTTATTTCTGATCTGATCTTTATTTCTTTCTTTCTTTCTGTTAACTTTGAGGTTTTTTTTTCTTCTTTATCCAATTGCTTTAGGTGGAAGTTTAGGTTGTTTATCTGAGATGTTTCCTGTTTCTTAAGGTAGGATTGTATTGCTATAAACTTCCCTCTTAGAACTGCTTTTGTTGCATCCCATAGATTTTGGGTCGTCGTGTCTCCATTGTCATTTGTTTCTGGGTATTTTCTGATTTCCCCTTTGATTTGTTCAGTGATCACTTTGTTATTAAGTGGTGTATTGTTTAGCCTACATATGTTTGTATATTTTACAGATCTTTTCCTGTAATGGATATCTAGTCTCATAGCATTGTGGTGAGAAAAGATACTTGATATGATTTCAATTTTGTTAAATTTACCAAGGTTTGATTTGTGACCCAAGATATGATCTATCCTGTAGAATGTTCCATGAGCACTTGAGAAAAAATGTTTATTCTGTTGTTTTTGGATGGAATGTCCTATAAATATCAATTAAGTCCATCTTGTTTAATGTATCATTTAAAGCTTGTGTTTCCTTATTTATTTTCATTTTGGATGATCTGTTCATTGGTGAAAGTGGGGTGTTAAAGTCCCCTACTATGATGTGTTACTGCCAATTTCCGCTTTTATGGCTGTTAGTGTTTGCCTTATATATTGAGGTGCTCCTATGTTGGGTTCATAGATATTTACAATTGTTATAACTTCTTGGATCGATCCCTTAATCATTATGTAGTGTCCTTCTTTGTCTCTTGTAAAAGTCTTTATTTTAAAGTCTATTTTGTCTGATATGAGAATTGCTACTCTATCTTTCTTTTGATTTGCATTTGCATGGAATATCTTTTTCCATCCCCTCACTTTCAGTCTGTATGTGTCTCTAGGTCTGAAGTGGATCTCTTGTAGACAATATATATATGGGTCTTGTTTTTGTATCCATTCAGCAAGTCTGTGTCTTTTAGTGGGAGCATTAAATCCATTTAAATTTAAGGTAATTATCGACATGTATGTTCTTATTCCCATTTTCTTAATTGTTTTGCATTTGTTATTGTAGGTCTTTTCCTTCTCTGTGTTTCTTGCCTAGAGAAGTTCCTTTAGCATTTGTTGTAAAGCTGGTTTGGTGGTGCTGAACTCTCTCAGCTTTTGCTTGTCACTAAAGGTTTTCATATCTCCATCAAATCTGAATGAGATCCTTGCTGGATAGAGTAATATCGGTTGTAGGTTTTTCTCCTTCACCACTTTAAATATGTCCTACTACTCCCTTCTGGTTGCAGAGTTCATGCTGAAAGGTCAGCTGTTAACCTTATGGTGATTTCCTTGTGTGTTATTTTTTGTTTTTCCCTTGCTGCTTTTAATATGTTTTCTTTGTATTTAATGTTTGAGAGTTTGATTAATATGTGACTTGGCATGTTTCTCCTTGGATTTATCCTGTATGGGAATCTCTGTGCTTCCTGGACTTGATTAACTATTTCCTTTCCCATATTAGGGAAGTTTTCAACTATAATCTCCTCAAATATTTTCTCAGTCCCTTTCTTTTTCTCTTCTTCTTCTGGAACCCCTATAATTCGAATGTTGGTGCGTTTCATGTTGTCCCAGAGGTCTCTGAGACTGTCCTCAGTTCTTTTCATTTCTTTATTCTGCTCTGCAGTAGTTATTTCCACTATTTTATCTTCCAGGTCACTTATCTGTTCTTCTGCCTCAGTTATTCTGCTATTGATCCCTTCTAGAGTATTTTTAATTTCATTTATTGTGTTGTTCATCATTGCTTGTTTCCTCTTTAGTTCTTCTAGGTCCTTGTTAAATGCTTCTTGCATTTTCTCTATTCTATTTCCAGGAGTTTGGATCGTCTTTACTATCATTATTCTGAATTCTTTTTCAGGTAGACTGCCTATTTCCTCTTCATTTGTTAGGTCTGGTGGGGTTTTACTTTTCTCCTTCATCTGCTGTGTGTTTTTCTGTCTTCTCATTTTGCTTATCTTACTGTGTTTGGGGTCTCCTTTTTGCAGGCTGCAGGTTCGTAGTTCCCATTGTTTTTGTGTCTGTCCCCAGTGGCTAAGGTTGGTTCAGTGGGTTGTGTAGGCTTCCTGGTGGAGGGGACTTGTGCCTGTGTTCTGGTGGATGAGGCTGGATCTTGTCTTTCTGGTGTGCAGATCCATGTCTGGTGGTGTGTTTTGGGGTGTCTGTGACCTTATTGTGATTTTAGGCAGACTCTCTGCCAGTGGGTGGGTTTGTGTTCCTGTCTTGCTAGTTGTTTGGCATAGGGTGTCCAGCACTGTAGCTTGCTTGTCATTGAGTGAAGATGGGTCTTGGTGTTGAGATGGAGATCTCTGGGAGATTTTTGCCGTTTGATATTTTGTGGAGCTAGGAGGTCTCTTGTGGACCAGTATCCTGAAGATTGCTCTCCCATCTCAGAGGCACAGCACTGGCCCCTGGCTGGAGCACCAAGAGCCTTTCATCCACACAGAAGAGGAAAAGAGGAAAAAATAATATATCTTGCTACCGAAGTCCGCCTCCTGAATTTGGGATGATTCATTGTCTATTCAGGTATTCCACAGAAGCAGCGTACATCAAGTTGATTGTGGAGATTTAATCAGCTGCTTCTGAGGCTGCTGGGAGAAATTTCCCTTTCTCTTCTTTGTTCGCAGAGCTCCTGGGGTTCAGCTTTGGATTTGGCCCCGCCTCTGCATGTAGGTCACCTGAGGGCGTGTGTTCTCCGCTCAGACAGGACGGAGTTAAAGGAGCAGCTGATTCGGGGGCTCTGGCTCACAGGCAGGCCGTGCGTTCTCCCGGGTAAGTTGTCCCTGGATCCTGGGACCCTGGCAGTGGCAGGCTGCACAGGCTCCCGGGAAGGGAAGTGTGGAGGGTGACCTGTGCTTGCACACAGGCTTCTTCGTGGCGGCAATAGCAGCCTTAGCGTCTCATGCCCGTCTCTGGGGTCCGAGCTTTTAGCTGCGGTTCGCGCCCGTCTCTGGAGCTCTTTAACTTGGCGCTATTAATCCCCTCTCCTCGTGCACCAGGAATCAAAGGGGGAAGAAAAAGTCTCTTGCCTCTTCGGCAGCTCCAGACTTCTTCCCCGCCTCCCTCCCGGCTAGCTGTGGTGCACTAACCCCTTCAGGCTGTGCTCATGCTGCCAGTCCTCTCCCTGCGATCGGAAGCCCGAGCCTCAGCTCCCAGCCCCCGCCGGTCCCAGCGGGTGAGCAGACAAGCCTCTCGGGCTGGTGAGTGCTGGTCGGCACCAATCCTCTGTGCGGGAATCTCTCCGCTCCGCCCTCCGCACCCCTGTTGCTGCGCTCTCCTCCGCGGCTCCGAAGCTTCCCCCCTCCGCCACCCACATTCTCCCCCCACGAAGGGGCTTCCTAGTGTGTGGAAACATTTCCTCCTTCACAGCTCCCTCCCACTGGTGCAGGTCCTCTCCCTATTCTTTTGTCTCTGTTTTTTCTTTTTTCTTTTGCCCTACCCAGGTACGTGGGGAGATTCTTGCCTTTTGGGAGGTCTGAGGTCTTCTGCCAGCGTTCAGTGGGTATTCTATAGGAGCAGATCCATGTGTAGATGTATTTCTGATATATCTGTGGGGAGGAAGGTGATCTCCGCGTCTTACTCTTCTGCCATCTTCCTCAACTCTCTCTGCTTATTTTTTAGTACTGTTGATATTACACATTTGTTACTAAAGAAAAATATCCAGAACACTACAATTTCTTACTTTAGCTAAATAAAACAATGTAAATGCCTGTGGTATTTGGTGATGGTGCCTATCCTTCTAATAGACTACGAAAAACAAACTATTGTCCAAATGTGTATGATTAACTCACTGAAATGGAGATGTTTCCCTTCCAGATAGCTTCACAAGTAACTGTTTTAATTAATTTGCTAAACACAATAACTAGATAATCTTCAGTTTTCTTATGGAACTGCAAATTGAGACTGAGTAAATCACTGACCAAAAAAATGTATAACATAGGTCTTCTAATAATGAAGTGTTACTAAGTATACTTATTATATGTTTATAAAGTATGCACAATTCTTTCCAGTTCTGTCATCTTTCAGTCATGCCCAGCTAAAACCTGAGAGCTTTTTTTTAATAGGGGACCTTAGGTTTGGTGATAATGACACACATTTGCAAATGCTGTCACTCCTCCCATTAAGAGATGGAGTTTAAGGTCCTACACTTGAATATGGGTGGGCTTTTGTGACTGCCTCAACAAACATAATGCAACAGAGGTGACTTCTGAGGTTAGCCTTCTGTTGCTTCCTCTTGAGACATTCACTATGGGATCTTTTATCCACCATGTAAGAAGTCCAGCTACTCTTAGACCACCATGTGGAGACACCAAATGGAGAGACTACACAGAGAAATAGGGATACCCAAAGCACACCAGCTGTTTCAGGCTTCCCACCATAGCACAGGACATAGAGTGCCGAAGTCTTTGAGATAACCCCAACTCCAACTACGACCTGACTGTAACCACAGCTCTGATACAACTAGAGACCTGACAATAAATGCCTAGCTGAGTCCTGTCAACCTTCATATTTATGAGCAAAATTAATTTTTATTATGGTTTTAAGCCACTGCTTTGGTAAATTGTTTGTTACATAGCCAGAACAATATCTTACACCACTTTGATGTCCCCAGTGGTGCCTAGTATAATCTGAGTACTTGTAGGCATTTAATAGGTTGATCATTAATCAAACATTAACAATTCTTTAGTAAATCAAGATTTTTACCTAAATATTTAAAAGAAATCCATCCAAATTCAAAATAATTAACTTTTTAACCACTATTTATCATTATCCACTAGATACATTCAAAATCCTCAGACCTCAGTGGATTCTCAGAAGATATACCAGTCTATATTAATACAGCTACCCAGCAAATCAAGACCAATACTGAGTTGAGTGTCTGGAGTCTCACCCAACTTGGGCCCTGCACTGAGTAGATGGGAATATTCATGTGTCATGGTAAGGAATGATACCTCAAGCTGATCTGCCATCCTGAATTTTTTTCTGTCTCAGCTTCCCAAATAAGTGAGAAAAGAATATCCTCCGTTTTCACAAAAATCTCATAACTGCTTCTCTTTTTCCCTTCCTTCCCTCCCTAATACCATTCTAGTTCAAATTCCCATCATCTCTCTCTATTACACAACTCAAATTGTCTCTTAAATGACCTGTCTCTGTTTTCTCTTTCTCCCCCCCATACTACATTTTCTATAGAACAGACTGTCATCCTTAAAATATAAATCATGTTGCCCCTTATTTGAAGAATTCCAGCGTTTTCTCTGAATTTAGGATAAAATTCATGTTTATATTTACTAGGGCCTACACAGCCTTATGTGATCCAGTCCTTGCCTATCACTGTAGCCCTTTTACAAAACCCCACTGACATGACCCTCTCACAGTGGCCTTCTTTCAGGTCCTAGATAATAACAAGCTTTTCCCATCTCAGATACTTCACACATGTTGCATTCTTTTCCTGGAATACCCTAGGCCAGTTATCCTTCCTTTATAACAGACTCCTTTGTAGCAGATCTCAGCTGAAATATCACTTCCCCAGAACAGCCTTTCCCAGTCAACCTATCTAAAGTGGTACCACAACCCCCATCATTACTCTCTTTCAGAACATGCTCACTTGTCCTTCATTGCACTTTTCACAATTTGCAATTATGCACTTATTTGGGGTTTTTTCGTTTTTTGGGCATGCCGTGCAGCACGTGGGATCTTAGTTCCTTGACCAGGGATCAAACCCGAGCCTCCTGCTGTGGAAGCATGGAGTCTTAACCACTGGACCACCAGGGAAGTCCCATGCAATTATGCATTTATTTGTGAATCAATTTTTTAAATATACATCTCCCTTTTTAGATTGTAAGCCCCACCAGAGCAAGGATGGTACATGTTCCATTTTTATACTCAGCTCCTAGAGCATTGTCTACTAGACATGGAAAAATAAATGAATATCCACTGATACATTTTGAAATTCTACAGTAGAAATTAGTATCTAGTTGACAATAAAAGAGGATTGTGGGGCTTCCCTGGTGGCGCACTTGTTGAGAGTCCGCCTGCCGATGCGGGGGACGCGGGTTCGTGCCCCAGTCCGGGGGGATCCCACATGCCACAGAGCAGCTGGGCTTGTGGGCCGTGGTCGCTGGGCCTGCACGTCCGGAGCCTGTGCTCCATGGTGGGATAGGCCACAGCAGTGAAAGGCCCACGTACTGCAAAAAAAGAAAAAAAAAAAGAGGATCGTGAATTAGACATGATTTCTAACCCAGTACCTTTATTATATCTGGCAACTATAGTAAAAAAATAACTAGAAAAGGCAAGGACACAAAGAAGAATACCACCCAGGATACTCTGAGGTGCTGGGAGCAAGTGGATTGTCCATAGATTCACACTTGACTCTCTTACATAGTGTATTTATCCCTAAAAACCTAAGCACTTCCCTACAAATTGGTTTCCAGGGACACATTTACCTTCTGTGATGGTTAATTTTATGTGTCAACTTGACTGGGCTAAGGGATGCCCAAATAGCTGATAAAACATTATTTCTGGGTATGTCTATGAGGGTGTTTCTGGAAGAGATTAGTATTTATTCAGTAGAGTGAATAAAAAGTTCTACCCTCAACAATGGTGGGCATCATCCAATCCTTTGAAGGCCAAAATGGAACAAAAAGGCAGAGGAAAGGCAAATTTGCTTTTTTTTTTTGAGCTGGGACACCCATCTTCTCCTGCCCTCAGACATCAGCTCTCCTGGTTCTCACGATTTCTGCTTCAGACTGGGAGTTACACCGCTGCTCCCCCATCCTGGGTTCTCAGGCCTTGGGACTCAGACTGAAATATACCACTGGCTTTCCTGGCTCTCCAGCTTGCAGATGGCAGGTTGTGGGACTTCTAGGTTTCCATAACTGCATAAGCCAAGTCCTACAATAAGTCTCCTCTTACATCTATCTATCTATCTATCTGCCTACCCTATTGGTTCTGTTTCTCTCGAGGACCCTGACTAATACACCTACTTCTTGTTTTCTTCACCTCTATCTTATGAAGTTGACAGAACTCTCATATACTTCACTGCCATCTTCCTTTTAGAATAGCTCTGTTGTGAAATACAATTTAGAAGTTAAAGAGCCCTTCCCCTTTGTCTCACTTGAAGTCCCAAAACAAACCAGAACACAACAGAGGCCAGTTTTAGTAAATAAAGGTTTTATTATGTAGGTCTGGAGACTTCACCTATTTTTAAGGAAACAAGTTTTTATTAAAACATCTGAGTACTCATGATGCTAGCTGAGTTGAGGGTAAGAATTTTTGGAAACATAAAAAATTAATTTGTCTCCAACTACAGAAAGCAAAAGAAGGAAGGATTTCTAAATGACCCTATGGTAAAGAAATACATTAACTAAGATATAAACATTGAAGTGAAATTAACAAAACTTTGTCTTCTCATTTGGACTGTAAGTTCCTTAAGGACAAGTCCTGTGCTTTACATCTCTACTTAATCAATCTATAAAAATGTTCTTAATACTTTTCCTCAAATATGCTAAGCACTTCATATTCATTAGCTTATTTCTACATACGTTCCCCTGGCAACCACTTTTTCCTGGTGTATAACTGGATTTCCAGGGTGTCAGAAGGGCTGACCCATCCATGAGTACTTGTCTGTGTAAACAAACAAGATGAAGCTTATTGTAAAATGCAGAAGTCTTCCATTCAGGAATCAAATCTACGTGAACAACTCATAATCAAGATGAAATTCAACACACATATTTAAGATGCAAAAGACCAGTACATTGCCCAATTCAGGATGCCTATTCTCATCATGTTCTTGGTTAATTTTCCTTCTAACGAAACACTCATTCAGCTAATATTTCCAGACATTTCCTATATGCAAGTCACAGTGCCTGGGTGGCAGGGAGGGGATTATGGGATGCAAAATATATAAAATGTGACTTCTGTTCTCAGAAAATTTACAGTCTAATTGAGAAGATAAAACATATACACAAATAACTATAATACAAAGTAAAAAGCAATCAGAACCAAAAAAAATCTTTTAGATAAAAGGCTAGCTAAGCTGAGAAACTGTAAAAATGTGTGAGATGAGGAAGACTTCCTAAAATAGAAGGTGTTATTTGAATTGTAATTGCAATAATTAGTACGTAAGTCTTGAATATATGGGGATAAGGAAAAAGAGCATTTCTAGCACATACCATGTTCACTGTGCTGGACCCATAATGAGTACTGCACTGGTTACCTATTGCTGCTGTAACAATGTACCACAAATTTAGTGGTTTAAAATAACACAAATTTATTATCTTGCAGTTCTGAGGGTCAGAAGTCTACAGTATGTCTCACTGGGTTAAAATCTAGGTATCAACAGGCCTGTGTTCCTCCTAGAGGATCTAGGAGAGAATCTGTTTCATTGTTTTTTCCAGCTTGGAGGCCACCCACCTTCCAACCTTCTCACATCAGCTAGTACTCATTCTCATCTCCTGCTTCCCTCTTATAATCACCCTTGTGATTACCTCAAGCCTAATCCAGGATAATCTCCTCATCTCAAGGTTCTTAAATTAAACAAAACTGCAATTTTCCTTTTGCCATATAAATTAATGTATTCACAGACCTCAGGGAATAGGTCAGAGACATTTTTAGGAGGCCATTATTCAGCCTACCACAAGTACTTAATTCAACATTTATTGATTTTCCTGCCTTTAAATACTTCACTTTACAGTCACAGATTTATGCATCTTGGAATTTTTTTGCTCTTATTGATGTATAAATTGACAAAGTTGTAAAATATTTAAATTATCAACATGATGATTTGATATACGTATACATTGAGAAAGAATTCTCACCATTGGGTTAATACATCCATTAACTCCTACATCTACCTTTCTTTGGTGAAAAAAGTTAAGTTTTATTCTCTTAGCAAATTTCAATACAATTATATAAACTTATACAGCACAGTGTTATCACCCACAATCACCATGTTATACATTAGCTCCTCAGCTCTTATTCATCCTATATCTAAAAGTCCTTTTACCAACCTCCTCCTATTTTCCCTACCTCTCAGACATCCTGGCAACAATCATTCTACTCTCTGTTTCTATGTGCTTGCCCTTATTTTTTTTAAGATTACCATGCAGTATTTGTCTCTCTCTGTCTGGCTTATTTCACTTAGCATAATGCCCACCAGGTTCATCCATGTTGTCACAAATGGAAGGATTTTCTTCTTTTTAAAGGCTGAATAATACCACATTTTCTTTATCCATTCATCTGTCAATGGATACTTAAGTTGTTTCTACACCTTGGATATTGTAAATAATGCTGCAATAAAAATGGGAGTACGGATATCTCTTTGAGATGGTCATTTTGTTTCCATTGGATATACACCCAGAAGTGGAATTGATGCTGGATTATATGGTAGTTCTATTTTTAATTTCTTGAGGAACCTCCATACTGTTTTTCATGATGGCTGTAGCAGTTTACAGTCCCACCAACAGTGTATAAGGATTCTTTTCCCTTCACATCCTCATCAGCATTTATCTCTTGTCTTTTTGATAATAGACATCCTAACAGGTGTGAGATGAAATCTCACTTATGTTTTTGTTTTCTTTTCTTTTCTTTTCTTTTTTGCGGTACACGGGCCTCTCACTGTTGTGGCCTCTCCCGTTGTGGAGCACAGTCTCCGGACGCGCAGGCTCAGCAGCCATGGCTCACAGGCCCAGCCGCTCCACTGCATGTGGGATCTTCCCGGACCGGGGCACAAACCCGTGTCCCCCACATCGGCAGGCGGACTCTCAACCACTGCACCACCAGGGAAGCCCTCACTTATGGTTTTGATTCGCATTTCCCTGATGATTAGTGATATGATATGGAACACCTTTTCATGTACCTGTTGGCCATTTGTATGTCTTCTTTGGAGAAATGTCTATTCAGATTCTACTTATTTTCAGTTGGGTTATTTGTGTGTGTGTGTGTGTGTGTGTGTGTGTGTGTGTGTGTGTGTGTTTTACTATTGAGTTGTATGAGCTGCTTGTATATTTTGTATATTAATCACTTATTGGATATGTCATTTGCAAATATTTTCTCCCATTCTATTCTGCCCTGCAAGGTTTCTTTTCAAAAATCTGCTGATGGTCTTATGGGGGTTGCCTTGAACATAATAAGTTGCTTTTCCCTCACTGCTTTTCCGATACTCTTTGACTTTTGATGATTTTACTATATTGTGTCTCTGTATGGATCTCTTTAGATTCATCTTGTTTGGTACTCTTTGGGCTTCTTGGATTGGATGTTTGTTTCTTTCCCCAGGTTAGGGAAGTTTTCAGCCAGTATTTCTTTGAATAAGCTTTCTGCCCCTTTCTGTCTCTCTTCTCCTTCTTGGTCCCTTGTAATGTGTATATGGGTTCACTTTATGGTGTCCCATAAGTCGCTTAAACTATCCTCAACACTTTTTTCATTCTTTTTGCTTTTTGTTCCTCTGCTTAGATGAATTCCACTGCCCTGTCTCCCTGTCTTCGAGTTTGCTGATCCTTTCCTCTGTTTCATCTAGTCTGTTGTTGAACTCCTCCATTGGATTTTTCAGTTCTATTATTCTTCAGCTCTATGATTTCTGTTTGGTACTTTTAAAATTTTTTCCCTTTGTTGAACTTTTCACTTTGCTCATGCATTAATCTCCTTACCTCAGTGAGCCATTACCATTATGGTCATTATTTTGAACTCTCTATTGGATAAATCACTTATATCTGTTTCATTAAGATTGGTTTCTGGAGATTTACCTTTTCCTTTGTTTGGAACATATTTCCTTGTTTCTTCATCCTTCTTGACCCTCTGAATTTTGTTTCTTCACATTAGATAAAATAGCCACCTCTGCCAGTCCTGACAGTCTGGTCTCATGTAGGAGACAAATCTCATTAATCAGCCTGACCTGAACTCCTGGTTGCCTCTCAAACCACTGTGATTTGCCATCCCAGTAGTTGAGGGTGTGCCAAGACCTGTTGGTGTCCCAAAGGGTACACCACAGTCAGCACCTGGATGCAGGCTAATTAGAAGCCAGATCCTCAGGCAGCATCTATAAAAATTGCACTCAAGCTCCTCCCAGCAGGAACTGGAAGATAAGAGTTTTTTCCTACTCTCTCTATGCTGAGCCTGGGTGTATAGCCTTGGGGGGGTGGGTGTGTCCATTTAAAAACTGCTTCTTTTTTTATTATAGTCATGGGGGACTTGTGAATGCAAGCCTCACTGGCTATGAGAGCCAGGCATTCTGAGGGCCCTTCCCTTGGGTGGCAGCTGCAAAAGCTAGGGCACCAGATGTGTATATAGGCTCCTTCCAGGGAGATGTTGGTGACCTGGTTTTACCATTGGAGCAAACTTGAAGGAGAAGGTGGGGGAAATTCCCATCAGCTCTTTTGGGCTCCATGGAAGATAGCAGTCTGCACATGGATGCATGCTAATTAGAGGCCAGACTCTCAGACAGCAGATTGTAAATTATGCAGTCAAACTCCATCCAGGGAAAGACTGGGAGAGGGGTGTTTTTGCCTGCTCCCTCTACACTGAGCTCTAGGAGGATAGCCAAGGTGAGTGCTCACACACACGTTAAGAATTCCTTCTTCATTTTCTATAGTCTTGTGGCATTCATGAACACAAGCTCCATTAGCTTTCAGAGCTAGATGTTTTGGGGGCCCATTGGTCATGTGTGAGCCTTAAAAGTTGGGGCACTAGACATGTGGTCCAAACCTTTCTCTCCTCAGGGAGAAGCTGGAAGTTGGGGGTTCCTTCCTGATTGTATGGTGCTGTGCTGGGAGAGGGGCTTATGGTGAGAGAGTGTCTCAACCTTTCCATTTTGAAGTGGGTATTATTTTTTCTTTGCCTTATGTGTAGGACTCACTCAGCTAGTTTCTAGATTTCTCTCAGAGGAAATTGTTGCATGTGTAATTGTATATTTGGTGTATTTTGTTTTATTTTTTGACTGTCAAAGCAGGAAAGCCCCAGTGATAGGGTTACAATGGTCAAAAAGGGACACACAGAATAAAGAGTGTAGATCCTCTCTATCCTTGTTTTGTTTTTTGTTTGTTTGTTTTAATTAATTTGTTTGTTTGTTTTGGCTGTGTTGGGTCTTCATTGCTGTGTACGGGCTTTCTCTAGCTGCGGCGAGCGGGGGCTACTCTTCATGGTGGTGCACTGGCTTCTCATTGTCATGGCTTCTCTTGTTGTGGAGCATGGGCTTTAGGCACACAGGTTTCATTAGTTGTGGCACACGGGCTCAGTAGTTGTGGATCACAAGCTCTAGAGCACAAGCTCAGTAGTTGTGGCACATGGGCTTAGTTGCTCCGTGGTATGTGGGATCTTCCACAGGCCAGGGCTTGAACACATGTTCCTGCATTGGCAGCCAGATTCTTAACCACTGCACTACTAGGGAAGCCCCTATCCTTGCTTTTGAATGACAGTCTTTCTGAATACAAAATTCTACCATAGAAATAATAACACAAATACTTACTTGAATTATTCTTTAAGCCTTCTTTAAAGGAAGCTTGGCCATTTAATGGATAACCGTGTACTAGAAATGTTAAATATTCAAATATTTTAGGGATTATTAGACATTGGCTTTCAGTTAACCATAATCTCTGGTGACCCATCAGTTAGCATGGGGTCCTATAAGACTTTCAGTGATAAATCGGGTGTTGACCTGGGTCTGCATCATGATTCACTTAGTGAAATCTTAAGGCTATCTTGAGTTCATTTCTCCAGCTCCTGAGTTAAATAGAAACCCTTAACAACTGGTATGATTTCCATGTATGCTCCATGAGCAATGCAGTAAGAACTAATTTATAAGAAAGTAAAAGTTGGATTTTTTGTTTTATTTTTTTAAGGACAAAGCAGCAAAACCCCAATGGTAGGGTCACAATGGTCACAATGGAATACATAGAGTAAAGAGAGTATAGGTTCTCCCTATCCAGAGAAGATGGCAGTGCATACATGTAGAAACAAATATAATATGTAAAGGCACTTCACCAAATGCTTTAATTTCCCATTTCCATTATTTTCTGAATTTTCTTCTATTTTGTTATTGGGGACTATAGGGTGAAACCAATGTAGGGTATAGTACTCATTCAATACTCAATGCTCTCGATTGAACAGACATAACACTAGATACTATATCAAGCTCTGGAGTTGCAGAAATGAATAGTGCACAGTTCATATGCCCAAGCAGTTCATCATTTAGCCATGGATATAGACATGAAGACAGAGAATTATACTAATAGGTATGTTAGTACAAGTAGTGTCACAGTGACAAGGAATGCCTAACTAGGGACTGGGGCACCAGAGAAACTTTCAGGATAAGTCTTTCATGTTGAGTTGGAGAATTCTAGGAAGACTAGCAGATGGAAAAACATTCCAGGCAGATGAAGCAGAGTGTGCAAAAGTACAGGGGCATGTAACAGTCTTCTAGGAACTGCAGGTAGTTTGTCATTGCTGGAATATAAGGTGTAAGAGGAGTAGTATAACTAGAGGAGGGAGGGAGGTAAGGAGTGGATTAAAAGGGACATTATATGCCATATCAGTAAGAGTCCAAGCAGTCAACTGATGGCACACTCAAATTGGGTAATTTGAGAAGAGTTTGATAAAGGGATTACTTACAAAGGTGTTGTACAGGGTTTAGGACAAGCAACAACAGCTGCAGAACTCTGACGCAAATAACAGTAGGTGGTTATTACCATGAAGCTTTGAAGGGGCAAGGAATGGAGAAGGCCTAGCAGTAGTTGCAACATTCAGTAAAAGGATGAAGCCAACCCCAGCAACCTTCCAGGGAAGGAGCCAGGGAAATAAATATCACAACCACATTCTCAGTACCCTCTCCAATCTCCTTCTGAAGCCTCTCATTAACCAAATCCAGCTGGAAGCCAGAGAGCAAGAAATTCTATCAATGCAGTCTATATGGGGTCACGCTTCCCGGGCATAGCTCATGAGAGAAAGGTGGACCATAAATCTGCAAGACCAAATGAAAATTTTCCAGAACATATGACGTGCTAAGAAGTTTAAGCTTTATTTTGTAGATGATGGGGAGCCAAAATGATGTTTTATTGAAAGAAGTGAGAATCTGATTTCTGCTTTAGTCAAATCACTCTGGTAACAGCATGGAAAAAAAATTTTTTAATACTTTAGGAAAATAACACTAATAGATAATTAATTAATTAGTTAATTAATTAATTAAAGTAATGGAACAAATGACAAAGCAATCTCATTGATAGAAAACCTTTGTCCTGTGAGACCAGTCATAAGTATTTACAGCTATGCTTGAATCACATGTGTGATCAAGCTACAGAATATAGCTAGGGTCAAAGACATGATGGGGACCTGAAGAAGTGATATTCCCTTTGATTTGTGACTCTCTGAAAGTGATGTTCTAAAGGAGATTCCCAACTCATGATTATTATTTAGGGATACATATTCTGTTCTGTATATTCAATAGACAGGAGTATAATTCAGTATTATGAGAGTCACACCAATCTGATAGGAGCTGAAATAATCAGAGACTAAATTGTAAATCATCTCATACTTTGGACAAATATTGATTTGAGCATAGAATATAATCCAAAGATGTTTGGTGAGATAGCACCTTAGGGAACCTTTGCTGTAAAGCAGTTCATTCATTATTCATTCTACAAATGTTTATCAAGTACCTACTATGTGCTAGGCACTGTGCTGGGTGTTAAAAAAGAAAATGGAGAAAAAACATACAGGATCCCTTGCCCTTGTGTGGCATAAAGACTAGTGGGTAAGAAAGATCATGGAACCATAAACAAATATATAATATAGTATCAGATAATTCTAAGTGTTATATGTAAACATATCTTTGATAGACAATAACAGAGGAGACTTACATTAGATTGGATGATCAACATTTTGTCCATGACAATCCACCAACCACATACATTTCAAATACTTTGTTACCACTGTATGAAGCACCAGTGTCATAGCTACACAGAATACTAAGGTAATAAATATTTCTCTGGGACAGAACATATATTCAGGCTAGTTATAAAAAGTATGGTTTGGGGACTAATGCAATTATGAAACCAGGTGGTTCTTAGATCAGCCCGCATTCCAAAAGGACCAGACATCCCCATCAATACACTTAGTGCCTTTGGCCTCTAGTTACACCCACATGGGTGGAGTATTGTTCCCAACTTTTGACTCATGGGCACATAGCAATCTTATCTTCCAAAAACTGGTATAGGAGTGGGGCTTTTATCAACATGAATGTGGGGTTATGTTGTTATTGCCGGTGCTTTCTTAACCACCCACACAAATTGTTTCATAAGTCTTCCAAATATTTTAGAAAAATAAAGTATATTGGGTTTGGAAGACAATTCAATATTTTATTGAAGAAACAAAGCATGAATGTATTTTTAAACTTTCATTGAGACCCCATGTTAAACAATCCAAAGACATCAAGGTAAGTATGAGTCCCAGATGTCATGCAGTAGCTGAGGAGGCCTTTTTATAAATCACAATATTGCTACATAAAAGTTTTTTTCCCTTTGTTATCTAAAGCTGCCAGTTTATGGCTGACAGCTATCAGTAGCCAGTCAATAATAATGGGAAGCCATTGTTTAATTCACTTTTAACTGAGCTGGGATGCAAAAAGGAACATTTGAATCTTGGAAACAAGTCTCAATAGAGAAGCCTGACCGTATCTGTAACCTCCCCAACCTTGGGCCACTAGAAGCTCCAAACTAACTTAACATATTATTTTTGGATTCAGGTAAAGCAATGTGCACTCATCAGGCTAAGTCAGCTTTGGACCTATGGGCTTTAGATACCAACATCTCTATCCATAAAATGGAACAATTAACCCTGAGCTTTCAGACTCTCATTCAACTGATTCAAACAACTCTTAGACACTACTCACTATGCATTTTGATCATTACAATTGCTAAATACCAAGTACATCAAGGTCTCTAGGCTGACTCTAGCACCATATCAAGACAATATTTTATTTCCATTTTCTGGATTGGACCTCCACTCCAGAGAAAATTATTTGCTTTCAGGACCAACATCTGGAATAAACATTAAACTTACCATAAGGTATTTGGTTTGCACAGAGTGTAGAATTAAGCCATTAAAAGGAATTCAGTTAGTTATATGACAGATTGGGTTTTATTCTTCAACCATGCAAAAAGCCATCAAACAGTGAGAGAAGCTGGAGCTTTCCTCTAGTGCTGAAGTCATCAATGCCACCATGGCTCCCTGCCAGCACTGCAGGCTCAGCTTGGCTTGCCTCTCTTGTCTCCTTCTTGCCTATTTCACAAATCCCTTCTCGATGCCTCTAGATGTATAAGGGAAATACATCCTGGACTGGGATCAAGGTTAGGGGGAGGAAAGGAAGTAGGGATTTTTTTTAAGGTATTGAGAAGAGTAAACAACCACAAAAGAAACCCAAGGTTTTATGACCTGAAAGTCTCCATGTTAATAGTCCAACCCTTTTCCAAACACAGTCAACTCTGTCCTCACCCTCTTGGCAAATAAATCTCATTCACCAAAGTTCAAAAGAAAGTTCATGAAAAGGGTATTTTGCAATAATAGGCAACTCATCCAAGTCCAGCCCTCACGGAATTCACCACCAAAATACACTACTATGGTTAACAATGATACAGACATATGGACTGCATAGTGCTAAAAATGTAAAACAGAAAACAGCTGGCAGTTATTAAGCTCTTTCTGTGGGCTACACACAGTGTTAAGTGATTAATCATTAATGACATTATTTCCCCTAATTCTTATAACAATCCAATGAGATAAACATAATTGATGTTCTCATTTTACAGATTAGAAAAATGAGGCACAGAAATGTAAAGTAATTTTTTCAAGGTCACACAGCTAGTAAATGACAGGACTAGGATATGATCTGAGGGACTCTGCTTCTAGATCCCACATTCTTCCCCCTTTCCCCCCCACCATAATCTTATTCACCATGATATAGCACCTCACTACCCACCTACAGAGGTATCAAGACAGTACAGCCCATACACTTGTATGTAAACTTATAGCTTCTTTCCCACTTAAATTGAGGAAAACTAATTTAACGCTTTAGTCCTACCTTGTCTTCTTTTCTCTTTCCAGAGGATACTTCTCCCTTTTCAGTTTCCTCTTGTTATCTCTACTCCTTGTCTTCTGACAGGAACTTCTTTCGGCTTTCTGCCCCTGAACTTGAACACTTGTATTGAACCTTCTTAATGACTCAATGTCTTGATGGTTTCAATGTGTTTTATAAAAATTGATTAATGCTTCTTGTGTGTTTTTATGTGTTTTCTAACTTAGTTCCTCTCATTGCCTTTTGTATTTCTTCTTGCTACCTAGCACCGTATAACTTTTCTTACAAATGAACCCATGAGCATATTATCCATAATCTTTTCCAACTTCAGCCATGCAGATCCAGTGACAGTCTCTCACGGGGCAGTGAAATAGGCACTTGTGCACTTAAGCACTTGTATTAGGTATCTAAATGAAAACATTAGCACTCCATATTCTGAAGCATTTCTCAGTTTGTATAGAGTGCTTAATCAGTAAGATTCATATTGTGCCTGATTCTTCCCTTAGTGGTTGGTGAATACACTATTATAAAGCTATATAGGGAATCTCTTGGTTGAATTACTTAAGGAGTTTAAAGTCAAAAGTTGAATCCATATGTTTGTACAGCTGAATAACCCTCATCTGGGCAGGCAGCTAGAGATGATGAGCAAAGGTCCTCCAATTTAAAATCTATATTTGTAAGCTCCATTTATGGAGCTGTTTCTAAGACCTGCTTCTAGGCATTGACTTCCCAGGACATATAAAAGCCATGCTTTTATATATACATAGTGGTTAGGGGCATGAGCTTTGGCAACAAATTTGAATTTTAATCCCAGTCCACCACTTTTTGACTCTGACCTTGGACAAGTCACTTTACCTCTCTAGACCTCAGTTTTCTCATCTATACATGGAGATAGTATCTACCCCATAAGTTCACTATGAGCTTTAAATGGGATGTTATATGAAAAGAACACATGCAATAGTAAGCAGCCAATAAATGGTAGTTTTCAGCCACCATATAGCCCGCCAATTCTTCAGAAGCATTCTATCTTAAAAATTCAGGAAAAGGGGCATAGATAGGGCAGAAAGCAAGTTCTACGCTATCATTAGCTCCAAGGACAATCTTAAGACTCTCCTAAGGTGAAGGGAGAAACTGAGGCCACTATGTTTGCTGTGTGGTCCAGTCCCATTCTGGTTGATGTCAGAACAGATAAGCGCACATTTTTGGCATTTGTAATAAAAAGCAGGAGGAGGAAATTATAAGAGAGAGAGCACGCACAACAAATGCTCTTAATTTTCCTTGTAATGAAACAGAATGAAAATGGATCATTAAAATCTTTCATTGGGAAATCAAGTAGCTCTCATATTAACACGAGAAACAATGATAACTTTGGCATGATTTTAGAATGAGAGTGTGAGTGGCAAAATACAAATGCCAAGGGGAAAATCAGTTGCCTTTTTTTCATTATTAATGTTTTCCTTTTGTCTACTGAATTCTGGAGTTATTTAAATTCAATGTTTGTATATAATCTTGCCTGTGCTTGGCATTCTTCAATAAAAATGGTTCAGCAGAACAGAAACAAAATCTAGTAATTATGGCTGTAGCTACAATGTTTGTTAAGACTTGAAAGCAGACAATAGAAATGGTTGTTTAATCATTGAAATTCAAAGAACAAAAAACATCTCTCCGTTAACCTTTTGTTGAACCTGGCCCAGCGAAAGAGAATTACAGCTGAATGAACCAATGCAGATGTGTGCCTCTTTTTAAAATATTTTTTAAAGGTGCAAAACAGATTGTCCAAAGCAAGTTTGTTGATGATGAGTTTTTTTCATTGGTAAATACTGCCTACCAGCCTCCAGTTGCCAACACACAAGACAGGTGAAAATATGATTGTAAGAGGTGTGATGACAGCTCCCTCACTATACTTTACTAATTCCAAGATACACTTGTGCAGGTGTTAAGTACTTTTTCGTGCCTTTTACTAAAAAATTTCAGAATATTTTGAGCAGGTACACCTAAGAGGTGATAAAGAAACATATCTGTGTTTTACTGCAATATAGTGCAATTGCAGTCTTATGCTGCCATGTATAGTGATCACTCATTATTTATTCAATCTTTCAGTGAATATTTACTGGCCTACTGTGTGCTGGAGTATCAGCAGTGAACCTCAGTGATGTGATCCACAACCTCATAGAGTTTTCAGTCTAGTACACATGAACAGTAAGCAAATAAATATAGTAATTCCAAATTGAGAATAATGGTATGAAGAAAATATAGCAGGGTCCTATTTTTACCAAGTTCCTATGGGAAATGAAATGTTCCTAGAAAGGACTGAGTCCACTGGGGAAATTTTCTGGTTTGACCACTTCAAGCATGAATTGACCACCCTGAGGCTTGAAGATTAATGGCCCTGGTAATTTTAGCCCTGCTACGGTACCTGCTCATGGCATTTAATTTACCTAAGGAAAACCTACCAAAAGGAAAAAAAATGTGTTGACATGCTGGGTAACGTAAATGCCCCCATTTATTTCATGTGACACATGGCTTTGAGCTTTTTTTCCAGGATAGTTGCTGTTTAATTTCACAAAACATTCTCCTATTCTCGCATCATAGGAAAGCGTAAATAAAGGTACCACTCTGCCATCCCTCTATCGTTAATCATGTTCCCTCCTGTCTCCCCCAATCCCTCCTCTCTTTTCAAAATGGAAACACTCTAGAGTGTTTAAATCTTCTCTCTTCTAGATATTTCTCAGTTTACCAATCATTTCTATTGCTGTACTTTGTTTTTAATATTTTCTCTTTCTTTTGAATGGATGCTAAACATGAAATAAAGCATCCCGAGCTATTACCTCACCTTCTGCAGCACAGGAGTCTTTATTGCACTGCTGATGATATTCCACGAAAATGTTAGAGCGTAATCATTCATGTTATTAAACAGTCCCAGATCTGGCTATAACAGCACAAAGGAACAGAGGAAGTCTTGGGTAAGTAATGCATCTGTTTGGCTGCTATAAGGAGTGGAGTCACTGAAAAATCTTGCCCTCGTTGCACCTGTTTATATTGCCAAGAACAGTCTTGCTTTCAAAAGGACTGTTTATTGTTGTAGTGGTTTGTTTGATTCTTGGAACATCAAAATGATCAAATTCTGACAAATCCATGATGTTATATAAAACCATGGTAATTTATCAAATTGGGGCACATTTCAGGGACTCACACAGGGTCACTGCCCCGATCAACCCTTGCTCTGATCTCCTCTGAACTCTGTCAAAACACAGGGACCATATTGTTTATTACCATCATTCCAGGAAGGTGCAGCTTTCCCTCATTCTCTACATTGCAACTGTCTCTCAAACTAGCTTCTTATTGGAGGAAGCTGCAATGACTTTTGAGGAGGGCTAGGGGAACTGTGACATAAGAAAGAGCAAAAGCATGCTCACCCACTGATTCTTGGGGTACAGAAAAGATTATACAGTCAAGGAGAAACCAAGAAATGTGGTTGTGAGTGCACACTCTTCCTTACCCCTTTTCAAAATGATCTGAAAAGTATAGCCAGAGTAATGCCTAATTTCCACATGGGTGAGTTCTAAAATGATAACCTCTGTATTGTTTTTGTGGAGATTTTTTACATTTGATTGTTGTGGGCATTTAAAAAGGAATTTAAAACAAAGAAATACTCTTCAGAATGTGTCTGGCAACATATGTGGATCTTTCAGTAATGGGACAGGTACAAAAGGAAAGGTTTATTCAATGGGATTTCTAAACTGCAGAGCAATTTCCAGCATTTCAGCAAGGAAATGTTAAGCTCCAACTGTGTGCTCAGTAAGTTGGCCTTTTAATAATGTGCTCTTAAGACCCTTCCTTAATCTTTGATCCTTCACCTACATAAGAAAGTGGGGGAAATCCCCAGCACCATTGCCCAGCAGTGTATCAAACTCGTTTATAGTTGAGTGATATTGAAAAAAATTGAAATCATAATTCTTACATAAACTATCCATTGGGATTTATGTATATCATGAAAATACAAAAGCCAAAGGTTCTACAACACTTCCTTAACAGTATCATTGGTTATAGAGAGAGCACTGTTTGCAATATACTGGTAAATGAGTCTATTTTCCTCTATATTGGTATTCCAAGCATCTGTCCTAGCAAGCAAGACAATTGGGCAGCAACTCTTTTTTTGTAATCAGATTTTGTTGAATGTGTCCTAAAAATCAGTAAAAGAAAGACGTTTCTCATTTCAATTCACATAATATTCATCAAAATCTTTAGTTGGTGATGTAAAGAAGCCCTGCACATGGATGTGGAAGAGGATCCTTTACAGGCTTTCCAGAAATGTGTGTGCTTTGATAAAAGTTTACTAGAAGGCCAACCTAAGAACACAAGAAGGAGGGAGGATCCAAATGGTCTTCTGAGAAGTTGCTCCTTTCAACCAAAAAGCCAAACTTGGTGAAAAAGAGTAATGGAGGGATGTATGCCTGGTTGAGTGTCCATAACCTCTCAATGAACAGCAGCAGCAGGCTTTGCAGGAAACAGAAATCAGGGGATTAACAACCTTGTCCAACCACACATGGATCTAAAATGAAAAACAGTTTCTGGCAAACTAAGTAAGGCTTGAGGTTGCTCATGATGTCTCCAAAGAGGTGGCTTGGGCAAGCGTTTCCCCAAGGCACTCCAAATAAAATTAGAAAAGAATAAGAAGAAAATCTCATATTATTGGAACAAAAATGTCTTTGGAAGATTTTGCAATTTTGAAAATTGATATGTAACATATGATCTAATTAAAAAGAGTATACTGCTAAACACAGTTTTAAGACAAGTCTCCTAAACTCTCAACCAGTAGATAGTTTTCCCCTGAGCTCTTCCTGTAGAGAAATTTTGGAGTCACCACAGCAGTTGAGAGCTAAAGGATGGGGTGGGGTTACGGATAGGCTCTCAAAGGTTACTAGGGTTTGGTGAGCCTGGGCATAAAATTAGATGAATGACAGCCAGGAGAGAAGCTTAAACCAAAGTTTAAGCATGACCCTTGAGTTTGTCCCTTGATACCTCATCAACCTAGCTATCTTGAGGCTTCGATTTACTGTGGTAGAATGAGGAAAAAAGGTACTATTTCAATTTGGCCATTCATCCCTTGTTAACGTCAACATTCAATGAATTTTTAATTGTCTAAAATATCAAGGTATTTTACATAAGATAATAAGAGAGAATGTACTTTAAAAGTTGAAGAGTGTTATACAAAGGTAAAGGTTTATCTTTACAACTTTAGCTATAGCTTTGCCATAAAGGTTTTAAGGAGTCCACAAAACTTCACTGCATGTTAGCACTGATGGTCAAAACAGACACTTGAGCACTTACTTCTCTAGGCAACCCCTGGTAAAATAAGGCTGGCTGTGCATCCAAAGCTTGGTAATCTACCACCCCTATCCCTACAGCAGTGTAAAATAACAATGAGCTCCAAATATGGGCAAAGTGGGAGACCACCTCTGCAGAATGTTAATGTTTAATTATCAAACTTCTATTAGACTAAAGAAGCTGTTCTGGGAAGATGCTATGCAGTTACACTGTTAGTGACTTTAGTGACAGTTGCATACTAAACTGGGACTCAAATGGGATTTTTAGTACAAAAGCCACCTTTGTGAGTAACAGTCCAGCTGGCCAAGAGTTACCCGTAAAGACTCATTTAGGATTTTATTTTTCCAATGTGTGCAATATATTCAATTCATGAGTATCCTTGTTGACATGAAACACACTGAGTTTAGATAGACTCATGAGTATCCTTGTTGACATGAAACATACTGAGTTTAGATTAATTAAAATTAATAATTCTCTTGCATTTAAATATTTTTTCCAAACAATTCTCCCCAAACTGATGTCATGAAGTTGACTGGAGTTGTACCAACTACTGAAAGCCAGTAGTAGAATGTTCCTATGGAATTGTTAGAGCTAGTGAACTCTAACTCAGAGATTCCTTATGTTCCTTAATATGGAGTCTTATCACCAGTCATTTGAAGGCCAAACCTATGAACCATCAGTTAACATAATTTGACTTATCAAGCCAAATACAGTAGTGTTTAAGGGAAAGATTATATCTCTCAAGTAACCAGGCTAAAAATATATATATATATATATATATATATATATATATATATATATATATATATATATATACACACATATATATTTAGCAAACTTATCCTGAGATAAAATTCAAGTGCAATAAGTTTGGGGGGAGCTGCTTTCAGGAAACACTCATAGTAGAATGGGTAAATGAGACAGGGAAGGAGAAGAAACCAGTAAAAGGTGGCAACAGATGCTCAGTCTTGGTGTGGAACTCTGGAGAAAATTTTCCCTACTGGGAGACAATGAAGCAGGAATATTTATCCATGAAATTCCCATCAGACATTGGTTAAGGACTGCTTCTATGGCCACTAATCCTCTGGCACTTCACACTTGCCCTGCATACAGAACAAGTGCTCCCACAAGCAAAAAAAAAAAAAAGCCTCAACAGAGAGTCAAAAGTGTTAGCAGTAAGCAACCTCCAGTGTGTAGAAGTGAGTGTCATGAAACATGGGTGAAGTACCACCATCATCTGTTACACCCTTACTTACTAACCAGAGTGTAGTCCATTGAGCAGCAATATCAGAATACCCTGGGATCTTGTTAGAAATGCAGAATCTCCGGCTCCACCTCAGATTAATGTATATTAAAATTTGAGAAGAGGGCTTCCCTGGTGGCGCAGTGGTTGAGAGTCCGCCTGCCGATGCAGGGGACATGGGTTCGTGCCCCGGTCTGGGAAGATCCCACATGCCGCGGAGCGGCTGGGCCCGTGAGCCATGGCCGCTGAGCCTGCGCGTCCGGAGACTGTGCTCTGCAACAGGAGAGGCCACAACAGTGAGAAGCCCACATACCACAAAGAAAAAAAAAATTGAGAAGAGCTATGGTACAACATATGAGAGACAGAGAGAGAGAGAGAGAGAGAGAGAGAGAGAGAGAGAGAGAGAGAGAGAGAGAGAGAGAGAGAGAAAGAGAGAGAGAGAGAGAGAGAGAGAGAGGGAGAGAGAGAGGAAAAGAGAGAAGATAGATCAAACCTCTCAAAATAGAATCAAGTATGTCAAGGTGCTATTTTTAGCTGAAACAAACAAGTGTCATCTGGAATTCTAACAAAAGTCAGTTATCCACTAACATGCTTTGTCAGAGCCAACAAATCTACAGTTTCATAGACAAACATCAACAAGACAATAAAGTGCTCTCCCAACCCAGACACTTGTAAGACAAGATTCTTGTGGCCTTAATACCTGAAGGGTGTAAGGCCATGACATAAAGGCTGCCTAGAGGTTTAGCACCTTGAGAATCTCCAAGCAGAAAACCAATCAAGACATTATAGTAGGTGCTTCTCAATACACTACTGTTTCCATGGTGATGGTTATTCTGATCCAAATCTGATCCATTTTCTCATTAAAGATACTAGAAAATGCATCATAATGAGAAAATGTTGACTGGACTATAAAATCAGAAGTAACAATGGACATTGTTAAGCTCTTTAAACCCCTAAAACAATCCCTCAAAGGACCATGCTACAGGCCATCCAGAAATAATTGCCAATGCTAGATCTTCCACATACGTATAAGAAAGGTGGGGGTGGGAGAGAAAGCCCTTCTCACCCATAGAAAGTTAACATAATCTAAGAGAGATTGAGTGCTGGAAATTCATATCTGGAAAGCATACTGAGTTAACAAGGCCAAGATCACAAAGTAAGAAGCTTCAGATGGAGAAAATCTGTTACACAGGCAACCAGCCACCAATATGAGAATTTTATTATCATGTTCACAAGAAAGACACCCTACTGAAATCTGAATCATAACTTCAATTACAAATTTCAGCATATTTTAGTTGCATTATAATGTACTGTAACCTTTATGAGGAATCTATAAAATTATTATAAACATGACATCTAACATGTATCAACTATATACATGCCACACATATGCACTTATATATTTTCACCCATATAATTCTCAACCCTATGAGGTGAGGAACTATAATTAATTCCCATTTTACAGATGAGGAAACTGTGACTAAGGGACGATAGGTAACTCACTTGCACAAAATCACACAACTAGAGGGTTGCAGAATTGGGGTTTGAACACAGACCTATGGTGACAACAGAACCTACACTCTGATCCCCAAGGCTCTTCTATATCATTATGAGATACTCTATTCTTTATTATCAAGCCAGACATATTCAAAAAAACAGCCCATCAGAAGTCAAAACAGGATTAAAAATCACTGGACTACCATCTAAGTAGAGGATTTTCTTTTCTGCTCATTAAGTTTATTTTTTAACCTTGAAAGCAGATTATGTCTCTTTAGTGCACCCCCAACTTTGGATACACAAAATATTATTTATATCAAAGCTAATCTTATAAAGTGTAAGAGGCTGGTCAGTGCTTCCTATTAGAGGCTGATGATTCCCTTAAGGCTCATGTCATTTGAAATCTGGCCTTGTGTTTTGTTGAAATAAATCTAGATTTTCATAGTAATCCAAGGGAAAATATCGAAGACATGAAGAGAGCATAAATCTTTCTGAGTTATTAGGTTTGGTGTCTTATTCAGGTCTTCGGTTAAACTGCAGGAAGAAAGAAAGAAAGAAATGTAGAGAGGAAACATAAGTGCCCTGAAGGGAGAGCAGTGGTGCAATCAAGATCACATCATGGAGAAGGTGTCAAGATATGACAACACGAAGGAAACTACCAATGTAAAAACAGACATTTGGAAGCGTTTTAAAGACTTCTAGATAGAGGGACATTAGCAGGAGAATGCAGGTTAAAAAAATGCTTTATCTTTTGCTTCACAAATTTGCTGACTCATAACCTAGTAAAGCAAGTACAATCTTTTTGCAACAAAGAGAACCAGAAAAAGTATGGAAAAGAGCCAGCTAAAACTATAAGAAAGAGAGTGGGAGTGGGGAGAGGGGAAAGAAAGAGAGCAAAGGGGGAAAGAGGAATCAAAAATAAGAAAAGATGGATATAAAAGAGAACACTTTCAATTTTTTTGTGTTTTTTGTTTTTATGCCATTGCTTGTACATCTTTTTAAAAATATATTTATTGGAATATAATTTCTTTGCAATGTTGTATTAGTTTCTGCTGTACAACGAAGTGAATCAGCTATATGTATACATATATCCCCATATGCTCTCCCTCTTGAGCCTCCCTCCCACCCTCCCTATCCCACCCCTCTAGGTCATCACAAAGCATCGAGCTGATCTCCCTGTGCTATGCAGCAGCTTGCCACTAACCACCCATTTTACATTTGGTAGTGTATATATGTCAGTGCTACTCTCTCACTATTCCCAGCTTCCCCTTACCACCCTGTGTCCTCAAACCCACTCTCTACATCTGTGTCGTTGTTGCTGCACTGCCACTAGGTACATCAGTACTGTTTTTTTAGATTCCATATTTGTGTGTTAGCACCCGTTATATGTTTTTCTCTTTCTGACTTATTTCACTCAGTATGACAGACTCTACGTCTATCCACCTCATTACAAACAACTCAGTTTCATTCCTTTTTATGGCTGAGTAATATTCCACTGTATATATGTGCCACATCTTCTGTATCCATTCATGTGTCGATGGACATTTGGTTGCTTCAATGTCCTGGCTATTGTAAATAGTGCTGCAATGAGCATTGTGATACATGTACCTTTTTGAATTATGGTTTTCTCACGGTACATGCCCAGTAGCGGGATTGCTGGGTCATATGGTAATTCTATTTTTAGTTTTTTAAGGAACCTCCATACTGTTCTCCATAGTGACCTATCAATTTACATTCCCACCAATAGTGCAGGAGGGTTGCATTTTCTCCACACCAACTCCAGCATTTATTGTTTGTAGATTCTTTGATGAGGGACATTATGACCAGTGTGAGGTGATACCTTGTTGTGGTTTTGATTTGCATTTCTCTAATGATTAGTGATGTTGAGCATCTTTTCATGTGTTTCTTGGCAAACTGTATGTCTACTTTGGAGAAATGTCTATTTAGGTTTTCTGACCATTTTTGGATTACGTTGTTTGTTTTTTTGATATTTAGCTTCATGAGCTGCCTGTATATTTGGAGCTTAATCCTTTGTCAGTTGCTTCATTTGCAAATACTTTCTCCCATTTTGAGGGTTGTCTTTTCATCTTGTTTATGTTTTCCTTTGCTATGCAAAAGCTTTTAAGTTTCATTAGGTCCTATTTGTTTATTTTTTATTTTATTTCCATTACTCTAGGAGGTGGATCAAAAAGGATTGTGCTGTGATTTATGTCATACAGTGATCTGTCTGTTTTCCTCTAACAGTTTTATAGTGTCTGGCCTTACATTTAGGTCTTTAAGCCATTTTGAGTTTACTTTTGTGTATGGTGTTAGGAAGTGTTCTAATTTCATTCTTTTACATGTAGCTGTCCAGTTTTCCCAGCACCACTTATTGAAGAGGCTGTCTTTTCTCCATTGTATATTCTTGCCTCCTTTATGAAAATTAAGGTGACCATATGTGTGTGGGTTTATCTCTGGGCTTTCTATCCTGTTCCATTGATCTATATTTCTGTTTTTGTGCCAGTACAATACTGTCTTGATTACTGTAGCTTTGTAGTATAATCTGAAGCCAGGGAGCCTGATTCTTCCAGCTCTGTTTTTTATTCTCAAGATTGCTTTGGCTATTTGGGGTCCTTTGTGTTTCCATACAAACTGTAAAATTTCATGTTCTCATTCTATGAAAAATGCCCTTGGTAGTTTGATAGGGATTGCATTGAACCTGTAGATTGCTTTGGGTAGCATAGTCATTTTCACAATGTTGATTCTTCTAGTCCAAGAACATGGTACATCTCTCCATCTGTTTGTATCATCTTTGATTTCTTTCATCAGTTTCTTATAGTTTTCTGCATATACGTCTTTCGCCTCCTTAGGTAGGTTTATTCCTAGGTATTTTATTCTTTTTGTTGCAATGGTAAATGGGAGTGTTTCCTTAATTTCTCTTTCTGACATTTTGTTGTTGGTGAATAGGAATGCAAGAGATTTCTGTGCATTATTTTTGTATCCTGCTACTTTACCAAATTCATTGATTAGCTCTAGTAGTTTACTGGTGGCATCTTTAGCATTTTCTATGTATAGTATCAAACAGTGACAGTTTTACGTTTTCTTTTGCAATTTGGATTCCTTTTATTTCTTTTTCTTCTCTGATTGCCATTGATAAAACTTCCAAAACTATGTTGAATAAGAGTGGTGAGAGTGGGCACCCTTGTCTTGTTCTTGATCTTAGAGGAGATGCATTCAGTTTTTCACAATTGAGAATGATGTTGGCTGTGGGTTTTTCATGTATGGCTTTTATTATCTTGAGATAGGTTCCCTCTAGGCCCACTTTCTGAAGAGTTTTTATCATACATGGGTGTTGAATTTTGTCAGAAGCTTTTTCTGCATCTATTGAGGTTATCATATGGTTTTTATCCTTCAGTTTGTTAATATGGTGTATCACACTGATTGATCTGCATATACTGAAGCATCCTTGCATTCCTGGGATAAACCCCACTTGATCATGGTGTATGATCCTTTTAATGTGTTGTTGGATTCTGTTTCCTAGTATTTTGTTGAGGATTTTTGCATCTATGTTCATCAGTGATATGGGCCTGTAATTTTTTTGTGATATCTTTTCCTGGTTTTGGTATCAGGGTGATGGTGGCCTCTTAGAAGTAGTTTGGGTGTGTTCCTCCCTCTGCTATATTTTGGAAGACTTTGAGAAGGATAGGTGTTACCTCTTCTCTGAATGTTTGATAGAATTTGCCTGTGAAGCCATGTGGCCCTGGGCTTTTGTTTGTTGGAATATTTTTTTCTTTTATTTATTTATTATTATTATTTTGGCTGCATTGGGTCTTCATTGTGGTGTGTGGGCTTCTCATTGTGGTGGTTTCACTTGTTGTGGAGCACAAGCAAGCGGGCTTCAGTAGTTGTGGGTCATGGGCTTAGTTGTTCCACAGCACGTGGGATCTTCCCAGACCAGGACTCGAACCCATATCCCCTACATTGGTGGGCAGATTCTTTACCACTGTGCCACCAGGGAAGTCCTGTTGGAAGAATTTTAATCACACTTTCAATTTCATTGCTTGTGATTGATGTGCTCATATGTTCTATTTCTTCCTGGTTCAGTCTTGGAAGGTTTTACTTTTCTAAGAATTTGTCCATTTCTTCAGGTTGTCCATTTTATTGGCAAATGGTTGCTTGTAGTAGTCTCTCAAGATCCTTTGTGTTTCTGCAGTGTCAGCTCTTACTTTTCCTTTTTCATTTCTAATTCTGTTGATTTGATTCTTCTCCCATTTTTTCCTGATGAGTCTGGCTAATGTTTATCAATTTTGTTTATTTTCTCAAAGAACCAGCTTTTAGTTTTATTGATTTTTGCTATAGTTTCCTTCATTTCTTTTTCATTTATTTCTGATCTGACCTTTATTATTTCTTTCCTTCGCTAACTTGGAGTTTTTTTTCTTCTTCTTTCTCTAATTGCTTTATATATAAAGTTAGGTTGTTATTTGAGATGTTTCTTGTTTCTTGAGGTAGGATTGTATTGCTATAAACTTCCCTCTTAGAACTGCTTTTGCTGCATCCCATAGGTTTTGGGTCGTCGTGTTTTCATTGTCATTTGTTTTTAGGTATTTTGATTTCCTCTTTTATTTCTTCAGTGACCTCTTGGTTGTTTAGTAGCATATTGTTTAGTCTTCATGTGTTTGTATTTTTTACATGTTGTTTTCTTGTAATTGATATCTAGTCTCATAGCATTGTGGTCAGAAAAGATGCTTGATACAATTTCAATTTTCTTAAGTTTACCAAGGCTTGACAGATCATTTCACCCAAGATGTGATCTGTCCTGGAGAATGTTCCATGTGTATTCTGTTGAAAACACAGAAGAATGTGTATTCTGTTATTTTTGGATGGAATGTCCTATAAATATCAATTAAGTCCATCTGGTCTAATGTGTCATTTAAAGCTTGTGTTTCCTTATTCATTTTCATTTTGGATGATCTGTCCATTGGTGAAAGTGTAGTGTTACAGTTGCCCACTATTATTGTGTTACTGTCGATTTCCCCATTCATGGCTGTTAGCATTTGCCTTATGTATTGAGTTGTTCCTATGTTGTGTGCATATATAATTGTTATATCTTCTTCTTGGATTGATCCCTTGATCATTATATAGTGCCCTTCCTTGTCTCTTGTAACAGTGTTTATTTTAAAGTATTTTTTGTCTGATATGAGTATTGCTACTCCAGCTTTCTTTTGAGTTCCATTTTCATGGAATATCTTTTTCCATTCCCTCACTTTCAGTCTGTGTGTGTCCTAGGTCTGAAGTGGTTCACTTGTAGACAGCATATATACAGGTCTCATTTTTGTATACATTCAGCCAGTCTGTGTCTTTTGGCTGCGGCATTTAATCTATTTACATTTAAGGTAATTATCGATATGTATGTTCCTATTGCCATTTTTTTAATTGTTTTGGGTTTGTTTTTGTAAGTCTTTTCCTACTCTTGTGTTTCCTGCCTAGAGAAGTTTTTTTATCATTTGTTGTAAAGCTGGTTGGGTGATGCTGAATTCTCTTAATGTTTCCTTGTTTGTAAAGCTTTTGATTTCTCTGTAAAATCTGAATAAGATCCTTTCTGGGTAGAGTATTCTTAGTTGTAGGTTCTTCCATTTCATCACTTTAAATATATTTTGTTACTCCCTTCTGGCCTGTAGAGTTTCTGCTGAAAGATCAGCTGTTAACCTTATGGGGATTCCCTTGTAAGTTATTTGTTGCTTTTCCCTTGCTGCTTTTAATATGTTTTCCTTGTGTTTCATTTTTGTTAGTTTGATTAATATGTGTCTTGGTGTCTTTCTCCTTGGGTTTATCCTGTATGGGACTGTCTGTGCTTCCTGGACTTCGACTATTTCCTTTCCCATGCTGGGGAAGTTTTTGGCTATAATGTCTTCAAATATTTCCTCAGAACCTGTCCTTTTTTCTTCTTCTGGGATGCCTATAATTAGAATGTTGGTGTATTTAATGTTGTCCCAGAGGTCTCTGAGACTGTCCTCCATTCTTTTCATTCTTTTTTCTTTTCTGCTCTGCAGCAGTTATTTCCATCATTCTATCTTCCAGCTCACTTATCCCTTCTTCTGCCTCAGTTTTTCTGTCATTGGTTCCTTCTAGAGTATTTTTAATTTCAGTTATTGTGTTGTTCATTACTCTTTGTATGCTCGTTACCTCTTTTAGGTTCCTGTTAAACGTTTCTTGTATTTTCTCAATTCTATTTCCGAGATTTTAGATGATCTTTACTGTCATTTCTCTGAATTATTTTTCAAGTAGTTTGCCTATTTCCTCTTCATTTATTTGGTCTTGTAAGTTTTTATCTTGCTCCTTTGCCTGAAAGATATTTCTCTGTCTTCTCATTTTATCTAATTTACAGTATTTGAGTTCTCCTTTCCCTAGGCTGCCGGGTTGTAGCTCCTCTTGCTTCTGTTCTCTGCCCCTGGTGGTGAGGTTGGTCCAGTGGCTTGCATAGGCTTCCTGATGGGAGGGACTGGTGCCTGTGTTCTGGTGGGTAGAGCTGATTCTTTTCCCTCTGATGAGCAGGGCCCCGTCAGTTGGTGTGTTTTGGGGTGTCTATGAGCTTAGTATGACTTTAGGTAGACTGTATGCTGATTGGTGGATTGTGTTCCTGTCTTGTTTGTTGTTTGGTGTGAGGCATCCAACACTGGGAGCTGCTGGCAGTTGGTGGAGCTGGGTTTTGGATTCTGATAGAGGCCTCTGTGAGAGTGTTCAGTGATTAATCTTCTCTGGGGCCAGGAATTCTCTAATGGTCCTGTGTCCTGGACTCGGTGCGCCCAGTGCAGAGCCTCAGGCCTGACTTCTGGTCAAGAGACCAAGACCCAGCAAGTCACTCATCCCAGCAGTAAAGGGGATTAAAAAAAAGAATAACATAACCCCAGACAAGTGGTAAAAACTAAAGTCAAACAAACAGAAACAGAAACAAGGAAACATGCACACACACAAAAGAAACAAAAACAGAACAAAATAAATCAAAAAGCAAGAGAACAACTAGACAAACAAAAGAACCCAAGAGCAAAATCAAACAGTTAAAAAGTAAGCTGACAAAAACACAAAACCAAAAAGACAAAACCAAAGCAGAGTGCCAACTGAAGAATGAAGCAAAGAAACAAAACAAACCAACAAAAATGATAAAAAAATTTAAAAAGGAGAAAGAAGACAGAACTACAGAAAAGCAATGTAGAAATAGAAATATTAAAAAAATAAAATAGAAAATATGTTAAAGAGAAAAAAAAGGACAAACAAAACCTGAGAAATGGTAAAAACAAAATCAAACAGACAAAAACAGAAACAAGGTAACACACACACATGTAAAAGAAACAAAAACAGAGCCAAATTTTAAAAAAGCAAGAGAACAACCAGACACATAGAAGAACTCAAAAACGAAATCAAACAATTAGGATTAAAACTAACAAAAACACATAACCTAAAAACAAAATGAAAGCAGTGTGCCAACTGAAGAATAAAGCAAGGAAACAGAACAAACTGATAAAAATTATTTTAAAAATAATAATAAAATAAAACAAAATAAAAGGGGAAAATACAGGACAACATAAAAGCAAAGTAGAAATGGAAATATAAAAATAAATAAAGATATATTAAAGGAAAAGAAGAAGAAAAACATAAGGGAAAAGAACACAGAAAAACAGAAAAGCAAAGTAAAAATAGAAATACATAAAAAGATTTTTTTAAAATATATTATAAAACAGAGATCCCAAAAGACTAAATAAACTTTAAAAAATACTAATACTACAACAAAAAAAATGAAAAAAAAGAGAGAAAGAAAAAGAAACAAACAAACAAAAAAAGCCAGAGCCAACAACAGAATGAATCAAAATATCATAAAATTAATGGTAATAATTATGTTTCCCTGGGGTCTCAGCTGTAAGTGTCCTTGCACATGCCATGAGCCACAGCCCACCACCACCTCCCCAAGAGGCTAACCTCTGCCTCTGGCCTGGTTTCTGGACCTGCTGTGGGCCCTGTAGAGACCACTCAGTCTCTGATCTGGCCCAATTCCTGTGTGTGCTTGCCCCCAAAGTCCACAGCTGCCAGAGCTAGACCATTTTCATTCATGGAAACATTCATTGTCTACTCAGATATTACATAGACACAGGGTCTACCTAGCTGAATGTGGGGATTTAATCTGCAGCTTGTACAGCCATTGGAAAGACTTTCAATCTTCTTCCTTAGTCACCCCGCCCCTGGGGTTCAGCTTTGGTTTTATCCCTACCTCTGTGTGTGGTCCACCCACAGGAGTCTGGTCCTGAGGCTGCCTTGGAGCTCTTGGGTCTGCCCCTCTGAGAAACAGGCGCAGAGGTGGTATGACTGCTTGGATCATGGGGGTCCCAGTGGCGCCAAATGTGCAGGGAAGCCAACGGCCATGGGCGCAAGATATATGGCTCTAGTGAGGGACTTTTCTGGCTCCTGGTGTACTGCACACAAGGGCAACATTTTTTATTTCCCTTCAGCTGATGCATGAGGGCCAGCTCTGAGGGGGTTTTTTTTATTGCTTGGCAGCCAGCATACACACGAGAGCCAGACCTGAGGGTGCTTCTTCTGTTGTCATAGGCAGGCACCAGCATGTGGGGAGAGAGAGGTTACAGTAGTGGCTCCTCTGCCTGCGTGTGACTCAGCAGTAGTACCCTGCTTCCATGGCAGTCCTGTCTTCATCCATAAGCATTCCCTACTGCGGATTTCCTCCCTCCCGTCCCCTCAGTCTGTCTTCCCACAGCCAACAGCAGTTCTCGCTCCAGGCCTGTTCTCCAATCCCCACCCTCCAGCTCCCAGCCCCCTTGCACACCTGTGAACACACGTCCCATTCTGGGGCACATAGGGCCAAGGTATGGACCATTTGTGTATTTCTCACTCTGTGCCGTCTGCCACAGATAGGCTGCTTCACCCTCTTCTGACAGTCTCAAATGCTTCCCTTCTCTCCCAATTGATTTCCCCATCAGAGAGGGGGTTTCCCCATCAGAGAGGGGGTTTCCCCGAATTTGGGAATCTCTCCTTTGCTTCAGCTCCCCCACCCCTGGGTGCAGATCCCATCCCACTTCCTCTCCTCTTCCTTCTCCCTTCTTTTTTCCATCCTACCCAGTTATGAAGGGATCTTTATAGTCCTTTCTGTTGTCCAAGGTCTTCTGCTAGTTTTCAGCTGGTGTTCTGTGAGAACTGTTGCATCTATAGATGTCTTCCTGATGCATCCATGGAGAGAGATGAACTCCACATCCACCTACTCCTCTGCCATCTTGAATCTCCATGTTCAATTTTATCGCTTGTAATACAGTTGTCCAAAAACCTAGCAATGTGTAGTTGAGTAGAACATCAATTTATCAAAGTAAATATTTTCTTTACAATTATCATATTTAAAGTGTTTTGTATTTTTTTAAATCAAGAAGACTAAATTGAGGAGAAGAGTGTTTAAATGTGTTGCAGAAGAGTGAAACTCCCTAGAGACCTGATGAAATGGGGATATGTGTGGGGTTGGGTACGGAGCTTAGCACAGAGTAAAGACAGATAAAACAAAACAGTCAGTAGCTCTCTCTGAAGGGTCAAAAGGCACAGAAAGCAATACTATAGAAACTTGACCTAGAAGTACAGGTTGATTCAAACTGGTATTTAATGGGCAGATTCAGCATACAGCACTAAATATTGCCTGTATTTGTTTTGATGATGATAAAGGGCCCAAGCTACCAATGCAAATCTAAACCCACTAAGCCTTGAGATCACAGCAGGACCAAATGTAAGAAGTAAACACACTGAATCAGCCCATCAGCCTCTGAGGCTCCCACCACACCTAAACATTTCATGATGACTCTGCCCTCCCTAAAGGGAACTTTGTAACAAGGAATCTGGCTCATCAAATATGAACCAAGGTAACCCAGCAGACACCTCTGAGTAAAAACAGCACAAGATCCTCCAGTGCTGGTCTCCATCTGGCACATTTATCACCTTCTTGAAAGGCAAGTATACTGGGAAGTGTATTATTATACCTGAATGCATCTCTGAGACCAAATTTCAGAGGTACCAACATCTGAAAGATTTTCCCTAGTGCTCCCTCAATCTACCTGAGAAGAAAGAGGCAGCAATGTGCAAGTAACTTTCCAATAAAGAAAATTTAGGGTAAACATGCTATTAATAATGATATGGGGCTGATGTAAAAACAGATGGGGTGCGGGTGTTCAAGGAAGCATCCATGTGAAAGTGTGAAACTGCAGAGAGGTGTGAAGAGGCACCACATCTCCCTCGATCTGAGGACTCCTGTGGGCATCTGTCACAGTCTCACCCGAGAATACACTGAGGAAACTAGGGAGTAAAATCCTCAGAGGGCACCTGAGGGAGTCCTGCTGCTTTACTAGAGAAAAAAATAGAGAACCAACTCAGGAACAATCCCAAAAACACCGAGGGAATTGACTTGGAGAGAGTAGAAAGAGAATCCAATTAAGAGGTGATTTAATGGAATTTGTTGGCTCCCTTCAACTCCAAAGTTTTCCAAAATATTAAGGGCTTCAGATGCATCTGCCAAATAGAACTACATAGTGCCTGAGTGCAGGCAAAGCCTGAATTCTAGCAATTTATATCAATAGAAAACATTACTGAGGAGCAGCCATGTTCTCATCCAGCCAAGCAACGTAAATATCACCACTGCATGACAGCACTTGCTCTAAGGATGAACTCTACAGAAAACAAAATCCTCCATCTCAGAGCAAGCTTAGAGTCTTTTTAAAAATATATATCCACCCACAATAACTTTGAGTCAGAGTCATTTGCCTACAAATGAGATGATTATGTATTTTAGATAGTTCGTTTGTCTGATCTAAAGGACAACAGATGAAAGACAAGAAAAAAGAGAAAGAAAGGAATATGAGAAACAGACCAAAACAATGCCCCCTCTTAGAAAAGAAGAAAATA
The DNA here is from genome assembly GCF_039906515.1 of Pseudorca crassidens. NCBI lineage: Eukaryota > Metazoa > Chordata > Mammalia > Artiodactyla > Delphinidae > Pseudorca > Pseudorca crassidens. Next base: position 45,999,413 of record NC_090317.1, on the reverse strand, counting down.
ACCTTTAAGTGTAGCTGGCTACAGAGAAACCTCTAGAATAGACAGTCCATTCCAGCATTCTCTACACACTTCTCAGCATCACAACTATACAGCTTTGTTAATTGTCCAAGACACAATTTTTCCAATAGCTTGATCCTGCCAGTGCCCAAATCCACAGCTTGATATAAAATCCATAGTGAGCTCTGGAAATGGAAAATTTTTCCTTGACAGCATAGGGAAATGTTAATAAATTCAACAAAGGAAGGAACATGATACTTTTGAAGGTGTTAAATAGACAGATACAAGAGAGATAACACTATTTTATGTACATCAAATATAAATGCTTATCATCCAAGCATCTAAATTCACAGTATCCTTGGCTATAAATAAATAAAAAGTAAATACAAATAGTAAGTCAATTTTGTTCTAATGATCAAAATCACTGATGATGCAAACATCTCAAAGTGCTGAAGTAGAAGTAATGGGAAAAGGCCCAGGTAACAGTCCTATAGAGTCGACCAGTGGCTGCTCTTAGCAAAGAAACAAGGTTATTCAAGTTATCATTTATCACTTCTGTGCAGCCTGGATCCTGGAAATTCTCTTGGGAGTTTTAAGGGGCCTGTACATCATCAGCCAATTAGCAAGTGATAGCCAATTAAAGGGAGTTTAGTCAATAACTTTGCTTTAAATCTGACCACAAAACTCTTGTCTACTCCCTCCTTTGTAAATGGGAATGATTGAACTCCCTTATCCCACAGGACCAGCATGAGGAACCATTAAAAATCATTCTACTCTTACATTCTACATCAATAGTTGCAAGGATAATGATTGCATTGGTTTATAGTGTGAACATTGAACCTAGTGTTTTCCAAGGAGGCTCTCACAAACCACCAAATCTTTTCCCTACCTCACTCTCGCTTAATTTAGAAGTTTCTGTTCTGGGCATTAGAGTAGCCAAAATATTTTAACAATTACCCTAACCTCACAGTGATGCCTTCCACTCTCTTACAGAAGACACTTCTCTCTCAGGGATCAGGATATATGTTTTTCTCTCTTTCTTCATCACTGTCTTCTCTTACCCCCTATGCCACCCACCCACATTCTCCATGGTCTTTGGTACCACACTCTCAGTGGGTCTTTCTACCTCAACTCTAGCCATTAACCTATGTGTCTTAATCACACTGCAAGCCCAACACTGCTGCCCACAGTTCTTTGACCTCTTTTACTACAAGGACTTTCTCCTGCATCCCATTTCAGAAACATACTCCCAGGGTGATGTGCTGGACTTCATCTGTCACCAGAACTGCTCCACTTCAGAACACTTAAATGCCAATAGCTCTTTCTTTGAGTACTAACTTTTATTTGATAAACTCACTCCATGACTCCCACTCCTACTGTTCTTCATTTTCACTGAGTTCCCCAGTCCTGTGAGACTTCTATTTTCATCAGCTTATTGGTCCATTTTGGTTTCACTTTCTTCCCGCCCCAGCCTCAAGTGTGATTCAATCTTTAAACACTCTTTTGCCAATACCTTTAAATCCATTGCCCCCATAGGGAATTCTACAAAAATTGTCCTGCAAATCTTTACCCTTTAATCAATCCAATCACCTATGTTCTCTATTCCTACATTTGGGCCACTGACCATAACCAGATTTTTAAAAATCAAACAAATGTTCTTGGTGCTCTGAAATATCAGTCTCCAAACTAAGTTAGGCCATAATAAATACCCCCCACAGGTACCCAACAATCCTTCCAAGTGTCTCTGGTCCACAATCCACTCTACTTTTCCCCCTCCTAATTAACCCTTCATCCTGTTACAATCTGACTTTGTCCCCAGAAACAGCTTTTGTCTGTTTCGCTCATCATACTTAAAGAACCAAGGTTTCTTTGTCCCTCAGAGTATAACATAGTAATATCAGTGGGCATCACTGCCATTTTACTGAGTAGTGTATGGAGACCAAGAGAAGAGAGATGACTTTAGCAGAGTATGTGAACCTTCCATGAGCTTCAGCACACATATCAAGGATTCAGAACAACACATTAAAGTAAAGATGGCAAAGTGATGAGAACAAAACACTGAAAAGGGCCTTACACTTCTTAGTTTGTGCTTCAAAATCCTAGTGGGAGTAACCAGACCCTGGATAAAAGAATACAAACATGGCATGGGTACTGAACCCTAATGAATCAGAGATATATAGGTCTTATCTACTTGGAAATCAATTTTTCTTCGCTTACTCATGTTACCAAGATCCCAGTAAGGTAACATGACCTTCAGGCTTCCCTTGATTATTTTGTTACAATAGAAGTATCTCACTCCATCCATTCACTGATCAAGAATCATGGGAAAGTATCCTGGAATAGCTTACATGAAAGTTCACTTGCCTTCTGCCGAGTCAGTGTAGAGCACTCTGAAGTTACAGCAGCACCTATTCCATATGTAATTGATAACAACCCCCATAGTCAGGAAATCATACCTGGGAGTGACATGGCATAAGTTTTCTCTCTAAATCTATGTCAAACCAGCTCCTAACTGCATCTCAGAGGTACAGGGAGGCACTTTGTTTGCAAAGCTAGCTCAGAACTTTCCTCTTTTGCTCTTGGGAAATTTTTCATTCAAAGTCTCATTGCTTCAGCTCAGCACACCATCCATTTAACAGTCAAAGGGCACAGGTACACTTTCTTTACACAGGGTAGATTAAGTCCATTGATAAGCTCTTGAGCCAATGAATTTCCCCGTAGGTTGCCACAGAGATATTGAGCTCAAGTCTGTGTAATTGTGATACGTAGAGAAAATTCTCTACTGAAACACTGGAGTTGCAGTGCAAAGTGCACGCTGGCGCAGGTGCTGATGTGAGACTTGAAGGACTGGACGGAGCCTAAGTGAAATTCCTACACAGGAAAATGCTTCTCTAAAACTGTGAGTCATCCAAAGTTGGGAAAGTTTCAGAGGAAGCCCAGAGGGCGAGGAATAAAGAATAACAGAGTTAATTAGGAGGGCTATTACCACTGGAAGCTTCAGGCAGGCAGGAACCCCAGTTAAACAGACTCCCAGACATAAATCACCGGCGCTTACCAGCTACATAGTCAAACTGGCAGGCTTTAAAAAAGACATGGTTGGCTTCCCAAGTCACACCACTCAGGAATGGAGGAAAATGAGGAGGCACAGTAGCAGCTGAGAGAGCCAAACTACTAAAGCAATGCCCCCCAGGAGACTCAGCTATGCAGAGCGGGAAACAAGCGACAGTTCAATCATTCTCCAGTGGGGGTTTGTGCCTCACGAGGTAATGGACTTATAATTGTACATATTTTTATAAATTTTCAATTAAGCAATTAGATTTTCTTTTCTCCCTAATTTGGTGCTCTCAGTGCTAGTTTCTCCTCTGGAAATTCCTCTGCCCTATGATCATCTGCAGGGGTCATGCTCATAGGAGCTACCTGGAGGCAGACGGGGCTGCAGTAAACTCAAGTTTAGAATTCCAGGCATACCCTTCTAGGCAATTACTTTCAGAATTAATTTACATCTTTCCTCCGATTGATTCCTCTTGGGAAGGTGAGGGTTGCCTCCTGCCCTCAGGGCCTTCCTTGTGACTCCGCTGTAGGAGAGGCTCCTTTGAGAGGGTCTGCATTTGCTTTTATGTCACTAATGGCAGGATTGGATTTCCTCATGCTCTAAGAGTCTTCTGGAAAGAAAGATGTTTTGTCCTCCGTCCTCCTCCCCTCAATACACACTATCCTCCCTTCTTAATCCAAGCTTCCTACACAGATTCTCTTTCTCATTATCCTTTTCTAACTTCAAGTCCCTCATCCTCAATGAAGCCTTCAGCTCACTTACACTTCTCCCTCTCTTGAGCAGTTATGGCACTTAGAGAAGTATTGTGGCACACAGAGAAAAAAATTAAACAAAGTTTTGGGGTTACACAAGCTTGGATATGAATTCCAGCTCCAGAATTTACTACAAGGTAACTTTGAAAAAGTTATTTCATCTCTCCAAGGCTCAGCTCCCTCATCTGTATAGTGAATATCACCATAGTCTCTATTTCATATTTATAAGAATTAAATAATAAAAATAATAACCATCACTTATATTTGACTTAAAATGTGCCAAACTCTTTTTTAACTATGTTGCATACATTAATTCATTTACTTTTGAGTCACAGAGAGGTTAAGTAATTTGCTCAAAGTCACAGAGCTTGTGGGTGGAGAAAGGAGTTGAATCTAGGCAGTCCATGACCTTATCCTCTATACTACAATGATATGCTATATGTAAAAGATTTAACAGAGATATAGAAAATAATAAGTGATCAAGAGGGATGAAGAGGCCTCTCTCTGTTTGTCCACAAGAAAGAGCATAGTACATACTATAGAACAAATACAGATGGTCCCCAACTTAAGATAGTTCGACTTAACAATTTTTGACTTTAAACAGCATGAAAGCTAGATATGCATTCAGTAGAAACCATATTTCAAATTTTGAATTTTTATCTTTCCCTAAGCTAGCAATGTGTTGTACAATACTCTCTCATGATGAGGGGCAGTGGCTGTGAGCCACAGCCCCCACTCAGCTATGCGATCACAGGCTAAACAACCAATACACTTACAACCATTCTGTATCCATGTATTCTGTTTTTCACTTTCTGTACAATATTCAATAAATTACTTGAGAAATTCACTTTACTATGAGATAGGCTTTGTGTTAGACGATTTTGCCCAACTGTAAGCTAATGTAAGTATTCTGACCACTTTTAAGGTAGGTTGGCTAAGCTATCATGTTCAGTAGAATAGGTGTATTAAATGCATTTTTGATTTACAATATTTTCAACTTACAGTAAGTTTATTGGGACATAACCCCATGGTAAGTCGAGGAAGATCTGTATAGAAGTGAGAGCAGGGATCAAAATCTCAGATATATCACTTATTACCTGTGTGACCAAGACAAAATCACTCTACTACTCCAAAATTTAGTTTACTCATCTGTAAAATGGAAATAATCATAGCACCAACCTATTATGATTGTTGTGAGGAATCAATGGCATGTAGTTGATACTCAGCAAATGCTAACTTACTTCCTAATTGTTTGCATCCATCCTTTGACACTTACCTACACTACCTCATATTGCTGCTTCTCTCTTCATTTGTGGGTGCTGTCTTGCTCAGTTTATAAGCTTTGAGGACTAAGACAATACCCTAAGCCTCTTGATAACCCTTTAGCATAATGCTGTGCCCACACAAAGTCCTCATTAATTGGATTCTTAACCTTTGTTGAACATGTGCTTGGCCAAGCACTGTGCTAGGTGCTCAAATGCATTACCCCCTTGAAATCTCATAACTATTTTGTTTCTTGATAGATTTTATGCTTCGTGATATAAAATCTCCACTGAAAAATGGAACATGTCCTTTTCTTTGGGACTAATTTCAAAGGGTGAGGATAATTTCAGAAGCTTCCAAGCCCTTTTGTTAACTGATAGAAACAAACCTTCTGTCATTCTTCTTTCTAAGTACCCTCGACTTGGTGACATTTTCCAAACAATTGTCAGTGTTTGTGCAGGTGGGAGCCAGGTTCTTCCTCTAGGGTTCAGCTATATGAATCACCTTGAGATTCTTTTTCCTGGGACCTTTACCCTAAACTTCTTTTTCTCACTCTTTGGTTTTATTCATCACATGCAAACCTCAGAGGACACAGAAGGCAGGGCTGTGTAACAATACTGATTCTTAGCATATGTAGGACCAAAGAGGAAAAATAGAAAATTGTGTGTAAAGAAATTAACCCTGGAGCTTTATTTGAATAGGCCAAAGAGTCATAATGCAGACATGTTGGACCATGTATCTGTACTCATTATTTTCATGACTGTGGCTTTATAATTGCTTCTGATGAAAAGCAGGGAGATGAAAATCCAACATCAAAACATAAATAACCAACAAACTCTGACTGTGTGGGAAATGCACTGTACTAAAGGATTTACTTTCCCAGACAAAAGAGTGAAAGTAAGTGGGTTTGCTGCTATTGAATTCAAAGCAATTGAACTCAGCTTCTTTCTGTAGTTCAAGTTTCCAGCAAACAATTTACAGTGTAAACGTAGCAAAGGATTTTTCTGAACAAATGGTTGTGTAGTGTGAATGGGATATAAATTAAGGATGCTCTGTTTTTTCTGAACCTGCAAGTAACTTCTCATTATGTCTCCCTCTGCACTGCAGTTTGCTTTCCATGTGTGGAATGTGTAGCTTTGAAACAAAGCCATGGAAACTGGCATCTAGTCAAGCGGTGTGCAATCACAAATGGGTGGAGGAGTGCAGTAATGCAATGTGGCGCTTTAATTGAGTTTAGGTTAATACCACAACTTAGGAATATCAAGTTCTATTACCTACATTAAGAGTAATCTATTGGATGTAGTAGTTAGAAGTAGGAGAGGTTGGAAGCCACACATTAGTTAGACCTGCTTAAAGAGCTACCTGCTGTTGCTGTTTTTATCCCCTTGTCTATGGATAAAGATGTTAAGTGCCAATCACCAGAACATCTGACAACTCAATAATCTAATTGGACCATTTATAATTACTGAGACAGCCACCATTACTGGGGACCTGTGATCCATCAGGGTCTGTGTTGTTAGACATTTTGCTTATCTTGTTGCATTTAATCCTTACAGCAACCATGCAAAGTAGACATCAGGATCTTTATATTATAGATTTGGCAGCTGACAACTAGAGAGGTTAAATCACTTACCCACATTCACACTTTAAGTTATACAGCAAAGCTTGGACCAGGTCTGTTTGAATTCAAAACCTATGCCCTTTCCAGGGTGAAGTGCTGCCTGTCAGCTATGTGAGAGGCAGAGAAAAGAACTGATGACTTTCAGCGGTACTATTGACCTATTGACGACAAGAATGTTCTACACCATCTCAAGATCACCTTTCTCTGGTATTTGGTGATGAGAGGACAACATAACGATTACCAACGTGAGTTTTAGCATAGGAAAGACCTGGAAAGACCCGCAATTCAACCACTTACTAGTAGTGGGATCTTGGATAATGTACTTATCTCTAGGCCCTTGTTTTCTCACCTGTAAAATGAGGGTAATAATGCTATGGTAAATACCTCATAGAACTGTAGAATGGATTAAATGAGATCATATATGTAAAGTATCTGGCATAGTGCCTGGTATATATTAAGCATTCGATAAACCTTCACTATCATTGTTAGTATATTATTTAATACTTTCATGTATAAAGTAAAGGAATTCTCTCTCTTCTTCTTGGAGATATGCCTGACTTAGCATTCTAGCACAAACACAACTGTGGCATCTACCCCCCAGTGTCCCACAAGCTATGTTCCAGCTATAAGACTTACCAGCTAATATGGCCTCAGATTCTAAAAGACCTTCAAAAGTGTCATGCCAGGGGCAAAGAATCCTCAGAGAAATGTCTCAGATTTTTTTTAACTGAACATAAGATTTTTCTCCCCAAATCCCAAATGCACTTAATCAGCCTTTCAATTTAACTGCCTTAAGCAACTACCCAAATTTCAGAATCATTTCTTGTAGCCACGCTCGCTGAGAACCTCTTCACTGAGTCACATCTCAGACTTTTAAGTCTCCTTCACAGTAGCCTTTAAAAAAGAAAGATCTGTTCCCTTTCAAACACTTTGCAAAGAATCAAATTGTTAGGTTAACTTACCTCATGCTGTATGAAAACCTGAGTTCCTAGCCCTCCTACTGAAATATTTAGTTTGCATGTACTACAAGTCATACCTATCATTTATTTTTAATTGCAATAAACTTATGTTTGCCATAAAGCAACTGCAAAGTTTTTATTTCAACAAGGTAAGCAGAAGCAGTGTTTATAAAGAATGAGCTTCATCCCCAGGGTCAAACAGCTTAGCAAGATTGAGTCAAATGGCCAATTTATAAAACTATGTTTAAAAATTATCCCATGTGTTAAAGGAAACATTTGAAGAAAAGTATAAAGTACTTGGTACTTGGAAATGTGAGGGAGTTCCTTAATTTTATTACAGCTGCAACCATAGACAGTAAGCCTTTAGGAAAACAGAAGTCATTTTGATGACACCCCTCAAAGCTGTAGCACCATGCACAAGTAGCAATCTGTCTTCTATAGCAGCTCTCTGGAAATATAAAGGGTCTGTCAAATGACAAGTTAGTACCCCAAACTCAGTAGGAAGACCAAATCGACATAAGATGCAATCCCCAGCCCCTCACTCTCTGCTCCAGCCTGAGGAACATCTTCCAGTTGTCCCAATGTCCTGTACTCTTTCATTCCTCCAAGCCTTAACCTCAGCTATTCTATCTGCCTAGTTTATTCTTACCTGCTACTTCACTTGTTTTACTCATCTTTGTGGTCTAATCTAAAAATGTCATTTTGTCAAAAAGTTTTCCTTGACTGCTCCCTCTCCACAAGTCTGGGTGAGTTGATACTGCTACATGTGATCACAACACCATACACTATTTCTGTCAGAGAACATATCACATCAGAGTGTATTATAATTGCTTATTTGCTTACCTAATCATCTGTACTAAATGTAAGCTCAGTAAAGCAGAGACAATGTGTTTCTTTTTCACCATTATATCTTAGTACCTAGCACACTGCCTAGTAAATAAATATTTGTTGAGTTGAATTAAATTGAATATTACTATAATAGAACTTCCATAGATATGAAAGATACCAAAAGAGTAAATTTATGATTTGGAAGTTTAACCTTCTCTGGCAATATAGTGTAGTAGTTATGAGCTGGATTTTACAGTCATCCAACCAAACCATAAGCTTTTAAGTGCAATTAACGTGTCGGTCATGCTCACTACTTTATCCTCAGCACATTGAACAGTATTGAGGGTATGATGGGAGCTCAACAAATATTCAATTAATGAATGAGTAACTGAATGAGTGAATGAACAAACAGCTCTCATATCAGACTTTCTCTCAATCAGGAAAAGTTCATGTCCTTGGAGAGTAAGGGAATCCCCACCAAGACCCTAACCCAAAATCTACCTCCTCCACGAAGCACTCTCTAATCCCCACTACCCCTCCCTAAACAGAAACCTTTATACCACCTGAATGAATACAGAAGGCAAACCTAAATAAATGTGAGCATTACATAAAGCTTAGAAGGAATAGTCAGTAGGATGGATAACCAAATCAGGATTCAAAATGATCTCAATAAACCAGAATAAAATGCCTACACCTAAAAGATTCAATTTAACTGAAATATGCTCTAAGTCCAGCACTCAGGTTCAAAATACAATTTCATAAGTACAGGATAAGATGAGACCAGTCTAGACAGCTGTGAAATAGACCTGGAGATTTTAGTTGGCCTCAAGATCAATATGAGCCAGCAGTGAGATGTGACTGCTAAAGATACAAGTGCAGTCTAAAAACTACACTAGCAGAAGTATTTTGTCCAGTTCACTAAATGCAGTGGTCCCACAGTACCCTGTTCCAGCCCAAGCACATCTGTGGTATTGTTTTCAACATTTTAAGAGAATCATTTACAAACTAGATTAAGTTCAGAATAGATAAACCAGAATGATGAAAGTGTACAATATATGATAGATAGCTGAAGGACCAGGGGACATGTGTACTGAGAACAGAAAATCTGAGGTCAGGGAATGTAGCAGCCTCTCTGGGCAGGGGGAAAGAAACAAGAGGTAAGGAGTGATAGGGGGCATATATAATTTGAAGAAGTCCCACCAATGAGTTTAATACACACATAATCCACCATGTCCACCCCCCATAATTGTTGAGAACCACTGTTCTTGAAAAAATAAATTAAACCAGCCAGCAGAATATTACATGAGGACAATTCTAGAAATGATATTATAATGTTATTATAGTTGAGGCAGTGGAACAATGCAACAGACTGCCTTATGAGTCAAAGAGCACCACCACCCCTCATTACTGGAAAAGGTTATACAGAAACTGAACATCCACTGTCAGGGATGTAACAGGGAAAATTAATTTTGGAGTCAGTTGTTGGAAGAGATGGTCTGAATAGTGCCTCCATGTTGTAAAGATGCTATGGGGGGGTGCAGGGAAGATGGCGGAAGAGTAAGATGCGGAGATCACCTTCCTCCCCACAGATACACCAGAAATACATCTACACGTGGAACAGCTCCTACAGAACACCTACTGAATGCTGGCAGAAGACCTCAGACCTCCCAAAAGGCAAGAAACTCCCCACGTACCTGGGTAGGGCAAAAGAAAAAACAGAGACAAAAGAATAGGGACACCACCTGCACCAGTGGGAGGGAGCTGTGAAGGAGGAAAAGTTTCCACACACTAGGAAGCCCCTTCGCGGGCGGAGACTGCGGGAGGCGGAGGGGGGAGCTTCGGAGCCGCGGAGGAGATCAGAGCAACAGGGGTGCGGAGGGCAAAGCGGGGAGATTCCCACACAGAGGATCGGTGCCGACCGGCACTCACCAGCCCGAGAGGCTTGTCTGCTCACCCGCCCCGGCGGGCTGCGAGCTGAGGCTCGGGTTTCGGTCGGAGCGCAGGGAGAGGACTGGGGTTGGCGGCTTGAACAGAGCCTGAAGGGGTTAGTGCACCACGGCTAGCCGGGAGGGAGTCCGGGGAAAAGTCTGCACCTGCCGAAGAGGCAAGAGACTTTTTCTTCCCTCTTTGTTTCCTGGTGCTCGAGGAGAGGGGTTTAAGAGCACTGCTTAAAGGAACTCCAGAGACGGGCGCGAGCCGCGGCTAAAAGCGCGAACCCCAGAGATGGGCAGGAGACGCTAAGGCTGCTGCTGCCGCCACCAAGGGGCCTGTGTGCGAGCACAGGTCACTATCCACACCCCTCTTTCGGGGAGCCTGTGCAGCCCGCCACTGCCAGGTTCCCAGGATCCAGGGACAACTTCCCCGGGAGAACGCACAGCGGGCCTCAGGCTGGTGCAACGTCATGCCGGCCTCTGCCGCCGCAGGCCCGCCCCCCACGCCGTGCCCCTCCCTCCCCCCCAGCCTGAGCGCGCCAGAGCCCCGAATCAGCGGCTCCTTTAACCCCGTCCTGTCTGAGCAAAAAACAGACGCCCTCCAGGGACCTACACTCAGAGGCGGCCAAATCCAAAGCTGAGCCCCTGTGAGCTGTGAGAACAAAGAAGAGAAAGGGAAATCTCTCCCGGCAGCCTCAGAAACAGCGGATTAAAGCTCCACAATCAACTTGATGTACCCTGCATCTGTGGAATACATGAATAGACAACGAATCATCCCAAATTGAGGAGGTGGACTTCGAGAGCAAGATCTATGATTTTTTCCCCTTTTCCTCTTTCTGTGAATGTGTATGTGTATGCTTCTGTGTGAGATCTTGTCTGTATAGCTTTGCTTCCACCATTTGTCCTAGGGTTCTATCCGTCCATTGTTTTTTTTAATTTTTTTCTTAATAATTCATTTTAATAACTTTATTACACTTTTCTTTCTTTCTTTCTTTCTTTCTTTCTTTCTTTCTTTCTTTCTTTCTTTCTTTCTTTCTTTCTTTCTTTCTTCCTTTCTTTCTTTCTTTCTTTCTTTCCTTCCTTCCTTCCTTCCTTCCCTCCTTTAGGCAACGAATCATCCCAAATTGAGGAGATGGACTTTGAGAGCAAGATTTATGATTTTTTCCTCTTTACCTCTTTTTGTGAGGATGTATGTATATGCTTCTGTGTAAGATTTTTGTCTGCATAGCTTTGCTTCCAACATTTGTCTAAGGTTCTATCTGTCCTTTTTCTTTTTTATTTCTAAATAATTATTGTTAAATTTAATAACTTTATTATACTTTATTTTATTTTACTGTATCTTCTTTCTTTCTGTCTTTTTTCCTTCCTTCCTTCCTGCCTTCCTTCCTCCCTCCCTCCCTCCTTTCTTTCCTTCTTGCCTTCTTTTCGTCTTTCTTTCTTTCTTTCTTTCTTCATACTTCTACTAATTCTCTCTACTTTTTCTCCCTTTTATTCTGAGCCGTGTGGATGAAAGGCTCTTGGTGCTCCAGCCAGGAGTCAGGGCTCTGCCTCTGAGGTGGGACAGCCAACTTCAGGACACTGGTCAACAAGAGACCTCCCAGCTCCACATAATAACAAACAGCGAAAATCTTCCAGAGACCTCCATCTTAACACCAGCACCCAGCTTCACTCAACGACAAGCAAGCTACAGTGCTGGACAACCTATGCCAAACAACTAGCAAAACAGGAACACAACCCCATCCATTAGCAGAGAGGCTGCCTAAAATCATAATAAGTCCACAGACACCACAAAACATACCACCAGACGTGGACCTGCCCAATAGAGAGACAAGATCCAGCCTCATCCACCACAACACAGGTACTAGTCCCCTCCACCAGGAAGCCTACACAACCCACTGACCCAACCTTAGCCACTGGGGACAGACATCAAAAACAACGGGAACTACGAACCTGCAACCTGCAAAAAGGAGACCCCAAACACAGTAAGATAAGCAAAATGAGAAGACAGAAAAACACACAGCAGATGAAGGAGCAATATAAAATTGCACCAGACCTAACAAATGAAGAGGAAATAGGCAGTCTACCTGAAAAAGAATTCAGAATAATGATAGTAAGGATGATCCAAAATCGTGAAAATAGAATGGACAAAATGCAAGAAACATTTAACAAGGACCTAGAAGAAATAAAGATGAAAAAAGCAACAATGAACAACACAATAAATGAAATTAAAAGTACTCTAGATGGGATCAATAGCAGAATAACTGAAGCAGAAGAACGGGTAAGTGACCTGGAAGATAAAATAGTGGAAATAACTACTGCAGAGCAGAATAAAGAAAAAAGAATAAAAAGAACTGAGGACAGTCTCAGAGACCTCTGGGACAACATTAAACACACCAACATTCGAATTATAGGGGTTCCAGAAGAAGAAGAGAAAAAGAAAGGGACTGAGAAAATATTTGAAGAGATTATAGTTGAAAACTTCCCTAATATGGGAAAGGAAATACTTAATCAAGTCCAAGAAGCACAGAGAGTCCCATATAGGATAAGTCCAAGGAGAAATATGCCAAGACACATATTAATCAAACTGTCAAAAATGAAATACAAAGAAAACATATTAAAAGCAGCAAGGGAAAAACAACAAATAACACACAAGGGAATCCCCATAAGGTTAACAGCTGATCTCTCAGCAGTAACCCTGCAAGCCAGAAGGGAGTGGCAGGACATACTGAAAGTGATGAAGGAGAAAAACCTGCAACCAAGATTACTCTACCCAGCAAGGATCTCATTCAGATTTGATGGAGAAATTAAAACCTTTACAGACAAGCAAAAGCTGAGAGAGTTCAGCACCACCAAACCAGCTTTACAACAAATGCTAAAGGAACTTCTCTAGACAAGAAACACAAGAGAAGGAAAAGACCTATAATAACGAACCCAAAACAATTATGAAAATGGGAATAGGAACATACGTATCGATAATTACCTTAAATGTAAATGGACTAAATTCTCCCACCAAAAGACACAGATTGGCTGAATGGATACAAAAACAAGACCCTTATATATGCTGTCCACAAGAGACCCACTTCAGACCTAGAGACACATAGAGACTGAAAGTAAGGGGATGGAAGAAGATATTCCATGCAAATGGAAACAAAAAGAAAGCTGGAGTAGCAATTCTCATATCAGACAAAATAGACTTTAAAATAAAGAATCTTAGAAAAGACAAAGAAGGACACTACCTAATGAACAAGGGATCGGTCCAAGAAGAAGATATAACAATTGTAAATATTTATGCACCCAACATAGGAGCACCTCAATACATAAGGCAAATACTAACAGCCATAAAAGGGGAAATCGACAGTAACACATTCATAGTAGGGGACTTTAACACCCCACTTCCACCAATGGACAGATCACCCAAAATGAAAATAAATAAGGAAACACAAGCTTTAAATGATACATTAAACAGGATGGACTTCAGTGATATTTATAGGACACTCCATCCAAAAACAACAGAATACACATTTTTCTCAAGTGCTCATGGAACATTCTCCAGGATAGATCATATCTTGGGTCACAAATCAAGCCTTGGTAAATTTAAGAAAATTGAAATTGTATCAAGTATCTTTTCTGACCACAACTCCATGAGACTAGATATCAGTTACAGGAAAAAATCTGTAAAAAATACAAACACATGGAGGCTAAACAGTACACTACTTAATAAGGAAGTGATCACTGAAGAAATCAAAGAGGAAATTAAAAAAATACCTAGAAACAAATGACAGTGGAGACACAACAACCCAAAACCTATGGGATGCAGCAAAAGCAGTTCTAAGGGGAAGTTTATAGCAATACAAGCCCACCTTAAGAAGCAGGAAACATCTAGAATAAACAACCTAACCTTGCACCTCAAGCAATTAGAGAAAGAAGAACAAAAAAACCCCAAAGCTAGCAGAAGGAAAGAAATCTTAAAAATCAGATCATAAATAAATGAAAAAGAAATGAAGGAAACAATAGCAAAGATCAATAAAACTAAAAGCTGGTACTTTGAGAAGATAAACAAAATAGATAAACCATTAGCCAGACTCATCAAGAAAAAAAGGGAGAAGACTCAAATCAATAGAATTAGAAATGAAAAAGGAGAGGTAACAACTGACACTGCAGAAATAAAAAAGATCATGAGAGATTACTACAAGCAACTCTATGCCAATAAAATGGACAACCTGGAAGAAATCGACAAATTCTTAGAAATGCACAACCTGCCAAGACTGAACCAGGAATAAATAGAAAATATGAACAGACCAATCACAAGCACTGAAATTGAAACTGTGATTAAAGATCTTCCAACAAACAAAAGCCCAGGACCAGCTGGCTTCACAGGCGAATTCTATCAAACATTTAGAGAAGAGCTAACACCTATCCTTCTCAAACTCTTCCAAAATATAGCAGAGGGAGGAACATTCCCAAATTCCTTCTACGAGGCCACCATCACCTTGATACCAAAACCAGACAAGGATGTCACAAAGAAAGAAAACTACAGGCCAATGTCACTGATGAACATAGATGCAAAAATCCTCAATAAAATACTAGCAAACAGAATCCAGCAGCACATTAAAAGGATCATACACCATGACCAAGTGGGGTTTATTCCAGGAATGCAAGGATTCTACACTCTACGCAAATCTATCAATGTGATAAACCATATTAAAAAATTGAAGGAGAAAAAACATATGATCATTTCAATAGATGCAGAGAAAGCTTTTGACAAAATTCAACACCCATTTATGATAAAAACCCTGCAGAAGGTAGGCATAGAGGCAACTTTCCTCAACATAATAAAGGCCATATATGACAAGCCCACAGCCAACATCATCCTCAATGGTGAAAAACTGAAAGCATTTCCACTAAGATCAGGAAAAAGACAAGGTTGCCCACTCTCACCACTCTTATTCAACATAGCTTTGGAAGTTTTAGCCACAGCAATCAGAGAAGAAAAGGAAATAAAAGGAATCCAAATCAGTAAAGAAGAAGTAAAGCTGTCACTGTTTGCAGATGGCATGATACTATACATAGAGAATCCTAAAGATGCTACCAGAAAACTACTAGAGCTAATCAATGAATTTAGTAAAGTAGCAGGATATAAAATTAATGCACAGAAATCTCTGGCATTCCTATATACTAATGATGAAAAATCTGAAATTGAAATCAAGAAAACACTCCCATTTACATTGCAACAAAAAGAATAAAATATCTAGGAATAAACCTACCTAAAGAGACAAAAGACCTGTATGCAGAAAATTATAAGACACTGATGAAAGAAATTAAGGATGACACAAATAGATGGAGAGGTATACCATGTTCTTGGATTGGAAGAATCAACATTCTGAAAATGACTCTACTACCCAAAGCAATCTTCAGATTCAATGCAATCCCTATCAAACTATCACTGGCATTTTTCACAGAACTAGAACAAAACATTTCGCAATTTGTATGGAAACACAAAAGACCCCGAATAGCCAAAGCAATCTTGAGAATGAAAAAAGGAGCTGGAGGAATCAGGCTCCCTGACTTCAGACTATACTACAAAGCTACAGTAATCAAGACGGTATGGTACTGGCACAAAAACAGAAATATAGATCAATGGAACATGATAGAAAGACCAGAGATAAACCCACGCACATATGGACACCATATCTTTGATAAAGGTGGCAGGAATGTACAGTGGAGAAAGGACAGCCTCTTCAATAAGGGGTGCTGGGAAAACTGGACAGATACATGTAAAAGTATGAGATTAGATCAGTCACTAACCCCATACACAAAAATAAGCTCAAAATGGATTAAAGACCTAAATGTAAGGCCAGAAACTATCAAACTCTTAGAGGAAAACATAGGCAGAACACTCTATGACATAAATCACAGCAAGATCCTTTCTGACCCACCTCCTAGAGTAATGGAAATAAAAACAAAAATAAACAAATGGGACCTAATGAAACTTCAAAGCTTTTGCACAGCAAAGGAAACCATAAACAAGACCAAAAGACAACCCTCAGAATGGGAGAAAATATTTTCAAATGAAGCAACTGACAAAGGATTAATCTCCAAAATTTACAAGCAGCTCATGCAGCTCAATAACAAAAAAACAAACAACTCAATCCAAAAATGGGCAGAAGACCTAAATAGACATTTCTCCAAAGAAGATATACAGACTGCCAACAAACACATGAAAGGATGCTCAACGTCATTAATCATTAGAGAAATGCAAATCAAAACTACAATGAGATATCATCTCACACCGGTCAGAATGGCCATCATCAAAAAATCTAGAAACAATAAATGCTGGAGAGGGTGTGGAGAAAAGGGAACCCTCTTGCACTGCTGGTGGGAATGTGAATTGGTTCAGCCACTATGGAGAACAGTCTGCAGTTTCCTTAAAAAAACTACAAATAGAACTACCATATGACCCAGCAATCCCACTACTGGGCATATACCCTGAGAAAACCAAAATTCAAAAAGAGTCATGTACCAAAATGTTCATTGCAGCTCTATTTACAATAGCCAGGACATGGAAACAATCTAAGTGCTCATCATCAGATGAATGGATAAAGAAGATGTGGCACATATATACAATGGAATATTACTCAGCCATAAAAAGAAACGAAATTGAGCTATTTGTAATGAGGTGGATAGACCTGGAGTCTGTCATACAGAGTGAAGTAAGTCAGAAAGAAAAAGACAAATACCGTATGCTAAGACATATATATGGAATTTAAGAAGAAAATAAAATGTCATGAAGAACCCAGGGGTAAGACAGGAATAAAGACACAGACCTACTGGAGAACAGACTTGAGGATATGGGGAGGGGGAAGGGAGAGCTGTGACAGGTGAGAGAGAGTCATGGACAGATACACACTAAAAAACATAAGGTAGATAGCTAGTGGGAAGCAGTCGCATGGCACAGGGATATCGGCTCGGTGCTTTGTGACCGCCTGGAGGGGTGGGATAGGGAGGGTGGGAGGGAGGGAGGGAGACGCAAGAGGGAAGAGATATGGGAACATATGTATATGTATAACTGATTCACTTTGTTATAAAGCAGAAACTAACACACCATTGTAAAGCAATTATACCCCAAACTGATTCACTTTGTTATAAAGCAGAAACTAACACACCATTGTAAAGCAATTATACACCAAAAAAGATGTTAAAAAAAAGAAAAAAGAAAACACTCCCATTTACCAATGCAACAAAAAGAATAAAATATCTAGAAATAAACCTACCTAAGGAGACAAAAGACCTGTATGCAGAAAACTATAAGACACTGATGAAAGAAATTAAAGATGATACAAATAGATGGAGAGATATACCATGTTCTTGGATTGGAAGAATCAACATTGTGAAAATGACTACACTGCCCAAAGCAATCTATAGATTCAATGCAATCCCTATCAAACTACCACTGGCATTTTTCACAGAACTAGAACAAAAAATTTAACAATTTGTACTGAAACACAAAAGACCCCGAATAGCCAAAGCAATCTTGAGAACGAAAAACGGAGCTGGAGGAATCAGGCTCCCTGACTTGTGACTATACTACAAAGCTACAGTAATAAAGACAGTATGGTACTGGCAAAAAAACAGAAAGATCAATGAAACAGGATAGACAGCCCAGAGATAAACCCACGCACATATGAACACCGTGTCTTTGATAAAGGTGGCAGGAATGTACAGTGGAGAAAGGACAGCCTCTTCAATAAGTGGTGCTGGGAAAACTGGATAGGTACATGTAAAAGTATGAGATTAGATCACTCCCTAACACCATACACAAAAATAAGCTCAAAATGGATTAAAGACCTAAATGTAAGGCCAGAAACTATCAAACTCTTAGAGAAAAACATAGGCAGAACACTCTATGACATAAATCACAGCAAGATCCTTTCTGACCCACCTCCTAGAGAAATGGAAATAAAAAGAAATAAACAAATGGGACCTAATGAAACTTCAAAGCTTTTGCACAGCAAAGGAAACCACAAACAAGACCAAAAGACAACTCTCAGAATGGGAGAAAATATTTTCAAATGAAGCAACTGACAAAGGATTAATCTCCAAAATTTACAAGCAGCTCATGCAGCTCAATAACAAAAAAAACAAACAACTCAGTCCAAAAATGGGCAGAAGACCTAAATAGACATTTCTCCAAAGAAGGTATGCAGACTGCCAACAAACACATGAAAGAATGCTCAACATCATTAATCATTAGAGAAATGTAAATCAAGACTACAATGAGATATCATCTCACACCGGTCAGAATGGCCATCATCAAAAAATCTAGAAACAATAAATGCTGGAGAGGGTGTGGAGAAAAGGGAACACTCTTGCACTGCTGGTGGGAATGTGAATTGGTTCAGCCACTATGGAGAACAGTCTGGAGGTTCCTTAAAAAATCTACAAATAGAACTACCATATGACCCAGCAATCCCACTACTGGGCATATACCCTGAGAAAACCAAAATTCAAAAAGTCATGTACCAAAATGTTCATTGCAGCTCTATTTACAATAGCCCGGAGACGGAAACAACCTAAGTGCCCATCATCAGATGAATGGATAAAGAAGATGTGGCACATATATACAATGGAATATTACTCAGCCATAAAAAGAAATGAAATTGAGCTATTTGTAATGAGGTGGATAGACCTAGAGTCTGTCATACAGAGTGAAGTAAGTCAGAAAGAAAAAGACAAATACCGTATGCTAAGACATATATATGGAATTTAAGAAGAAAATAAAATGTCACGAAGAACCCAGGGGTAAGACAGGACTAAAGACACAGACCTACTGGAGAACGGACTTGAGGATATGGGGAGGGGGAAGGGAGAGCTGTGACAGGGCGAGAGAGAGTCATGGACATATACACACTAACAAACATAAGGTAGATAGCTAGTGGGAAGCAGCTGCATGGCACAGGGATATCGGCTCGGTGCTATGTGACCGCCTGGAGGGGTGGGATAGGGAGGGTGGGAGGCAGGGAGATGCAAGAGGGAAGTGATATGGGAACATATGTATATGTATAACTGATTCACTTTTTTATAAAGCAGAAACTAACACACCATTGTAAAGCAATTATACCCTGATAAAGATGTTTAAAAAAAAAGATGCTATGATTCTATCCTTCCATTTCTCTGAATTCCTAAATCATCTAGCTTACCCCATTCCTCTCGCAACTACTACTCATTTTTTCAGACAGTATTTATATAAGACTTTTGTGAGGGTGGATTCTATGCACAGAATTTTATGCAGAGTAGGTTGTCAGATGTTTAGTGAATAAATGAATCCTTGAATTGTAAAAGGTATTAAGAAGTTTCAGAAAACTGAATGTCAGCAATATTTACTAGAAAAAGACTGGGTTTGGATTTAGAATACCTGGATTCTAGACCCAGTTTGTCTTTTGACCTTAGTCATCTGAAATTAATTAACCTCGGCTTTCTCATCTATAAGATAAGAATAATAATGCCTGCCTTAGCTATCACATAAAGTAATAATTAAATGAGATAGTGTATCATAAACTCTAAGGTGTAAAAGTTTTTCTCAAACTATTGATATAAAACACCAGCCGTCATCCAACCATTGGCCTATGAATAAGTGGCTGACTACTTCTTTGGCAGATTTCTATTGCTGTCAATATCAACACTACTCCCCACACCACCCATCTTCACTCTCACTCCAAGATCACGTAACCCTTCCTATGGCTCAAGACATTTGGCCCTTCTGATTAAGCCCTATTCTTCTCCCTGCTTGTAAATATGAGTGAGTACAAGGAACTTCCAGTGTGTTGAGATAATGGAAACCATTTGGTTAAGATAGATCGTCCCCATAAAGCCTTTTTAGCCTCTTTAAAGAACTCTCTCATTTACCCTCATAACCCCAGCCAGGGACCCAATTTCTTCTTCCTATACCTATGCTGATGAAGACAGCTATCACAGCATCCTACAGTTTTCCCCTTTCAGGCAACCTCCCCTTGGGCCTCCCTCCCCTTTCTCTTTACTTTGGTAACTTACTTCTTTACTACTCTTCCTTGGAAAAGCTATGAAAAAAATCTTCCAGACTGAAGAGCAAAGAGCTGATACTGTGCCTTTTTCCCTCCATTCTGGGAGAGAGATCCACTGATAGGGAACAAATACCTTCTTATCCCAAAGGAATGAGCCACTCAGGGACAGAATTACCATAATTTGAGAACATAGAACTCTTTCTGGAATCCTTCATATACTATCATATAGGCAACAGACTACTCTGAAAAGAAATGCCTCCCCGAGTCCATCTCTACTCTCTGATACCAGCCACCTTTTAATCTGTATCTAGGTGTACGTGGTTGGCCACATAATCTAGTCTTGGGTTTGAAAAATTTGGATAGCTGAGACTCCAGTGATCTATAGGTTGTGGTGTGAATACTGATAATAAAGTGAGAGCATGTGCCCCTTCAATTTCTCCTCTTCATGATTTTCTGAGATAAAGGTGGCACACATAGAGTCACTTGTTATACAATGTAAATATGTGTGTTTGAGGCTCCGCATAGCAATTGGATTCACTGACTGACTCTCAAGCAACACAGATATTTGAAGCAATGTGAAGAGGCAACCTGGCCAACAATTGTAGATTTTAAAAAATTGTGCTAAAGTGCCTGGCAAGGTGTCATATTTAGGCACTAATACAATTTAAACAATTTTCACAACCTTTTGATTTCAGAAATCATTCTTTGTATTTAACTTCTGCCTCTGCTTACTCTTGTAAAGTCAACTGGATAATGGAAAAATAAATTAAATCAGTGCAAATTTGTGTATCTCAAATCACCTTCATCTCTTTTAACAGACAGACACAGCCCTAAACGTATGTAAGTTGCTCCAGACAAATTTCTTAAGGTAGAGTTTGCAGTAGCATCTGCTTTAAGAAAAAGAAAATGTGTTTTCTTTAATTTTGTCATAATATATGGAGTCTCATATGGAAAAAGTTCTCCTCACTTCATGTTCTATGCCAGGACTGCAGAGAATAATTGACCAAACTCATAAGATCCATATTCTAACCTCACTCTGTCACTAACCAGCTGTGGGTCCCTAAGCAAATCACTTTCCCTCTCTGGGTCTCACTTTATTCAACTGTGAAATGAATGTAGTTGGACTAAATCACTTGTTCCCAAATGGTAGTCCATAGACAGGTACCAGCCGGTGACAAAATATTTATCAGTCCTGAGCAAAAATGTTTATCTCATTCCTGAGCAAAAATGAGATAAATACAATGTATCAAGTTTTGCATTAAGCTAATATTTTTAATCTTAAAAAATTTTGAACCTATGGACTTATTGGTATTGGACAAAAAGGCCATTGTTTTCTGATATGGTGATAATAGAAATGGTAATATTTTTCTTTAACAATATCTCTACTTGACAAAATCCGGTTAGCAAGCCTATATCAGTTCTCATGTTTTGATTTTTTAAATATTAATGGTAGATTACAATCAAAAGTCAATTACATGGTTTCTAAGATCCCTTCTAGCTCTAAAATTCCTACAATTATGCATCCCATAACCCTGTTTTTGTCCAGGCTTTGCCATATATCATTAGAACTACATTCAAAAGTTTTGTCTTAAGAAACAAGGTATTGAGCAGTCACTTCAGAAGCATCTCCAAGAGATGTTGAAGGAATCTGTTAAAACGTGGAGGGTCTCTTTACCCCCTCAATCCAAACTCCAATAAGCTTCAACCTACAATGTCCAAATGTTGGCCAACTCCAAAACTGGAGGATTCAACTATGGCTGATATTTTAAACACACACACACACACACACACACACACACACACACACACACACAGACACACACACCCCAAGAGGGAGAGAGAGAGAGAGAGCTCAGAGGGAGCAGAACTTCACATTCCCTCTACCCAAAGGATTTTGGGATCCTAGGATTGTCTGCCTTAAACATCACTACCCTCTACATGAAATCTTGCCTTTCTCAGTACCACACTAAAGAGTTTACCAGCTTGCCCTTACTGTGGTAGCCACAGATCCCTGTTAATCCACAGTTGTAACACTACCTCACGTAGGTGCAAAGGTTTATGCTTTTCAGAAATCTTTTCTATACTTTGGAGCTACCCTGTATAAGCTGAGTTTACCACCTGAGGAAGACAGGTCATTGGCATGAAATTTATTGCATAAAACCAAAAAACATAGCGACCACTAACACAAGAAGGGTCTATATTTGCGTGATTTAAAGGAGTCTTCAAAAAAATCGCCCCAGTTTACTCTTGGAGGCCCAAAAGAGAAATAAGCTTTTATTGCTTGTTTGTTTGGGTTTTGTGTGTCTGTGTGCATGTGGGTGTGGGTGTGTGTGTGACATAGCATATTTTTAACATGTTTATTGGAATATAATTGCTTTACAATGGTGTGTTACTTTCTGCTTTATAACAAAGTGAATCAGCTATACATATATCCCCATATCTCCACCCTCTTTGCGTCTCCCTCCCACCCTCCCTATCCCAGCCCTCTAGGTGGTCACAAAGCACTGAGCTGATCTCCCTGTGCTATGCAGCTGCTTCCCACTAGCTATCTATTTTACATTTGGTAGTGTATATATGTCCATGCCACTCTCTCACTTCGTCCCAGCTTACCCTTCCCCCTCCCTGTGTCATCAAGTCCATTCTCTACATTTGCATCTTATTCCTGTCCTGCCCCTAGGTTCTTCAGAACCCTTTTTTTCCTTTAGATTCCATATATATGTGTTAGCATATGGTATTTGTTTTTCTCTTTCTGACTTACTGCACTTTGTATGACAGACTCTAGGTCCATCCACCTCACTACAAATTACTGATTTCGTTTCTTTTTATGGTTGAGTAATATTCCATTGCATATATGTGCCACATTTTCTTTATCCATTCATCTGCCAATGGACACTTAGGTTGCTTCCATGTCCTGGCTATTTTAAATAGAGCTGCAATGAACATTGTGGTACATGACTCTTTTTGAATTATGGTTTTCTCAGGGTATATGCCCAGTAGTGGGATTGCTTGGTCATATGGTAGTTCCATTTTTAGTTTTTGAAGGAACCACCATATTGTTCTCCATAGTGGCTGTATCAATTTACATTCCCACCAACAGTGCAAGAGGGTTCCCTTTTCTCCACACTCTCTCCAGCATTTATTGTTTGTACATTTTTTGATGATGGCCATTCTGACTGGTGTGAGGTGATACCTCATTGTAGTTTTGGTTTGCATTTCTCTCATGATTAGTGAAGTTGAGCATCCATCCATGTGTTCGTTGGCAATTTGTCTATCTTCTTTGGAGAAATGTCAATTTAGATCTTCTGCCCATTTTTGGATTGGGTTGTTTGTTTTTTTGATATTGAGCTGCATGAGCTGCTTGTAAATTTTGGAGATTAATCCTTTGTCAGTTGCTTCATTTGCAAATACATTTTCCCATTCTGAGGGTTGTCTTTTGGTCTTGTTTATGGTTTCTTTTGCTGTACAAAACCTTTTAAGTTTCATTAGGTTCCATGTGTTTATTTTTGTTTTTATTTCCATTTCTCTAGGAGGTGGGTCAAAAAGGGTCTTGCTGTGATGTATGTCACAGAGTGTTCTACCTATGTTTTCCTCTCAGAGTTTTATAATGTCTGGCCTTACATTTAGGTCTTTAATCCATTCTGAGTTTATTTTTGTGTATTTTGTTAGGGAGTGTTCTAACTTCATTCTTTTGCATGTAGCTGTCCAGTTTTCCCAGCACCACTTATTGAAGAGGGTGTCTTTGCTCCATTGTATATTCTTGTCTCCTTTATCAAAAATAAGGTGACCATATATGTGTGGGTTTATCTCTGGCTTTTCTATCCTTTTCCATTGATCTATACTTCTGCTTTTTGCCAGTGCCATACTGTTTTGATTACTGTAGCTTTGTAGTATAGTCTGAAGCCCAGGAGCCTGATTCCTCCAGCTCTGTTTTTCTTTCTTAAGATTGCTTTAGCTATTCAGGGTCTTTTGTGTTTCCATACAAATTGTGAAATTTTTTATTGTAGTTCTGTGAAAAACATAGCATATTTTTTAAAACAGAGCTGCAAGTCAAGTTTTCCCTCACTGTATTGGTGACAAATCAAGCCTAGTTTTGCTGTTTTTGAGAACGCTTCTCCTAAAGAGAATCTCTAAAAAGTTGTAGGACATTAGCCTCATGGCTTGTCCAAGGAGTTTTCAAAATGAAAAAAGAACATCAGAAACCTGGAGTGAGGAAGTACTGGGAATGAAATAGGCAGGAAAGTGTTTCTCTGATGTCATGTTTGAAAGATATATGAGATGATCAGGAGACTCCTTCTCAATGCAGAGCCTCGGAAACCAAAGTTGCACTTCAAGATGTAAGCAATATTAGAAAAAAAAAAAAAGAGATTCCATGAATTACCCTGTTCCAAGGCAGTGAAAGTTATCTAAAAAGCTAATGAATAGTAAAGTTTCTTGCCAGTGGCTCTGCAACTTGTCAGCTTGTCATTCTTTGCTCCCCTCTGCCATGCATTGAAGGAAAGGATGACCAGAATCAACAGAGTGTTTTGTTATAAAGTGGCCTCATAGAACTTCAGCCAGCTCAGTACTTGACATATGGGGGATATTCAAAATTTGGTTACTTGGTCATGGTCAGAGGATAACCACATACTTTTTATCATTCAAACAGACATTTTTAGGGTAAGTGTGGCAGCTATTAATAATTACACTAGAACAGCAGGTATAAACTAAAACAGTCCTCAGGGAAACCAGCATGTCTGATCACCCTAATCATGAAGAATAGAATTCAGATGGTGAATTTAGTTCCAGACATAGCTGAATAAATAAAGGCTGTGACAGTCTAATTGCAGACAGAGGAGAATCAAATTGGGCTACTGCTTAACTCAGGAGAAGTCAGGTGATGGTTCAAAGATAGCCAGATGTTCTCCAAAGAGAACACAAGTCTGTCTTATCTCTAATTTTAGGTTTATGATGTTTTTAATTATGTAAAACTACTGATTAAGAAAGGCAACTGTCACAGCACAGAATAAAAAGTATGTAAACAGTTGGACTGTATTATCATATTACCAAGAGTATATAACAGGCAAAAACTTTCTATTGAAGATCCAGTGATCTCAAGAGAAAAAGGAAATTGTCTCTCCCCCAGGAAGTTTCCCAAACAGCTCACTCCACTGCCAATAAGCTAACTTACACCAAGATGGACATCGTTCCTACTGAATGTCCATGAACCAAGTTTTCAGTCCCAACATGATTGCTAGAGTTGGAGGACATGCCATCCAACCCTTCTTACAAGAAACTGAAAAGTTCTGTGGATTCATAATGCAGCCTCCATTACATCTGACCCTCTCTCAGCATATATCCAATAGAAATCTTTCTGAATCAAGAGACAACATACCACCCAGTCATGCAGTAGGCATTTTCCTGGTAATCTTTTCAGCATCTTCAGAAAAGAAACTTGCTAGGTTGATCAAAGTACCTACTACTCCAATAAAGGCCACATGACCAACCAGCAGCCACTTGGCAACAATTCAAGGCCAGCTCCAGAATAGGTGGAAGCAATGCAATTCCTGAGTTCTAAAATCAGGGAGTCCCAACAGTTCTGACAAAATTGGAGTGGTTATTCTGATCATTTAGGAAGAAGAAATTAACCCTGTTTGTTAACATTAAGAAATCATGTTGCTCAAAGTCAACATAACTCTCAGGATATAGAAAAATGTACCTAGATCTGTATGACCAGTAAACATCCTCAGTTCTGTGCTGCAAAGAGGATTATTGGCAAAGACAATCTTTAAATTACCTATAGCATATGTCTCCTTGGAAAAGCACCAAATAGCCCTTTCTTCAATGGCCATGCTAATGGAAAAAATATACTTCCGCAGATGACAACAAGATATGCACTGAGCCAATTATTATAATCTCTCCCACCAATGCTTTTACCATACATCAAGCAGGTATCAAAGTATCAGAAAGATACCCAGAAGTTAAGCAGAAGAAGGAAGTTGTGGTGTGGCTTGTCAGAAGTCTGGAGAGTTATTCCTGAGTAATTAAGATCTGGCTTAAACATTCTTAGTTCATAACCTTACATGTAATGCAATCTTCTGTCTAAGCAGCTTTCTAATTCTCGCCTTCTAGCCAACCCCTTACCAAGTCACCTGATGCTATACCAAAGGTGATAAAAACTTGGTGATTTCTATTAAATTAAATTCTAATACATTACTTCTCTGCTTATTCATATTTTGAAAGAGAATTTAAGCTGACAACTTGCCTTCAAAGATAAACATACCTAGAGTGAGGTAGAAGACAGTCTGATTTAAAGCAAATGCCACAGAAATGGAAGCCAAAATTCCAGCCTTTTCAGCAACTCTCTGGTTTATCTTGACAAGATTACTTTATCCTTATATTTTCTCTTCTATGCAATGGAAACTTTGAACTAGATGACCTGTAACTTCACTTCCAGTGTTGACAGTCTACATTAACTTTGGTCAGAAGAAACTTCATCTACAGAGAAGACTGACCCTGTCCACAAATTTTATTTGTATGGATATCAGGACCACTCTGCCCCATACACGCTCAAATCCATATACTTGGGTGACAGTCTCAGCCATACCACTGGATCATCTTGGGTAAATCACTTAATGTCTCTGGGTCTTTCTCTTGCTCTGTAAAAATAAAGGGATGAAAAGGACAAGTAATTTTCAAATGATGTTCCATGGAGACCTTTGATTTCACATACCTATAAAGCAATGAACTCAAGAACTGCCATGAGACAAGGTAAGAGGGAAGACCAAGGAGAAAGCCAGTCATGTGAGACTCTTGGACACCTCTCCCTATTACAGGCCAATCAGAGCAGCTCCATTTTTATCTATATTAACTTGAGGGATAGATAATATTTCACTTGAAGAGGGTGTTCAACAAATGAAAGGAAACTTGAAAACCATAGGACTAAGGTGCTTCCTGAGTTCTGCTTCATAAAAAGCATTTATTATTTGTTAAATGACTGATTCTGTGGTATTAAACCAGGTGTCAGCAAACTTTTTTCTTAGAAAGGCCACATAGTAAATATTTTAGGCTTTGTGTGCCATTCAATCTGCCACTACCATTCAAATCTGCCATTGTAGTGTGAAGGCAGCCTCATTAGACAATACATAAATGAATGGTCATGGGTGGCTATGTTCCAATAAAAATTTATTTATGGACCCTACAATTTGAATTTTATGAAGTGTTCATGTGCCACAATATATTCTTCTGGGTTTTTTTTCCAACCATTTTTAAATGTAAAAACCATTTTTAATTTACAGGTCAAATAAAAACAGGTAGTAGACCAAATTTGGACCATAGACCATAGTTTGCTGATTTCTTTTCTGAACCACATGGTACTAAAGAGAAAATCAGATGGAAACAACTATGTTATTAAAGGTACCTACTCCCTCTCTCCCAGGCTGTGATTTGGAAGTTCCTATCAGGTGACCCTCTCATTATGAATTTCCTTTCCAGTTTTCAGTAGCACGATTTTCTCCCCTTGTCCCATCAAGTCTAAAGTGGTAATCACTTCCTACAGTTGTTAGTCTCAGGGCAATTCACTGTCCCTTGTTAGTTCCCTTAACTCTGTTCACACCTTTGTAAATACTCCCTTCGTCAATCTCTCTACAGTTGCCCTTTGAGTGTGCCGTTTCTTATTAGAACGCTGACTCACACAAAGATGTTAAGTAAATATTCATTACCCCATCCTTCTGAATACACATTTCTCAATACGCTGCTTTTCTTTTTTTTTTTAATCCAGGAATAACCATCCCAAAATGTAATACAAGTCCAACTCAATTTTCTAAACAGAAAGTTCTTTCTCTGCCCAAACCTGAATTATCCTTCATTAAACAATTGCTAAATACAACAAACCTCATAAAGTCCTACCTTCATATTTACAAATGTCTTACAACTCGCTGAAATAAGGACAGAAGAGGTGGGAAACGTGTCTAGTAGACTTAACAGGAAGATCTTTGGTGTGAATTGGTTGACTCCTCTAAGGCTAAAAATCAGCTCCCCTACATCTCTGGGAGTTGCAGCTTTGCTTTCATGAATCTATGGATCAGGCCAATAGCAACCTGTAGTTACATAACGTCTGAGCAAACTTCTAAAAGCAGCTGTTGATAACAGAAAGACTGGAAGTATCACACACAAAACGGACAGAGATTTCTGTTTGTTTATAAATTGTGTAATGTGTTGGTAAAAGTATGAGGAAATGGATATATTCATTCTAATTGGTGAGAGCCCATATTGATAAATCCTTTCAGGAAAGTGATTTGAAAATTAGCTTTAGTGACAAAATGAGTAAAACATTTGACACATTTGATCAAGTAATTCCTGAAGAAATAATGAGAGACTCAAAGATATATATAAAAGGATATCCTTGCAGAATTTTTTATTAAAATAATATTAATGTTAAAATAAGGGAATTAATAGAATAGTATATTATAATCCATATCATTGGGCACAATGTAGTCATTAAAAAGTATATTTTCAAATAATATTCAATGTTATAAAAAGTGTTCATTATCAGTTGTTAAATGTAAAGAAATGTATATATACATATAAAGCTGTATGTATATCTATATGCATGTGTGTGTATAGATCTAGATAGATAAATATGATATAGATACAGATATAGATATAAATATATAGTGGTAGGCAGAATAATGGCCTCCCAAAGATGTCCATTTCCTAATTCCTAGAACCTGTAAATATGTTACCTTACATGGCAAAAACAAACTTTGTAGATGTGATTAAAACACATGTGATTAAGCAATTTTACATGGAGAGATTATCCTGGTTTAACTGGGTGAGTCCAATCAAATCACATGAGTCCTCATATAGATGTGACTACAGAAGAATTGTCAGAGAGATGCAACCTTGCTGTCTTAGAAGATGGAGAAAAGGGGTCATGAGCCAAGGAATGCAGGCACCCTCTAAAAGCTGGAAAAAAAAAAGGAAATGGATTCTTCCCTAGAGCCTCTAAATAGGAACACAGTCCTGCTGACACTTTGATCATAGCCCAATAAGACCCATTTAAGACTTCTGACCTACAGAATCGTAAGATAATAAATTTGTATTAAGCCACTACATTTATGGTAATTTTGTTATTGCAGCTTCACACACACACACACACACACACACACACACACACACACACACACACACACACACACACACATATTCCCTGTCAAGTTTGATTCAAACTGTATTGGAGTTTAGATTGATTTGGGAGGAATTGCCATCTCCTCAATGCAATGCTGCTCCCAGTTGATTTTTTGAGCAGTATTATGCTTAGTGAAATAAGTCAGACAGAGAAAGACAAATACTGTATGTTATCACTTATATTTGGAATCTAAAAAATAAAACAAACAAATGTTCCCAGTTGATTTTTGTAACCTTGCTGAACCCTTTAAATCCAATTACCTTGCTCCCATCTTATATGTTACTAATGTCAGTATTTTTAATTCTTACTTCTACATCCCCCAAATTAGTCATAATAGGTATTGATGCTTTACAGAGTAAATGTTTGTTAAGTTTACTCAAGCTAATTTCTTATTTGCCAGCTCTTCTTACATCTCACTCCCTTTTTCTGAATTCAGTACTGTTCTTTATTTTAGCCCTCACTTTGAAGACATTATTCTGCTTTCTTCTGACTTCTACTGTTGCTATTGAGAATGCTGCTGTCAGACTAATTGTCACTCCTTGCAGATAAATCGTCCTTTCTTTCTGCTGCTTTTTAAGCTCTTCTCTTTGTCCTTGGTGTTCTGTAGTTTCATTGTGATTAAAGTAAGTATAGATTTATTTCTATTTTTCCTGCTAAGGATACATTGCACTTCCAGAATGTGGATTCAAGTCTTTCATCAATACTGAAAAATTCATAGCCACCATTTCCTTGAATTTGCCCCTCTTTCTCTCTCTATTTTCTCTTTGGAAATGGCATTTATTATTTATAATCTGCCTGTTTGCATAGTTTCTTATTACTCTTTAATGTTTTCAATTCTTTCTCTTATTTCTGTAATGATTTTAAACACTCTAATTTCATGGATTCTATCATATTGTGCTATTTTGTGATGTTTGGGGGATTCTAATCCTGATTTTTGTTGTATTTTCACTTATTCACGATGATATATTTTTTCATGTAATTTTGGGTTGTGAGCTCTTCTGCAGCAGGACTTTATATGTGAAAATCTTTTGCAACCTGGTTTTATCACTGGAATCAATTTTACCTGGAACCAATTTTAGGTTAAATCCTTGGCTTGCGAGTTCCTAAACCCTGCAGGTAGTGTAAATAAAATATGAAGGACATCATCCATTGTTACAAATTTTCAGGACAGAACTTTTCCTCACCCAGATCCTGGACAATGATAGGTTTCCTTGTTATTTCTATGTATTATTGCATACAATTTTTTCTACTCCACCCTTACAATGAGGTTGTAGCCCTTCAGATTCCTGGTTTTCTGTGAGAGGCACTTTGTACTGACTCAAGGTTTTATCTCTTGTCTCCATATAGGTGTTATAACACAAGCCTTTAGACTATTGAGTGTGATACTCCCTCCACCTCTCTCTAAGGCAACCATATCATAAAGTATATGCTTACCCTCTGAGTTTTCCTCTTTGTTTCTGAATCCTACCAATATTCTTTACTTTCTCAATAGCTAAGTTATGTACTTAATAGAACACTGTTATAATTTATCTAATATTTCCAGAACCCTCCTGGAGGGTTCTCATGGTACCTAGTTCACATTAAGTCCCTCAATATTACTTTTTATATAACATTAAAAAATTTTTTTAGAAAAAGGGGTAGATGGAAGCATGAGGGAAATGTTGAAATAATGATGAAATGAGAAAGACTTTTCAAATGAAAAAATAAAACCTGGAATCTGTAAAGAAAATATTTGATAAAGCTACATAAAAATTAAAACCTTCTGTATGACAAAAAATTACCATTAAAAAACAGAAGACAAATGATAAACTAAGAACAAGTATTTGCTATATATTTGACAGGAAAAAAAAGCTAATTTCTCTCATATTCAAAGAGTTATTAAAATCAATAAGAAAAAGATATAAATAGAGAATGAACAGTTCAGAAAATAAAAAATGCAAATCACCAATAAACATACAAATACATATTCAACCTCACTTATAATTAAAGAAATGCAAAATAAAACTGTAAGATACTAACAAACGCAGTAAGGTAGATAGCTAGTGGGAAGCAGCCGCATGGCACAGGGATATTGGCTCGGTGCTTTGTGACAGCCTGGAGGGGTGGGATGGGGAGGGTGGGAGGGAGGGAGACGCAACAGGGAAGACATATGGGAACATATGTTTATGTATGACTGATTCACTTTGTTATAAAGCAGAAACTAACACACCATTGTAAAGCAATTATACCCCAATAAAGATGTTAAAAAAAAAAAAAAAAAAAAAAACTGTAAGATACTATTTTTTCTAGCCATCAGATTGACAAAGGCTATGCTAATATCAACATTTTTAAAAGCTATACATGAGTTTATATATGTGCCTAAATATTATATCTGCATAGAAAGTTTCTGGAAAGATATATGAAAAACTCAAGTGACTACTGACTGCTACAGAGTGTGTAGAGGTGGGGAAGGAAGAAGATTTTATTTTTCGCCTTTTGTTCTTTTTTTACAGTTTGAATTTTTACATGAACAGGAATCATTTTTTCAACAACAACGACAAAAAGTTAGATAATAAGAATTATAGCAACAATAATAAATGCCAAAAGGAATAGGGCTCCATGGCATAAGTACAGGGAAGCGAAGAGGAGAGGGGGGGAAGGCTGAGATCCAAACAAGCACTGAGCTACTGTGTTTTCTGGCTGCTTCTAGAGGTACTGCCCATATAGAGATGAGGGACAAAGTGGCTGTGAGCTGCAGGCTCTTCAATGGGGACCAGTGATGCTTATTTCTATGCTGAATGTGTTGCCACATTACATTCTGCACTGTAATACTCTGTGTTAATTGACAATTTTCATTTTCATGCATATTAATTGTAATTGCATTCTAACTTTCAATCCTTCTTTGAGGAATACAGGTGGAAGCCATTATCATTAGCTATTTACCAAGTGCACAAACATATGTAAAAGATTTATTAATATAAAAAGGAAGAAAAGATAACAGACATATGTTAGCAAGAATTATGCTTTGAGAAACTCAAACGTGCTTAAATCTCTTTCTCTTCCAGCTTAACCTGTAAACCCTTAATACAAGATCCAAATGCTCAAGCTCCCCTAAGATATTGCCCTTCCATTTTCATAAAGCATATAATGCACAGAGGGGAAAGCTCTGTCATTAGACTGGATCCAAATCCTGACTCAACCACTTCCTAGCTGTGTGCACTTAAGCAAGTTGCTTAAGCTCTGAGTTCGAGCCAGTTTCCTCATTTGTGAAATGGAGACCCTAAAAGTACCTACAGGGGTTGTTAGGAGAATTAAACAAGATGATTAGCATGTAAAGCAGTAAAGTGGCTGGCACATGGCAAATAATCCATAAATGTTATCTATGATTATTGTGAAAAATCAATCTATTGTATATTGAGGGCCCAGAACCATACTAAGATGATGTGAGGGATATTCTAACCTCTTATAATGTTGCTGAGTGGAAGAGCATGTAAATTCCAAGATAAAGCTATTCAAACCCTATATTGCCCACTGCCTGTACCCAATCAGCCTTACTCTTGAAATGAAAAGGTTCAGCACTTAAGCCCCAAAGCACAAAGCTTCTCTTGTCAATAATGGGTCCAACTAAAGCAACATTTTCAAAAGTAGTGGGAAGTACCATCATGGTCATGGAAAGAAAAGGAAATCCAGTGAGTTGGGAAAACCAGACCTTCAGTGGGGCTGAATAGTCCAAATCCACAACACTGATTATTGTCAAGGTATATGATCTAAATAAGTCACTAATTGTACCTTAACGTACCTTTATAAAGCCCACCTTAGAACTCTTTGATTTTGTTGATTTTGTGTGGACTAACCAGCCAGCCAGTCAGCCAGGAAGTATCAGCAGAGGAGGACAGGCCACTCTTTCCACAGGTGTTCCCCAGAAAGAAAAATACATCAATCAAGCGGCTTACAAATAAAAGATAACTGTATCTGATGGTGCTGGAGATGGTGGTGAAGTTGATGATACTGACTACACTGACTGCTAATGAATCCCAGAAGTGCTCTTATGCATTATAAATAACAAAATTGAAACTAGTCAAAATCTCATAGAAGCACAAAGTGTTAGAGCTGTAAAGGACATTAAATCCTTCAAAGCATGGTGCATGGCCTGTGGACATCAAAATTACTTGCAGGTATGTACTTGTTAAAATGCAAGTTCCTGGGCTCATTTGAATTCTTACATCTTCACTTTTATCAACATTCCTATGTGATTCTTAATGCAGTCTGAAGTATAAGGGTCCTGTCTTTAGAGACCGTAATTTCATTTTACAAAAGATGATCTTCAGTTGTGTTGAGAGTTACCTGCTGTAGAATAACCAAGAAATATTATGCTTCTTGGAAGCAGCATAATGAAAGAGCATGAGTATGAAATCAAACAGACCTATATTCAAATTATACTTGTGCTACTTATAGTTTGGTCTTAGATAAAATACTTAACCTTGTGACCCTCTGTTTTTCTGACAAGAGTGCAGATGAGAAGATTTACTTCTTGGGGTTGTTTCAAGGATTGAATAAGATCACAGAACATAGTAGGTATTCAATGAATCTGACTTCTTTAATACCATACTAACTGAGGAGGTTTGAAAAGAAAGGAAGTTAATATAGATTGTTACCTATGTGCTGCTACTTTACATACATGTAAACTCCACAAGGGCAGGGATCTTTTTCTGTTTTGTTCACTGATGTATTTTGCTCATTGATGCCTAAGACAGGATCTGGAACAAGGTTAGTGTAAAGTAATAATGTGTGAAATAGATATCCTTGTCCTTTCTCTGGATCTCACTCCACCAATGATTGCCAAATGGATGGGGGTGGGGAGTAAGGTTAGGGTAAAATTCAGGAATGTGCTAAAAGTTAGAGAAGGCTGTTGTACATATCATCTGTAAGAAATATGGAGTGTGTGTGTGTGTGTGTGTGTGTGTGTGTGTGTTCTATATATCTGGGGACAGCTGTTTTGACACCTGGACTAACAACATAAGTCCATAAATCATTGCCGTCAAGTGTGGAGAAGAGATGAGTGCTGTATAAGGCCTTGTGCAGAAAATGAGAATAGGCCTTGGTCTAAAAATATGGGTCAAATTCGATATATAGGCAGTAGAATTCACAGATGAGCAGAACTCGGAAAGGGATCTTTGATGTTATCCAACCTCCCACCAAGCAATGTAGGAATTCTCTCTACCATATCCCTAATAGTTTACCATCTGACCCCTATTTCAACCCTTTCTGGGAAATGAAGGTCATTACCTGGCTAGTCAGCCCATCCTTTCTAAGCAGCTCTGATTTTGACAGAGTACCCATGCTAAACCAAAGTCTGCCTCTTAATAACTTCTGCCCATTAGTCCTAGATTTGTCCTCTGGAGCTCCAAAGAATGTCTACTCACTTTCCCACATAACAACTCTTTACATTTTAGAAGGTAGCTCTTCAGCCCTCCTAAGCCAGGCTGAAGTGAGGAAGACATTCCTTCCTTGCACTCATATACAACATGCCCAGGCCCAGTAGTCTCAGGAACATTCCCACTCCCAGTGGAGCCCACCCAAAAGGGAAAGCATTTCTGAAAAAATAAAATAGATATGTAAATAAGTCTGGTGAAATAATCACTGCTAAAAACAGCAACTTGCTAGGTGGCCTCCAATTCATAAAAGCAAGCAGCCAGCACAAATGTGTTCAAGTGAGAAACTGGGAAAATGGATCAATTTTCTCTTCAGCAATTGTTCTTCCTGAAATTGAACAATTTCTCACACTGTTCTACATTACCCACTAATTATTCCCTGGTGCTGAGGCCAGTGGAGGCTCCTTGACTGAAAAGTCCCAAAAAGAATAAGCCCCTCCCTCTCGACACCTCGTTTCCACTGTCTTTAGGTCAGGCTTTATTTGTCCTTGGAATCAGGGGAGAACTGGAGTGCCCACAGAACGGATAAGCCTGAAACATGTGTTTTCATGAGATGACAAGGGGAATGATTGCACTTGCAGAATTTCACCGCATATCCAAGAGAATATTGAGGATATGAAGAATTTTACAAGAAATATGAACATTGTCAAAAGGAGCATATTTCTGTGAAATTCTCTAAAACTCATCCACAGTTATCTCACAAGGAAATTGGTCATAACCTAATGGAACAGATTTTAATTTCTTACTCTGTCTATGCAGCTTTCATTTGTAGTTTAACAATTTTAGTGAAGAGTTTGTATTGCACTCTTTTACTGTGCAGATTCATGTTTCCTAGATGATTTTAAGCACTTTCTCTCCACAGACCAGCCATTGCCTACATTTCCAATGGTAGCCTCCATTCTATCCCTTCACAGGTCAGTCTATTGGCCATGTTCCCAAAATACTCAGTGCTGCTCTACCTCTACATTTCTTAGTGACTTCCTCCACCAGAAATATCTCATTCCCTTGCCTCCATTCCTCTACATATTGAAACCCTGTTTCTTTCAAGGCCCATCACAAATTATTCTTTCTCCATGAACCTTCCATAATACTCCCATCCAACCCCCTCCTTGGAATTCCCAAAGTAATCTATCTATATTGCCCTAAGAGCAAAGAATGTTTTAGTCTTAGCGAGAAAAGGGCAACATGATGGTAGAATTCAAGAGGAAAAAAATCAAAGGTTCAAAGCCAAACAAACTGCTTCAGCAGGTTGAAAAGGATAGAATTGGGGTTAATAAAATATACTTATTCAGCAAATGTCTACTGAGTACCCACTATGTGTCTGGCACCCTGAGAGACCCAGTAGTTACATTACAGAAATAAAGGAGAGAGATGATACTTAAGAGAGGCAGACATTTACCAACCCACCACACAAATATATTGATAGATCACACAAGGATTGTTTGCTTGAGAAACTGGATGGATGGTGCTGCCATTCACTGAGATGAGGAAAACTGGGAGAGATACAGGTTGGGGTGGAGCACTGGGGACTCATGGGTTCACTTTAGGTCCCTATAAATTTGGAGTGACCTGTGCGACATCCAAGTGGAGATATCAAGTCAGGGACTCAGAAGAGAGGCCAGGACTAGAAATGAGAGGAAGTGTTGAAAGTCAACAACCAGGAAATCAAGAGACAGCTGAAAGCAAGTGAAAAGTGGCCAGCCTGCAACCATTTCTGTAAATGTTGAGTGTCTCAAAAGGTACTCCTTTTCTATATTGGTAACAGGCTTTGAAGGGTGAAGAAAAGAATCTTAAAGGCGTCAAGTCACACTTATGGTACTTATCACATTCACCTTTTCTTATAATTATATATGGTCTTGTCTCACAACTCTTATTAGACCTTGGTGGGGGTGGGGAGAGGAGGCCAAATAAGTAGCACTCCTTCGAATTCTGAGTCAATCGCCTGCTAGACAATGAATTCAGACTGATGAAAATCAAAATATCACATTTTTTACTGCTGAAGTCTAGAGTCGAGGACATAGCTTGGGTGAATTTCCTAATATCTGAACCCCAGAACCTGATAGAGTTAACCCCATCACAAGTGGCACCGGAAGTCAGCAGTCCTCCAGTGAGGACCTGCACCTATGTGACTTCAGGCATGCAGGAGCAGACCAGAATATGTCTCAAATAAAGATACAAGCTACAGGGCTCTCAAACAAAGCTGGAGGGCTCAGCTGAGCTACACTTGCCCAGCACCTTTTCTCAAACACACCAATCAGAGCAGTCACGTCTTCTCCTCAGGAGAGGAGGAGATGAGGGGGCAGAGAGAGGCCAGAATGTTCTCCTAATGGGATGTCACTCCATATGGAAGGAAACATCAGGACTGGGGAAGAAGTGAACCTCCTTAACAGATTTGAAGCTCCTGGGGGAAGGCAGAGCTGGAGCTTTGTACCTCTGTGTATCCCCCAAAGCACCCTACATAGTGCTGTGCTACAACAGATGCCAAATAAATACTGCATAAAGGAATGGTGCCAGGAGCACTCTGTGTGTGTGGTATGGGTTTCCTTCATTCAAAACTTAGTTTAAAATTCTCCTCCTCAGGGAAGCCATTTCTTTTTTCTTTTTTTAAATTGAAGTATAGTTCATTTACAATGTTATGTTAGTTTCAAGTGTACAGTAAAGTGATTCAGTTATACATATATATATACATATATATATATTCTTTTTCATATTCCTTTCCATTATAGGTTATTACAAGATATTGAGTATAGTTCCCTGTGTTATACAGTAGGTCCTTGTTGTTTAACTGTTTTATATATAGTAGTGTGTATATGTTAATCCCAAACTCCTAATTTATCTCTCCTCCCTGCCCCCCACTATCCCCTTTGGTAACCTTAAGTTTGTTTTCTATGAAGCCTTTTCTTTTTAACCCTCCTTCACTGTGATCACCTCTTCATCCTGGGCTTCCACAGCCCATTCCTGTTCTAGTTGGGTCATATGAATTTGCATTCATTTGTATGATAATTTGCAAATGTAACTATGAGTCATTTGCTATAAAAAAAAATCTTCCTTTCTTCAGCTGGATAGCAAGCACCTTGTAATCATGTGTTCTATCCTTCCTTATCAGTTGTGCCTAGAAGGGGACTGGCATTGCTAATTGTTGAGGCTGTCAATCTCCCACGAGAATCAAAGTGCAGTAACCACTGAGACACAAGAATCTCCACTGCAGCTCTGACTTCTTTACTGGATGCATTTCTCACTGCCTTTCTGTCCTATGCTCTCAGAACAAGATCCCTTGCCTACTGCCTTTTTCTATCTATCACAAAGGAGTGCATAAAGAATGATGGGCTCCAAACAAATGGAGTTTCTTCCCGCCCTTTTGCACTAAAGGAACACTCAACAGTGACAGGTTTTTGAAGGAGATGACAAAGAGAAGCCCTAAAATGAAAGCTGATGACATGGAGATTTCTCTGCATGAGGTCAGTCTCACCCTAATTCCTCCGTGAGCTGAGTTATGGAGCCATCATGGGTCACACAAATTGATAATGCATTTGATAGGGCATTCAAAATAGCATATAGGAAAAATTCTAGAAATAAGCTTTCACCCTAATGGAATTCGTAGAAGAAGGAACTAACCCAGCAGATGTTAACTGAAATGCCAGTTCTAAAACTGAGGGTCTTTCAGTTACTAGTCCCATCTTGACCTAATTCACTGCAGAATGATTTGACATATACAGGGGGTAAACTACAAATTAAATCCACAAGGGAGGCAGAGGTTCAAGATGAGTTTGAAATGAAAATATTTAGTGGGATCAAAGTTCATGTCTTAGCATGTCTATGCATCATCCTGCCAGCATGTGATATGTATGTGTGCTAAGTAGGAGAAGGGGGCGTGATCAGGAGTACACTCTGGATATGATTGGGGTTAATTGTCCTCATCTAGAAATATATAAAATATCAGACCTGATAAGCCCTAATTCAAAACCCTCATTCTATAGATGAGGAAATTGAATGAAGAGAGGGAGTAAATTAGGTCTCAAATCGGGCCTCTGATTCCTAGTTTGTATCTTTCTGCTCACCATAGGATGGGGATTACTATAGGGTAGGCTATTTAATGGCAGTTCTCAACTGATTTGCCCTTTTAATTGTATAAACTATAGTAATAATATCTTTTTGGCCATTTTACCTCCATGTAACTCCAGAACCACTATTCATATTATTGTGTGCCATGACTCTGCAAATTAAACACCCAGTTTCATTTTGCATATGGCACCACTGAGGGATGATGACTAAAGGGACTTTTCCAAATTCACAGAGGTCATTATAAACCCCAGTATTCCATCTTTACTCCCTGGGCTATTTAGAAGATTGGACTTTAGGATAAAAATTAATTCATCTCTACTGTTCCCTGAATATGCCATATGTTTTCTTCAGAGTATACCTTGACTCATGCTATTCCTTTGCCTGGAACATCTTCTTACTAGCCTAGCCATCCTCATCACAGTCTGTCAAAATTCTATCTTTCATGGCACATATAAAGTATTACCTCCTTTATGAAGCTTTCTCTAAACCCAAGCTCTCAAGCAAAATGTCTTCTTTTCTTTGAAGCTACAGAGTCCTCTGTTTATACAGCCCCAAAATACATGTCACATTCTTCCTTTATGATGGTCATTTTTTAATGGCAAACACTGTTGCCTTCTCAACAGATATTTCCTCTACTTTCTTGCCAAAAGAAACCCGGGTTGGTGGAGCAATGTGCCTAGCCCCAGGGAATGAATTCTAATTTACCTAAGCCAAATATGATTATTCCACTTTCCTTTGCCATATAATCTCTAGCTTTGCTTCTCTCACAGCTAGGATTGCCCATATGGAAAAAAATCTGACCAATGAGACTGTCAAGAACAGGGAAGGATCTGAGATTTTACCCTATTTACAAGCTAACAAGTTAAGCTGCCAGTGTTATGGATGCTGGCAGAAGACACACAATTCCTGAGCCAGAGACAAAGACTGTATCACTCACAACAGCATTAGTGATCAGACTCCCCATTTTACACAGGATGATAAAAAGAGAGCTGCACAATGACTGCAGACTCAGTGTGTTAGGTTACAGGAGAAGAACCCTGAATTCAGGAAGCATAAATCATTTATAATGGTCAGTACGCAGGCCTGCCCTTTGCCCTGAAAGAAGACATTATCTCTATCTTCCAAGCTATTTACTACACAAACATCCTTGAAAAAAATAATCCAGAACAAAGGTAGTCATTGTCTCTGCTCACAAGGTATGATGAAATGCAAATGACTGCTGGAGAATTATCTTCCAACAGAGAGGTACGTAGAAATTTGATGTAGAGGTTTTGTGAAAGATTTTTCTCCATAATAAAAAGAAAACTCTGCAAAAAATTAGAGCTCCTTCCATTTTTCCCTGCCTAGAACGCCTGCATGTGAGGACATGATCTTTAATACTTCTGTAGCCATCTTGAAACTCTAAGAAGAGGCCAGAAGAATTCCAGGGATGGCTACCTAGTGCCCATGGATCATCTTGTTCAGAAACACCCCTGAAATAACCTACTTCCATGCTTGATGGTAAGTAACCATATAGTGGCTTTACGGCTTAAACCAGTGTCAGTAGAACTTTCTGTATCTTCAGGCAAAAGTGTCCAACCTGAAACATTTTTCATAGTTCTTATTATTCACCCACTTTCTGAAACTAAGAACTGTGTCATATATAATAATTAAGACAGATATGGGTTTGAATTCTTAGTCTTCTGTTGACTAGCTGTATGTTTTAGATTGTTACCTAAGCTCTCTAAGCCTTAGTTTTCATGTCTGTAAAATGAGTATAATAATAACATAAACTACCTCAGAGAGTTTTTGTGAAGATTAAATGAAATTATAAATGTCAAGAGCTCAGCCCAATGTCTAGCATATAATAAGCATCCAATAAAGGACAGCTATCAGTATTTTTTTTCTCCCATATAAGGCCTAAGACAAAGCCACTTACAGAGTCAGAAGAATGTGTAAAATGAACTGTGCAGGGTCACATAGCCTGAGACTTAAATATAACTACTCCTCAACTCTCTGAGCTAAACAGAAAGAGGAAGAACACAGCTAAATAGTGCCCTTGGATAATCTCTCAAATTCATTTTCATCAGTATTTTCAATTCCCACCCCAATCCCCACTGAATATTTTTTGAACAAAAATTTCCCAATATAACAGTAGAGCATATATGTATAGCTGATTCACTTTGTTATAATGCAGAAACTAACACACCATTGTAAAGCAATTATACTCCAATAAAGATGTTAAAAAAAAAAGTAGAGCATGCTCAGTGTGCAAAATTTGAAAAAAATGCAAAAAATAAAATAAAATAAAATCAGGAAAAAAATAAATTATAGCACCACCATCCAAACTCAACCATTCTTACCGTTCAGTTGCATTTCCTTCCATCTTTATTACTGTGCATTTACATGCATATTTTAAAATATAGTTGTGTTCACTCTCTAAATAAAGGCTTGTGTTTTTTCTCCAGTTAACATTACAACATAAGCATTTCCCCATGTTATTAAAAGCTCCTTGTAAGCACATTTTTAAATGACTGCCTAATAGCACATCATGTGGATATGCCATAATGTACTTAAATATATTCCCACATTCTCAAACATTTTGGTTGTATCCTATATTTGGCCAAAAAGAAATAAGCCACAATGAGCATATCTGTGCTTAAAACTTCACCTACTTAACATCATTTACTTAGGTTATAGAGATTCCCAGAAGTTAAATTATTGCATCAAAAATATAAACTCTGTCAAATTGTTTTCCAAAAGAGTTGTATCAATTTCTACTCCCACTAGTACCATTTGAGTGTGCCTATTTCATTATACCTTCCTTGGCTCTAGTATTTTCATTTCCCCTCCTTTCCTATTTTGATGGGGGGAAAAGTCTTAGTGTTCTAATTTGTATTTCTTTGATTATCAATGAAGCCAAACATTTTTTTTCCATATGTTCTCACTAAACCTTTTGATCAATGATGCTGACATATTACAGATCTTACTGATTCACACTTCCCTTATTCCTACCCTGGAAGCAATCCCCAGAAGACAGGAAGAGGCAAAAAACAATAAACTAGAAAATCCTCAAAAGTCCAAGATGGCTCCTAAATAATCTGATTTGATTGTAGAAATAGTTGACTAGAAGTTCTCCTTCCCATGGTATTTCCTGCCTCTGGGTCTGTACCCCACAACATTCCAGTCACTGACTGAGCTACATCTGAGGTGGGCAAGAAGCGAGGTACTTTCCCACTGCCTCCGGGTTTCATAAACTTAAGCTGTAAGAGGCATATTAAAGAACAAGCAAGAGATGCCTGCTTTGGAAACCTCAACTTAGAAGATCTTGCTTAATAGACCGTTAAATCAGTCATCATGCCTGCTTTTAACTTTCCTTACTACTAAGGGGCCTCTCAATTTACAAGGAATGTAGTACATGCTATAACTCTTTGTGCATCAAGATCTGACATATTTCTCACACTTGCCTCTCACCCCACCTCCCTCACACCCACGCAGTTGTCAGTGGCATGTCCCAAAGTGTGATTTAGGCTGACCTCACTGGCTCACTACTCTATGTCAGAAGAGTTTGCCAGGAGGGAAAGATGTGCAGCTACGCCATGAGTGCTTCTCTCAGGTGACCACCTGTATTTTGAGGACCAGGAAAGTGTCCTGAAAACCCCCTCCACTAGTTCTGCCTGCATACTGTGAGAAATACTTTGCAGTTCCCTACAAAATTTTAGTTGCCTACTTGCCAGTATTGTCACAGTGGTTACCCATCCGGGCCCAGCTACAGACTTTCCTGCCTGAAGGAGATGACTTTGCCTCAAGTCTCTGCACTTGAGGGTATTTTGACTTCTGAGAACCAGTCTGAGAAAAAATTTAAAGCTGTTAGGTATGTGATGTAGAAGTTCACTTCTGCTTGATCAGAATTCTTTTCTCAGCTTCCAAAGTTTAACTGGATCCAAGAACTAGCTCGCATCATTTTCCAAAGCAAGGCCACTGTTGTGTTATCCAGGCAACACAATAGATCAACATGACAGGAGGAGTCACTGAAGGTGTTTTAAGATTCAAACCCATTTACATTTACCCAGCTTGACATAAAGTCGGCACAAGCTTGCATCTCTTTTAAAACATAATGGGCATTCTGTGATGCAGCTCAGTGAAATCAAGAGTGTGAGGCTTGTAATGGAGGCATCAACCTACAACCATTTTCAGGAATAAATCCCAATAATAGATGTTTGCTCTGGGGCTGAATGTACCATTATCATACTATCTTGGTCTGACTATCATGTCCCAGCCCACTTCTCTCAGCAGCCCTCTGATCCACTGCTAACATGTCAGACAAGGCAAAGCCAAGAAATTATGGACTCACCCTCCAGGGAGCATGTTGCAGTTTGACTCAAGGAGATGTGAGTTCCATTCAGAAATCTCTTTGTCATCCTCTGTTGATAATCTAGCTGCCTTTTGTTTTTATTTTTTTTTAAAGACGACTTTCTGTCCTGGTGAGAGTGGAGTGACTGACTTGGGTGTCAGTACCACGTCACAGAAATGATTCTGTATTGGCTTAAGCCACACATTCAGCACCAGAGCTCAGTGCCTGGCATTTGCTTAGCATGCAATAAATGTTGAATTGAATCTAATTGAACTGAACCACATATAATCAAATTGAATTAAACAGAATGCAATTGGTTGGGTGTATTAAATGGGGTCTTTCTTTTCACATATATGGCAGCCTTCCAAGTGCTCTATTTCAAACTTCCTCAAACAAACTGAGAATAACCAAATCATCACTAGAACATACAGCACAGAAAGAACAAAGACAGAGCTAGGTTTTTGGTTTTGTTTTGCTTTTGTTTTTTGTGGTTTTTTTTTGGTAATATCATAACTTTATTTATTTACTTATTTAGTTATTTTCTTCCAGTTTTATTGAGATATATTTGACATACAGCACTGTATAGGTTTAAGGTATACAGTATAATGATTTGATTCATATACATCATAAAAATGATTAGCACAAGTTTAGTTAAAATCCATCATCTCTTATACATACAAAATTAAAGAAACAGAAAAAAATATTTTTTCTTGTGATGAGAACTCTTAGGATTTACTCTCAACAACTTCCATATATAACATACAACACTGTTCATTATATTTATCATGCTGTACATTACATCCCTAGTATTTATTTATCTTATAACTGGAAGTTTCTACCTTTTGACTTGTTTTTGTTTTGTTTTTATAATGATAATCATATAACTAAAGGAGGGGGATAATTGTGCAGTTGGCTCAGAAAGCTGAGAGTCTAAGGAGAAGTCAGCTTTAGAAAGCACTATAATCAGAACAAAGTTTGTCCTCAGAAACCTTGACCTCTCCATTCGGGACCTTTTTCTGGGTCTCTCAAGCTTCTAGTGCCCAGCATGTTTATAAGCTTTCCCCCATAAA
The DNA here is from genome assembly GCF_039906515.1 of Pseudorca crassidens. Classification (NCBI taxonomy): domain Eukaryota; kingdom Metazoa; phylum Chordata; class Mammalia; order Artiodactyla; family Delphinidae; genus Pseudorca; species Pseudorca crassidens. Next base: position 45,954,931 of record NC_090317.1, on the reverse strand, counting down.
AATCCATTCTTGAGAAATGGTGAAATGTACAGACTCATACTAAGATGTAAAGTATCAAAAAGTGTTGAAAGCATTAGCCCTCCTGAAGATGCCTACATGTTATAGGGACTTAAAAGCTTATGCTAAAGGGATGAAGTGGTGTATCAGTAGTCATCTACTGAGGAGAAACATTAGAGGTTGGGGACACCTAGGTGCACTCAAATCATACCACATCACCAGGAAGTAAGTTTTCCTTGAACTGTCACTTGACCCAATTAAAAAGTTAGAGGGTTTTTTGTTTTGTTTTGTTTTGCTCTGATTTGTTTTTTAATTAGGCCAATGGTTTAACCCCTGTGGTCTTCAACTTCCCCATAATAGAAAAAACAAAAAAACACAGAGGCAGTAATCAGACAACTCTTCTTGGTGATGCCTGTGGGCTGAGATGTTTGGGAGTATGTTTCTAAAGAGTTAGTAGTAAAGCAAACCAAATATATACTTCAATTGCCTCATTCTCTTCCCCAAGGAAAATCTAAGTTGTGCACCTGGCAATCCCCCAGTGTAAACTGGTTCCTCTGTCCACTCGCAGAAGGTACTAGCTCCATTCAGACTAGCCAATCTTGGGATAGGAAAAGTTGCTGATGAGTACACTTTTGAATGGAATGAGAATGGCATAAGAAAAAGGATGGACAAAATAAAAAGAGGATTTTTTTTCTTAAAAAACAGTGAGGGAGAAATCACTCTTCCTGCTGTTAAGGCCTACTACATAGCTACAACAATCAAGACAGCTACATATGTGATGAAATTACATAAAACTATACACACACACACACACACACACTAGAACACACACAAATGAGTACAACTATAACTGGTGAAATCTGAAAGAGTTCTGTGGATTGTACCAATGTCAATTTCATGGTTTTGCAAGATGATAACATTGGGGAAGGAGGGGTGAATACTGCATTGGACCTCCCTGTATATTTTTTGCAGCTTATTGAGAATCTATACATATTTCAAAATTTTTAATGTAAGGTGAAACCCCAATTTCAATACGGGGTGCTGCTGCCTTCCACTGTAGTATCCTGCCTTCTAAGCTCCAAGAAGTGTAAGACTGGCTACAGCAAGCATTAAGAAGACAAGTCCCTTTGCAGAGACCTGACCCTGGCCTCTCCCTAGGGGCTAGATGCTAACAGCAGGAGCTAGTCCTGGGCTTGGACTTTTTTCTTGCCTCTGCTAATGTTTTAGATCAGGGCCAAAAGCAAATGAATATAGGGGATTGAGCCTGATTTCCTTGGAGTCCTTGAAACAAGGAACCTGTAAGTGAGAGGAAAAATAGTAGATCTCCCAGAATACTGTGAGTGCTAAGAGCAGAATGAAAATGGATCTTGGGGGCAGGCAACAGGATGCCTCCCTGAAGAGAATCATAGCATTTGGCCATTGCCCTTTTCAAAGACCAAATTAAGAAAGGGGACAGAAGGAGCCTATCTTACTAAGTTGCTTTTAGACTGCAAAATTTTATGCCTGGTTGTTCTACTTGCTAGTTTTCTCTCCTGTGATGTGAAGAAGGAATGAGTTTTTGCTTCACTGAAGATTCTACTTCTAAGTTGTGTCCTTAAGGTATTACATGTTAACAAAATGTTGACAGATCAGACAGCATTTTTAAATGCTTCTTTTTTTAACTAAGATTTTTTTTCTTAAGCAGAAGTACTGCTAGCAGCACCTTCAGTGTTCATTTCATCAAATGACTCTCTAAACATATCGTATATTTATTGCATCTTTGGGAGTAATAATTTTCTTTCCAGCTTTCAAATTACTACATATTTGTCATTGCACCGCTGAGGGAGGAGATCATTTGTTATTAGTTCCTTGTCTGATGTGAAACATTTAATTTGAACTGAAACTACCACACAAGAAAATAAACAGTGCATTTCATATGCAAAGTGTCTGCTTCCCTCACTAGGAAGCACTGGGAATCATTTTGACCGTATGGTGGGTATTTATCGTCTGATGGCTCATAAGCGGCTTTGCTGTCTGCCTCCCTTTTTCCCTCAGACCTGGGCACTGGCTCTTTTTCAAGAGCAAGTGAGGTCAGCTTGATCTTAGACAGAGATTCTAAACCCTGGGAGCTCATCAGAATCCTCAGGGGAGATTTTTTAAAATACCGATGACCAGGCCACATCACTCTCAGGTATGTTGCAAGGGTGGGGCAGGTTGTGAAGTGGTTACTCTCTTGGGCTCTAAAGCCAGATTGCTTGAGTATGACACCTTTGCCACTTAAGACTGTGAGTTGGTAGGCAAGTTATTTAGTATCTCTGGGCCTCAGTTGCCTCAAATGAAAATGGAGGTAATAATATTACCTACATCACAGAGTTACAGTGAGAGAATTCATGTAAAGTGATTAAAACAAAGCCTGGTTCACAGGAAGTACCTGATAATGTTGGCTATGTCCTTTACTGATGAGCACCATGATTCTTTTTTTTTTTTATTGAAGTATAGTTGATTTACAATGTTGTGTTTAATTTCTACTGTACAGCAAAGGGACTCAGTTATACATATATATATATATATATTCTTTTTCATATTTTTTTCCATTATGGTTCATCACAGGATATTGAATATAGTTTCCTGCGCTATACAGTAGGACCTTGTTGTTTATCTATCCTATATATACTAGTTTGCATCTGCTAATCCCAAACCCCCAGTCCTTCCCTCCCCCACCCACCTCCCCCTTGGCAACCACCAGTCTGTTCTCTATGTCTGTGATTCCATTTCTGTTTCATAGATAGGTTCATTTGTGTCATATTTTAAGTTCCACATATAAGTGATATCATATGGTATTTGCCTCTCTGACTTATTTCACTTAGTATGATAATATCTAGGTCCATCCATGTTGCTGCAAATGGCATTATTTCATTCTTTTTTATGGCTGAGTAGTATTCCATTGTGTATATGTACCACATCTTCTTTAACCATTCATCTGTGGATGGACATTTAGGTTGCTTCCATGTCTTGGCTATTGTAAATAGTGCTTCGGTGAACATTGGGATGCATGTATCTTTTCGATTTAGAGTTTTGTCTGGGTATATGCCCAGGAGTGGAATTGCTGGATCATATGGCAACCTTATTTTTAGTTTGTTGAGGAACCTTCATACTGTTTTCCATAGTGGTTGCACCAATTTACATTCCCACCAACAGTGTAAGAGAGTTCCCTTTCCAGCATTTACTATTTGTAGACATTTTAATGATGGCAATTCTAACTGAACACCACCATTCTTAACCTATAATAAGAAAGCTAGGATTTATCCTCCTATAAGTTGTTCTTACCCACTGAGTTTCTCCCCCAGATGCTTCACACACAAACACGCATGTGCACGTGTACACACACACACACACACACACACACACACACACACATTCTACACAAGAAAGGGAAAAGCCCAGAGCCAGTTTCAAAGTAGGCCCGGTGCAAGGCAGATTGGATCCTTTGTTTTGCTTAGAATCAGAAATGTCAAAAATGAGTGAAAAGAATCCTTTGAAGAAAACTGATGCTTTCTATTCAAAAAAAATTTAATACACACACACGTAAAATGCCAAAAAGCTTTGATATTCCAAACTTTATGTCTAAATATCTTTTACCATCTACACATTACTAAAATATCATGTACCAAGTGGGAGAAAAAAGACTCTATCACACAAATGATTAGAGCATTAAGTTATGAGACCATAGACACCTGACAGAATACAGCAAACACCATAGCATCCCTTCTTATACTCAAACTCAGATCTGATAACTCTGGTTATTATGCATCTAGAAACTCACACACATTGCATTTCTGATGTCTTCTAGTCTTAGCCCTATAGGATGAGTCAGAGTCACAGGAGTGCTATTGTCTTGAAACATGTCCTTTGGGCTTCATAATTACATTCAGAGTTATGTGGCTCTTTAGGTTAAAATAATGTTTCTGTAAAGCAGTCTCTTTAGTCTGCCTTGATATTGCAGACTGCCACATGTTAATGAATTGTCAAAAATATAAAATATAAAGAGGATGTGAAGAAGAAGCATATTGGACACGTCTCTGAGGGCTGTCATTTTACGTGTAAGTTAATTATAAGCGCATTTTTTCTTCCCATAGCACCTAGCAGTGCTTTCCACAGAGTAGGTGGTCAATCAAGATTTTGTGGCTTTTGAGTAATATAAAATTTTCTGTACCTCCTGGAGGGTTTACATGTATTTAAGGTACAATGTGTAGTATTATTGTCAATCCCCTTGTTTTACTTTTTATTGCTTAAAAAATAAAAGTTAAAAATGTCTTCTTTCCAGAGACACGAAATGGGGAGTGATGAAACATCTTTTACTTACAGTAAGTTTGGATCTCTTCTGGTGATTGTTTATTTTTTTTCACCACTCATATTCATCTTCTTTTATTGATGCTCAGCTACAAATCATAGCACTGTATTTATCATGGCTTATTCATAACTCAGAATGAACCAGCATTTGATAAGAGGGCATGAATCACTAGCCTCTCTTATCTAAGTCTATCCCTCTACATACTTCTAGTGTCCATTAGCCCATCAGCCATAGGTACAAAGCTAAATATATTAAATATATTACCCTTCCCTGTTAGAGATAAGAATGACACTTTGGCACAAAGTTTAAGGACCCCCAAATCACATTTTTACAGTCATTTTCAAAATATGAATATATTGTATTAAATTTAACCCTCAGAATACATGACTTCAAGTGAAGCTGTTAAAGAAACTAGTTGTATTGTTAAAAGGCTCTGCTTTTTCCACTTCTGGGCACAATAGGAAGTTAACATAATGGAAAGTTACTAACACACAATATTCTTTTAGCACAACCCTCATATTATAATAAGGTTTTACTTTTAGATCTTTAAGCAATTTAACACAGTATGGATCTCATTATCTTAAGAGAACTATTGACCAAAAAAGAAGGTGGGGAGAGGAAAGGAAAAAAAAGCATATTACAATCAGGAGGCTAATGGCCTTATGTGAAAGGGAATTTTGCTAATGCTTTTCCTTTAAAGTGAAATTGGACAAAGGCCAGACTGATTGTTGAGGGAACAGTGCTGCCATGGTTAGGAGGAAGTGAGCTAATTGACCTGATAGGTTCTTTCCGTATGTGATAGCCGTGATTCTATCATTCAATTCTTATGAATGCATCCACAGACAAATGAACTGTGGTCTTTCCATGTGTACGGTACAAGGAAACATGTAACTATCTGAGCCTTGGGTCTCTCAACAAAAGAGTAATGCTGAAATTGACACATAGGAAGGTCTTTTTACTCAGAAGACAATGTGTACTCATTTGGCATTTGCAGGTTCAAAGCCGCTAGACAAGAAACTATCCAGGAAGCAATCTGGTGAGGTGACAAACTTCAGTCTCCAGTGCTCTGTTAATTTCCAGTCCATGCCACTTCCATCTGCTAAAAGCATAGCAGCCCCAGCTATGGCCCCCACACTCCACACTCCACATTAAGAGTTCTCTCTGGAAACAGGTTTCCCTTTTAAAGATGATCCATCAGACTCCATTATAATCTTCTCTCCTGTCATTTACTTTGTTACACTTTTTGTGCCAACAGATTGTGAGGCACCAAACATTTTAAGCAAAGCTCTGTAAAATTGCTAACATCTAGCAATAAATATTAATGCCTAACTGTTACATAACTAGAGGTGGATATAAAGTTGGCTAACATTTGACAATAGTGGCAAATCATTATCTGATATTCACTTTAACAAATGTGATCAAGAGTGAACTCATTACTAGGATAGGCATGAAATACAGTTTTATGAGTGATTCTATTATATTTTCCTTTCTAAAGGGAAAATTATAAAAGATGGCTGAATGAATAGCAAAGATACTTTATTATATTGTAGTTAGTTGGGCTGGAGAGATTGGGGACAGGGAGACTGAGTCTATACTTTCACACTCACAGGCACACACACACACACACACACACACACACAGGGCACTGAAAAAATAAGTATTTCTCCTAATCCTTCAATATAGACTTTTCCCTCCTCTTACAGCCTCTAGAAGAATTTGTTTTTAGTGCCAGGAAACTAAGGTACAGAAAGATTAAGTAACTTGCCAAGCCTGACATAGGCAGTAGACTGGATTTAAACTCTAGGTTGCATGAATCTAGAGATGACAGATTTAGCCACTATGCCATGCTGTTTCTTCCGCCAGGACAGAGTACTAGTTTTGAAAGCCTCTACAAAATGCTACTATGAAAGCAGCCTGCAGCACCAACACAAACTTAGCAGACCTTCTAGAGACATCAGGCCAGCAACATCTAAGAAACTGAGCAGCTAACTTAGGTGGCTTTCAGAGACCCTCACAGAGAAGCACATAGGTCCTGCAGTATGAACAAGCTACCAAATATCATAAAATGATATTAGCTGTTTGAAAGTAGCAAAAACAAAGGCTGGGAGTGGGAAGGTTACAACTTTGTTATTCTGTAAGATGGACTGTGTTCGTGTACTTGGGTAATGTATTTTAAATACTTATTTGGAGAGCACTACATTACTGTAGCTAAGGACATGGGATGTGGAACCCTACAGTTGTTTCATCTGTAAGATGGGGTTTGTAATGTAATCTATCCTTTAGGGTTGTTAGAAAGGTGAAATGAAAGAAAATATGTCAAACTCTTAACACAAAGACTGGAACAGAGTAAGCACTCAATAACTGTCAACTCCTGCTGTTTTTGTTGTCTTACAGTTGATAATTTTTCTGTCTGTGCCTCCAGTTAGTCCATGAGTCTTTGAATGCAAAGACTCTTATTCCTCTTTGAAAGGCAGTAGAATGCAATAATTGAAAGAAGTCTTAGGAACCATACTACCTGGGTGTAAACCTGTCTCTGCACTTCCTGCCAATGAGATCTTGAACAGGTTATTAATCTCTCTGTGTCTTGGCTTCCTTACCTATAAAATGGACTTAAAGATAGAATTAACTTCATAAATGTGTCAGAAGGATAGAGTATAAGTTCCATGAGGACATTAATTTTTGTCTGTTTTGTTCAACCATATGAGCCCAGTGCCCAGAACATACCTGGCACACAATAAGTGCTCAGCACAAATATGCTGAAAGGTTAGACAAAATTCACCTCGAACAGATCCTGTACAGATATATAAAGGTTAGCTATTATTTACATCTCTACCATTGGAGCCTAGTATAGTGCTTTGCACAGGTTAAGCCTTCAAGAAGTATTAGCAGAGTGAATGAATGAATGTTGTCCTTCTAGTCTGGGGCAGCCCTCTCTCATGAGAAACTGTGAAGTTATTGAAGTTTAACCTTTCATGCCCCTGGCCTCCTTTACCTACATCATATACATACATGTGTAAATACCTATAGTAATTAAGAAAAATTTCTGTGGAGCAAATGAAATAGAACGTTAGACATGTAAGAGAACTCAGATCTATAATTCAAGCCTTCCATTTTGCTGATTTATTTTATATTCACTCAATATTATTTTATTGAGTGCCTACAATGGTAAGCAAAATACTTAAGATCCCTGCCCTCGTAGAGCTATGGATCTTATAGCCTCATCATTTCCCTTCTCTGCAGTTCATTTTCCTCATCTGTAAAATTAGGGAGTTGAATGATCAGTAAGGTACCTTTCAGCTAGGAAATAAAATGTAACATGCTGGTTAAAATCACAGGTTTTCAGATAAGGTTACTAGTATTTGAATCTCACTTCTGGTACTTGATAGCTGTTTGAACCTGAATCAAGTAAATGCTCTCCAAGCCTCAGTTTCCTCATCTGCAAAATGGGAATGATGATAATAGGAACTATCTTGCTATCATGTAAGGTGGACTAAATGAGAATATATATATTTCATTTTGATGGTGCCTGGCACATAGTAAATACTCAACAAGTGGTGGTTAATATTATTCTATAATGTGCAATCTCTGAGGCCCCATGTGAGAAGCTGCTCCCTGTAAGGCTAGCTGTGTCTATAGAGGTCAGATAGGGCCAATTTGCATATAAGGACTCTTTTTCTGAGATGTCTTTGGATTTCACCTCCTTTTGATTATCAGATAAAACAATGAAAGCCCTCAGCCCCTGCAATGCTTTCTTACCTGTGTCACATTACCAGGCAGCATCTGTATAGTGGGTCAGATTGTGATAAATTATAAGAAAAATCAGGCAGGGAAAGGGGATAGTAAATGTCTAGGATGTTACTGAAATTTTAGTTAGGGCAGCCAGGGAAGGCCTCACTGGGAAGTGCCACCACAACTAAGTGGCAACCCAAGAATGTGTGTCTATTTCCTTGAGGTTTCCAAATGTGGGATTCTCATTCTTAAAGTGTCCCGGAAAGGAAGGTTTTCTGGTGCTCACTGCCTTCTGACTGAGGCTGCTTTTCTAATCACATTACTCTTTGGTTTATCAAAGCCAGATGCAGCTCCCTGACAAAGTGTTGGGAGAGACTTAAAACATCTTCAGCTGCCTTTGGAAACCTCAGAAGGGATTGATCCAGGCCAAATATTTGACCTGTCATCTGAAAATAGTAAGTGAAAAACTACCATATGCTCAGATCAAGCAGCACCCAGGTGCCGTTTCTGGAGCCCAGCCCAGTCCTCAACATCACTCCCCACAGGGCCAGCCTGTTGCCAATGAGCATGACCCTCCCATATAGAACCTCACTAGTGAGTACTTTGTGTCAAACTGGCTATTTTTTTTTCTATTTAAAATAACTTTTTTAAACCATCTTTATTGGAGTATAATTGCTTTACAACAAAGTGAAACAGCTATACATATACATATATCCCCATATCTCTTCCCTCTTGCATCTCCCTCCTTCCCACCCTCCCTACCCCACCCCTCTAGGTGGTCACCAGGCACCAAGCTGATCTCCCTGTGCTATGCGGCTGCTTCCCACTAGCTATTTTACATTTGGTAGTGTATATATAAGTCCATGCCACTCTCTCACTTCATCCCAGCTTACCCTTCACCCTCCCATGTCCTCAAGTCCATTCTCTATGTCTGTGTCTTTATTCCTGTCCTGCCCCTAGGTTCTTCAGAAACATTTTTTTTTTAGATTCCATACACATGTGTCAGCATGCGGTGTTTGTTGTTCTCTTTCTGACGTATTTCACTCTGTATGACAGACTCTGGGTCCATCCGCCTCAATACAAATAACTCAATCTCATTTCTTTTTATGGCTGAGTAATATTCCATTGTATATATGTACCACATCTTCTTTATCCATTCATCTGTTAGTGGACACTTAGGTTGCTTCCATGTCCTGGTTATTGTAAATAGAGCTGCAATGAACATTGGGGTACACGACTCTTTATGAATTATGGTTTTCTCAGGGAATATGCACAGTAGTGGGAATGCTGGGTTGTATGGTAGTTCTATTTTTAGTTTTTAAAAGAACCTCCATACTGTTCTGAATAGTGGCTGGATCAATTTACGTTCCCACTAACAGTGCAGGAGGGTTCCCTTTTCTCCACACCCCCTCCAGACTTTATCATTTGCAGATTCTTTGAGGATGGCCATTCTGACTGGTGTGTGATGATACCTCATTGTAGATTTCATTTGCATTACTCTAATAATTAGTGATCTGGAGCATCCTTCCATGTGTTTGTTGGCAATCTGTATATCTTCTTTGGAGAAATGTCGATTTAGGTATTCTGCCCATTTGTGGATTGGGTTCTCTAATTTTTGATATTGAGCTGCATGAGCTGCTTGTAAATTTTGGAGATTAATCCTTTGTCAGATGCTTCATTTGCAAATATATTCTCCCATTATGACAGTGGCCTTTTCACCTTGTTTATGGTATCCTTTGCTGTGCAAGTTTTTAAGTTTCATTAGGTCCCATTTGTTTATTTTTGTTTCATTTCCCTTTCTCTAGGAGGTGTGTCAAGAAGGATCTTGCTGTGATTTATATCATAGAGTGTTCTGCCTATGTTTGCCTCTAAGAGTTTTATAGTGTCTGGCATTATATTTAGGTCTTTAATCCATTTGGAGTTTATTTTTGTGTATGGTGTTACGAAGTGTTCTAATTTCATTCTTGTACATGTAGCTCTCCAGTTTTTCCAGCGCCACTTATTGAAGAGGCTATTCTCCATTGTGTATTCTTGCCTCCTTTATCAAAAATACGGTGACCAGATGTGCATGGATTTATCCCTGGCCTTTCTATCCTGTTCCATTGATCTATATTTCTGTGTTTGTACCAGTACCATACTGTCTTGATTACTTTAGCTCTGTACTATAGTCTGGAGTCTGGGAGCCTCATTCCACCAGCTCCGCTTTTCTTGCCCAAGATTGGTCTGGCTATTCGGAGTCTTATGTGTTTCCATACAAATTGTGAAATTATTTGTTCTACTTCTGTGAAAAATGCCATTGGTAGTTTGATAGGGATTGCATTGAATCTGTAGATTCATTGGGTAGTATAGTCATTTTCACAATGTTGATTCTTCCAATCCAAAAACATGGCATACCTCTCCATCTGTTTGTATCCTCTTTAATTTCTTTCACCACTGTCTTATAGTTTTCTGCATACAGGTCTTTTGTCTCCTTAGGTAGGTTTATTCCTCGGTATTTTATGCTTTTTGCAGCAGTGGTAAATGGGAGTGTTTCCTTAATTGCTCTTTCAGATTTTTCATCACTAGTGTATAAGAATGCAAGAGAGTTCTCTGCATTAACTTTGTATTCTGCTACTTTACCAAATTCATTGATTAGCTCTAGTAGTTTTCTGGTAGCATCTTTAGGATTCTCTATGTATAGTATCATGTCATCTGCAAACAGTGACATCTTTACTTCTTTTCCGATTTGAATTCATTTTCTTTCTTTTTGTTCTCTGATTGCTGTGGCTAAAACTTCCAAAACTATGTTGAAAAATAGTGGTGAGAGTGGACAACCTTGTCTTGTTCCTGACCTTAGAGGAAATGGTTTCAGTTTTTCACCATTGAGAACAATGTTGGCTGTGGGTTTTTCATATATGGCCTTTATTATGTTGAGGTAAGTTCCCTCTATGCCTACTTTCTGGAGGGTTTTTATTATAAATGGTGCTGAATTTTGTCGAAAGATTTTTCTGCATCTACTGAGATGATCATATGGCTTTTCTCCTTCAATTTGTTAATACGGTTTATCACATTGATTGGTTTGCATATATTAAAGAATCCTTGCATTCCTGGGATAAACTCCACATGATCAGGGTGTATGATCCTTTTAATGTGTTGTTGGATTCTGTTTGCTAGTATTTTGTTGAGGACTTTTGCATCTATGTTCATCAGTGATATTGGTCTGTAGTTTTGTTTCTTTGTGACATCTTTGTCTGGTTTTTATATCAGGGTGATGGTGGCCTCGTAGAAAGAGTTTGGGAGTGTTCCTCCCTCTGTTATATTTTGGAAGAGTTTGAGAAGGATAGGTGTTATCTCTTCTCTAAATATTTGATGGAATTCGCCTGTGAAGCCATCTGGTCCTGGGCTGTTGTTTGTAGGAAGATTTTTAATCACATTCTCAATTTCAGTGCTTGTGATTGGTTGGTTTATATTTTCTATTTCTTCCTGGTTCAGTCACAGAAGGTTGTGCTTTTCTCAGAATGTGTCCATTTCTTCCAGGTTGTCCATTTTATTGGCATATAGTTGCTTGTAGTAATCTCTCATGATCCTTTGTATTTCTGCAGTGTCAGTTGTTACTTATCCTTTTTCATTTCTAATTCTATTGATTTGAGTCTTCTCCCTTTTTTTCTTGATGAGTCTAGCTAATGGCTTATCAATTTTTTTTTATCTTCTCAAAGAACCAGTTTTTAGCTTTACTGAACTTTATTATCATTTTCTTCATTTCTTTTTCATTTATTTCTGACCTGATCTTTATGATTTCTTTCCTTCTTTTAACTTTGGGTTTTTTTGTTCTCCTTTCTCCAATTGCTCTAGGTGTAAGGTTAGGTTGTTTACTTGAGATGTTTCTTCTTTCTTGAGGCAGAATTGTATTGCTATAAACTTCCCTCTTAGAACTGCTTTTGCTGCATCCCATAGGTTTTGGGTCATCGTGTTTTCATTATCATTTGTTTCTAGGTATTTTTGATTTCCTTTTTGATTTCTTCAGTGATCCCTTGGTTATTTAGCAGTGTATTGTTTTGCCTTCATATGTTTGTATTTTTTCAGATTTTTTCCTGTAATTGATAGCTAGTCTCATAGCGTTGTGGTCAGAAAAGATACTTGATATGATTTCAATTTTCTTAAATTTACCAAGGCTTGATTTGTGACCCAAGATATGATCTATCCTGGAGAGTGTTCCATGGGCACTTGAGAAGAAAGTGTATTTTGTTGTTTTTGGATGGAATGTCCTATAAATATCAATTAAATCCATCTCGTTTAATGTATCATTTAAAGTCTGTGTTTCCTTATTTATTTTGATTTTTGATGATCTGTCCATTGGTGAAAGTGGGGTGTTAAAGTTCCCTACAATGCTTGTGTTACTGTCAATTTACCATTTTATGGCTGTTAGCATTTTCCTTATGTCTTGAGGTGCTCCTAAGTTGGGTGCATAAATATTTACAATTGTTATATCTTCTTCTTGGATCTATCCCTTGATCATTATGTATTGTCCTTCTTTGTCACTTGTAATAGTCTTTATTTAAAAGTTTATTTTTTCTGATATGAGAATTGCTACTCCAGCTTTCTTTTCATTTCCATTTGCATGGAATGTCTTTTTCCATCTCCTCACTTTTGGTCTGTATGTGTCTCTAGGTCTGAAGTGGATCTTTTGTAGAGAGCATATATACGGGTCTTGTTTTTGTACCCATTTAGCCAGTCTATGTCTTTTGGTAGGAGCATTTAATGCATTTATATTTAAGGTAGTTATATGTATGTTCCTATTACCATTTTCTTTAATTGTTTTGGGTTTGTTATTGTAGGTCTTTTCCTTCTCTTGTGTTTCCTGCCTAGAGTAGTTCCTGTAGCATTTGTTGTAAAGCTGGTTTGATGGTGATGATTCCTCTTAGCTTTTGCTTGTCTGTAATGGTTTCAATTTCTCCATCGAATCTGAATGAGATTCTTGCTGGGCAGAGTAATCTTGGTTGTAGATTTTTCCCTTTCATCACTTTAAATATGTCCTGCCACTCCCTTCTGGCTTGCTGAGTTTCTGCTGAAAAATCAGCTGTTATCCTTATGGGGATTCCCTTGTATGTTATTTGTTGTTTTTCCCTTGCTGCTTTATTTTTCTTTGTATTTAATTTTTTATAGTTTGGTTAATATGTGTCTTGCTGTTTTTCTCCCTGGATTTATCCTCTGTGGGACTCTCTGTGCTTCCTGGACTTGACTGACTATTTCCTTTCCCATATTAGGGAAGTTTTCAACTATAATCTCTTCAAATACTTTCTCAGTCCCTTTGTTTTTCTCTTCTTCTTCTGAGACCCCCATAATTCCAATGTTGGTGTGTTTAATGTTGTCCCAGAGGTCTCGGAGACTGTCCTCAATTCTTTTATTCTTTTTTCTTTATTCTTCTCTGCGGTAGTTAATTCCACTATCTTATCTTCCAGATCACTTATCTGTTCTTCTGCCTCAGTTATTCTGCTATTGATTCCTTCTAGAGAATTTTTAATTTCATTTATCATTTTGTTCATCATTGTTTTTTGCTCTTTAGTTCTTCTGTGTCCTTGATAAATGTTTCTTGTATTTTCTCCATTCTATTTCCAAGATTTTGGATCATCTTTACTATCATTACTCTGAATTCTTTTTCAGGTAGACTGCCTATTTCCTCTTCATTTGTTTGGTCTGGTGGGTTTTTACCTTACTCCTTCATCTGCTGTGTATTTGTCTTTCTTCTCATTTTTCTTAACTTAACTGTTTTTGGGGGTCTCCTTTTCCGAGGCTTCAGGTTCATAGTTCCCGTTGCTTTTGATGTCTGCCCTCAGTGGATAAGCTTGGTTCAGTGGGTTGTGTAGGCTTCCTGTTGGAGGGGACTGGTGCCTGTGTTCTGGTGGATGAGGCTGGATCTTGTCTTTCTGGTGGGCAGGACCCCATCCGCTGGTGTGTTTATGGTGTATGTTACCTTATTATGATTTTAGGCAGCTTCTCTGCTAATGGGTGAGGTTGTATTCCTGTCTTGCTAGTTGCTTGGCATAGGATGTTCAGCACTGTAGCTTGCTGGTCGTTGAGTGGAGCTGGGTCTTAGTACTGAGAAGGAGATCTCTGGGAGAGATTTCGCCTTTTGATATTATGCAGAGACAGGAGGTACCTGGTGGACCAATATCCTGAGCTCAGCTCTCCCACCTCAGAGGCATAGGCCTGACACCCAGTCAGAGCACCAAGACCCTGTCAGGCACACGGCTCAGAAGAAAAGGGAGAAAAAAAGAAAGAAAGAATGAAGAGAGAAGGAGAGAAAGAAAAGAAAAGAAAGTTATTAAAATAATTTTTTAATTATTAAAAATAAAAAAATTAACAGGTAATTTAAAAAAAGGAAAGAAGGGAGCAACCAAACCCCAAAACAAATCCACCAATGATAACAAGCACTAAAAACTATACAAAAAAAAAAATGGGCAGACAGAGCCCAGGACAAATGGTAAAAGCAGAGCTATACAGACAAAATCACACAAAGAAGCATACACATACACACTCATGAAAAGAGAAAAAGGAAAATATATATATATATAAACAAAAGGAAGAGACCAACCAAATCAATTAACAAATCTACCAATGGTAATAAACTATAAATACTAAACTAAGATAAACATAAAACCAGAAACAAATTAGATGCAGAAAGCAAACTCCAAGTGTACAGTTGCTCCCAAAGTTCACCGCCTCAATTTTGGGATGATTCCTTGTCTATTCAGGTATTCCAGAGATGCAGGGTACATCAAGTTGATTTTGAAGATTTAATCCGCTGCTCCTGAGGCTGCTGGGGGAGATTTCCCTTTCTCTTCTTTGTTCGCACAGCTCCTGGGGTTCAGCTTTGGATTTGGCCCTGCCTCTGCATGTAGGTCACCTGAGAGCATCTGTTCTCGGCTCAGACAGGATGGGGTTAAAGGAGCAGCTGATTAAGGGGCTCTGCCTCACTCAAGCCAGGGGGAGGGAGGGGTACAGAATGCAGGGCGAGCCTGCAGTGGCAGAGGCTGGCGTGATGTTGCACCAGACTGAGGCACGCCGTGTGTCCTCCTGGGGAAGTTGTCCCTGGATCATGGGACCCTGGCAGTGGCGGGCTGCACAGGTACCTGGGAGGGGAGGTGTGGATAGTGATCCACAGGTTTCTTGGTGGCTTCAGCAGCAGTCAGCGTTTCATGCCTGCCTCTGGTGTCCACACTGATAGCTGAGGCTCACGCCCATCTCTGGAGCTCGTTTAGGCAGTGCTCGGAAGCGCCTCTCCTCACACACCCCAAAACAATGGTATCTTGCCTCTTCAGCAGCTGCAGACTTTTCCTGGACTCCCTCCCAGCTAGCCGTGGTGCACTATCCCCCTGCAGGCTGTGTTCATGCCGCCAACCCCAGTCCTCTCCCTGCGCTCCTACGGAAGCCCGAGCCTCAGCTCCCAGCCCCGCCCACCCCGGCGGGTGAGCAGATAAACCTCTCGGGCTGGTGAGTGCTTGTCGGCACTGATCCTCTGTGCGGGAATCTCTCCACTTTGCCCTCCGCACCCTTGTTGCTGTGCTCTCCTCCGTGGCTCCGAAGCTTTCCCCCTCCACCACCCGCTGTCTCCCGCCCATGAAGGGGCTTCCTAGTGTGTGGAAACCTTTCCTCCTTCACAGCGCCCTCCCACTGCTGCAGGTCCCATCCCTATTCTTTTGTCTCTGTTTTTAATTTTCTCTTTTGCCCTACCCAGGTATGTGGGGAGTTTCTTGCTTTTGGGGAAGTCTGAGGTCTTCTGCCAGCATTCAGTAGGTGTTCTGTAGGAGTTGTTCCACATGTAGATGTATTTCTGATGTATATGTGGGATGGAAGGTCCTCTCCTCATCTTACTCCTCCGCCATCTTGAAGGTCTCTCTAAACTGGCTATTTTGTAAGCCAAAGTATAACAGTGTTATCAGTTGGATCACTCTTTGGCAACAATTACTTATCAAAAGAAAGTAAACTTTTGTAGTTACTCCACCCTTCACTTACCCCATCCTAGAACCATCTAAGCACACTTCTCCAAACACACACACTCACATAATTATACTCACACACAAACACACAAATACACATATACACAGCTTTTTTGTCTCCAATGCAATCAAGTTTCAGGGATAAGAAAACTGAAGATGGTACAAAGTTAATTGTGACATTTTTTCCTATGAGAAGGCACTACTGTAAACTGTAAGGACCTTACATCTTTCAACAAAAAAAAGAGCTTGAACTTTTTTTTTTTTTTTTTTGCGGTACGCGGGCCTCTAACTGTTGTGGCCTCTCCCATTGCAGAGCACAGGCTCCAGACGCGCAGGCTCAGCGGCCATGGCTCACGGGCCCAGCCCCTCCGCGGCATGTGGGATCTTCCCAGACCGGGGCATGAACCCGTGTCCCCTGCATCGGCAGGCGGACTCTCAATCACTGCGCCACCAGGGAAGCCCAAGAGCTTAAACTTTTAAAAGTCAACATGCTGCAAAAAAAAAAAGTGGTGAGTGAAAAACAACTACTTGCAAAGTAAATTACTTTTCCTATGGATTTTTACTGCTGAAATATAACAATGATCTCATGCTTCATCAAAAGAAAAAGAGGAAACACCCCAAGTAGAATGACTAAACTGAGCTGAAAACTTTGGGAAGAGAAAAGTTAACCATTAGATGCCAACCTCGTAACCTCTAGAGGGTTACACTCCACCAGCAGCTCAGGGCTTTGTACTTTTCCTTAGTAGATTTTTTCCTAATTCTAAAAGTTATCATTTTCCTTCTCTCTGCCCCTCGATGTTCTTCAGTCTGCAAAACTTGGAGATGTCTCCTATTTCTGGACCAGACTATACTCTGAATCTTCTGATTGCAGGGAAATTAAAATGTCAGCATTCCAAAAGACACAGTCTACCCAGGGTTCCAATTCTCCTTTATTCTCTGTGAAATATAAAGCTCAAGTGTACTGACAAGTATTCTCCTCAAAACTTGTGAAGTATATAGGTAACATCATCTGAGAATTCAAGCTAATGTGCTATGAAACAAGAGTGTCTCTTTCTTCCTCTGAGTTGTGTTCTTTGAAAAGATTCATTTTGTGAAGTTGGCTTGGAGATTGAATTTATGTTAAACTGTGCTTTACTTGTCGTGTATATGTATGTACTTATTTTCATACATAGATGTGACCATTGTATATATTGAGAAAGAAAAAGAGAGAAAGAGATAGAATTTGTTTTGATTGATTGGGGTTTTTTCTCTCTTTAGTGATCGTGAAAATTATTTTCTAGCTCATTGCTTGCTAATCGAGGTTAGATAAACACTTCAGTTGTACTACGAGGGGAAGAAATGTAGAAAATAAGAAGTATGACATATAAAGGGGACACTGGTATGGAGCTTCTCAAGATCTGGGCCTATGGGTAAGGCACTGTATGATATGGAAATATCTCTAGTTAGAGCACTTACTACTCGGGATTGGGGATGAGTTGCTCTGCATGTGAAAACTGGGGGATCTTTGGGGAATGCACAAAGTCCTGGGAATTGTAAACAGAAGTCTTGTACACACCACTACAACAGTAAAGTTTAGTAGTTGCAACAGAGATCATCCAGCCTACAAAGCCTAAAATATATACCATATGTTCCTTTACAGAAGAAGTTTGCTGATCATTGGCATACAGAGTTGAATAGAAAATATCTGAGTGCATTGCAGGTAACAAGGATAATTGTTTGTGGAATGCTTGTTTTAGTTATGTGTGTGTGTGATACTGAGTCATCATGCAAAATGCATTTCTTACTATGCGGAGCAATTCCCCCAGATTGAAAAGCACTCTTGTCCATATTAAGGAGTTTGGACTTCATCTTAAGAAAATCATTGACAGGTTTTAAGCAGAGTTGTGACTTAACCAGCATTTTGTTTTAGCACTATCTTTCTGGCTACAGTGTGAAGAATGTGATAAATAGAGGCAGGGTGGATGAGAGGAGGCAAACTAGGAAACTATTTCAGCCATTCAGATGAGGGATGCTGTGGCCTGGATCACAGTGGTGGCAGAGGAAAGCTTATCAGATATTTGGGAAAAGCTCCTCTGTATTAATTTGGGGACATAAAATGCCTCTGTCTTGGTCTCTGACACTCCATATTTTTCTGCTAAAAGGAAAAAAAATGAATGCTAGAACAGTGTTGGTAAAACATCTCCATGCATAGCATTCCCTGTAACTCAATTCTGACATCCTAAATCCTAAAGAACTATGTCCCAGACTAAGTTCTGGACCGCTGAGGCAAACTGGACAAGATCATTTCAATAACAGGAATTTTAAAATAGGTTTGTCTTTAAATTCTTTATATCAAGGCCTCCTTTTGGGGAACCTGGTATATTCATTACCAGAAACTTCATGCATGTAATTGGGATCATTCCTCTCCTCCCTTCCCATTTTTCTTTGTCTGGCTTCACTTCCTAGTTTAGCTCCGTGTTAAGGCCCTTGCTGACTAAGAAGGACCAGATAAAGGGCATTTGGGGGCCTATCAACACCTCTTCGACCCCATTTGAACAATGAGGCAGGCATGGGAACAAATTCCTAGGCCTCTGGTGGCCAAGTGTTCACAACTAGTGCAGCCACTTTTCTCAGCTAATTTTTTTGACTCCTTGACATCTTTCTTTGCAATAGCCTGGGTTTCAATTTCTTTTCAAGCATGCCACCCATCCCCACCCTCACTACCACCCTGTTTTAGCCTTCAACCTACCTCACTTTCAATCAACTTTTTGGACCTAAAAAAGTCACCAAGGCCTGTTGTGAACATATATTGGGATTGACTCCAGCTGTGCTGACCTGTAACACACATGAATACATCCTTGACAGATTGCTTGAAACCCAGAGAGACAGATGAACATAGGGTTACCAGACCTTCATTTCATGGGCTGTTTACTAGCTAGTGTGCACAGACTCTAAAAGGAGCCATAGTTGTGTCGTGCATGACTAATGCAACTTGAAAGGCAGGTACTGGCTATAGAAGGAGTAGGGAGTTGCCTATGAGGCTGATCAAAAGCCCCCAGCTTAAAAATCCCACTGCTGCAATCACTTCTTTGGACCATGACACTGAGTTCACAAAAATCTCAGTTAAAATGTCAATATGTTTTTCAGATGGATAAATGCCTTAAGATATTAGCATCCATTGTTATTACTCTAGTAAGGAAGAACTTACCAGGTTGATTATTTGTCCCTTAAGAGTAGTTGAGAAGAGTAATAATTTCTAAGTAGATAGACATGGTTTTGAATTGTAGCTATGCTACTTAGTAATTGTGTGACATTGGGCAAGTCTCCTAAGCTCTCTAAGCCTCAATTTATTTGTGTATAAAATGGAGATAGCATCATCTACTACATAAAGTTACTGTGAAGATAAAATGAGATGATGTTTGTAAAACATCTGATACATAATAGGTGCTCAATAAACATTTGACTCCCTTAAACACTAGCAGAAAAAAACCGTAGAAGAGATGGGATTCAGATAAATTTTAGAGATAAAGTAGAGAGGGAAGTAGGGAGACCCTTACAAGAGAGATGAGATCTCTGGTTGGGGAGATGGGGTATATCGGAAAACCTAGAGAGCTAAAAGAAATTCAGGCTTTGGGCACCTGAGGAAAGTCAAGACGCAAAAACACACAGAAAAGGAGAGTAGAGAAGTGTTGGGACCATTAGCCCAGCTCCCGCCTCACTTCTGGGCAGAAACAGCAGGTGTTCCTAACAGGGCCCAATGGACTCCCTGCAGTGCACTGAGCCTTGAGAGAGTGGGATGGGGTTACGGCCAGTGAGCCAGGAATTGCATGTAATGGAGAGAATCTTGTATCACTTCCCACCTATCCTCCTTCTCCACCTCAAAAACACATGAAAGAATGCTCAACATCATTAATCATTAGGGAAATGCAAATCAAAACTACAATGAGATATCATCTCACACCAGTCAGAATGGCCATCATCAAAAAATCTAGAAACAATAAATTCTAGAGAGGGTGTGGAGAAAACGGAACACTCCTGCACTGCTGGTGGGAATGTGAATTGGTGCAGCCATTATGGAGAACAGTATGGAGGTTCCTTAAAAACCTACAAATAGAACTACCATATGACCCAGCAATCCCACTACTGGGCATATACCCTGAGAAAACCAAAATTCAGAAAGAGTCATGTACCAAAATGTTCATTGCAGCTCTATATACAATAGCTCGGTGATGGAAACAACCTAAGTGCCCACCATTGGATGAATGGATAAAGAAGATGTGGCACATATATACAATGGAATATTACTCAGCCATAAAAAGAAACGAAATTGAGCTATTTGTAATGAGATGGATAGACCTAGAGTCTGTCATACAGAGTGAAGTAAGTCAGAAAGAGACACACAAATACCGTATGCTAACACATATATATGGAATTTAAGAAAAAAAATGTCATGAAGAACCTAGGGGTAAGACAGGACTAAAGACACAGACCTACTGGAGAACAGACTTGAGGATATGGGGAGGGGGAAGGGTGAGCTGTGACAAAGCGAGAGAGAGGCATGGACATATATACACTACCAAACGTGAGGTAAATAGCTAGTGGGAAGCAGCCGCATAGCACAGGTATATCAGCTCGGTGCTTTGTGACCGTCTGGAGGGGTGGGATAGGGAGGATGGGAGGGAGGGAGATGCAAGAGGGAAGAGATATGGGAACATATGTGTATGTATAACTGATTCACTTTGTTATAAAGCAGAAACTAACACGCCATTGTAAAGCAATTATACCCCAATAAAGATGTTAAGAAAAAAAAAAAGCAGTACAAGAATGCAGTGTCAGACATGTGCAACTAGGTCATTTGCCAACATGAAGGAAGGTTAAGGACCCAAAACTCTAAGAGGACACCTCTCTGCTTCCATCCTGGAGAATTTTGTTTTGGGGGTTAAGGGTCTGATCCCCTTACAAGCCGTGGCAGTGCATCCAAGATGCTCCTCTCTCAGGCATATCTCTACCCCCAAACCAAAATAGTAAAAATGGTTAGTGCTATCTTTGTTCCTGGAGCAGCTGTCACCTCCTATCAGAAAACACCCTCTTAGGCATCAATTCCCAACATGGTTTCTTGACTCCCAACACAGCAAACCAGTGACACATTTGAGGTAAGTCAAAAGCACTCTGTTAACCAAAATGAAGAGGGGATTATTTTAATGATTTGTTTTATTGTGCTTTATAAATTTGAATAGTTTTGAGGTTACGCCTCTAATCTGGTCACTCTCCCATGTTAGGTAGAGGTACATAGTAGCGGTCCATGACCTTGGATATACCTATGTTGCATATGTGAATGCCCTTCATTACATGAGAATTTATTTACTTATTTATTTATTGCTCATTCTTTGAAGGATCTAATTTTAAAGGAGGAGTTTCCATTTCTTTGGGGACCAAAAAACAAAAGGTAGACGAAAGAGAGTCAAAAAACTTTTCTTTGCCCTCTTAGTGTGGACTAACCCAGAAGCACTCATAATGGCCTTCTAAGACATAATGTCCTCCAAGCAAGTGACAGACCAGCCTCCCTCCAATACACGTTTATGAACATCTGTGAGTCTGTGTGAACATCTGCACCTATACCAGTGTGTGTGACTTGCGTGTCCCCCCATGTCCATGTTTGCTTTCTGATGTAACACCTGCTAAACTGCAGCACCAAATAGCTGGCTATTGCAGCTTTAGGGCTAATTCTGGGAAATAAGATGCAATCTCAATTTAATACATGTTGGTAGCGATAAAAGGAAGATGGAGATCCGGGGAAGCAGTGGATTTCCTTGAGATCATTTTTTTTTTAATTGTCCAGAGAGAGTAGGTCATGCTGAAGCAGCTTAGCCTTTAACCACTAAAGGCAGTATTTGGAAATGGTCTGCCATGCTCCCTTTTTTTCCTCTACTCTGATTTTTTTTTCCTGCCAGTTGCAGCCAGAATGAATACTTACAGCGCAAGTGCTAAATCTCAGAGAATAATAGTTTGGATAAAGAAAGCTTGTCAGGGCTTTCACTGCAGCCTTGTTATGTGCAAAGTCAAAGTCTCTCCTGTTGCTTCTTTCAAACCTGAAGGCATCAAAGGGGCAGCCAGGTCATCTTTGTTTTAAACTCTTTTTTCCCCCCTGCTGTCAGCCTCTACTATTTCTCACCTTTTTTAAAATTAATTCTTCAGAGAAGACCCACTGTGGAGTTGGCCTGAAATGGTTTATTTTAAAGAAGAGTTTTAGTGCTCTTGTGTAAAGTACCACCCAGGAAAGTTGTTTACCACTCTGGATATGAATGGGTCTCCCTCCTCAGAAAAGGGTATTGACTGGGGTGGGAAGGAGAGAGGTACTAAGGAAATGACTGGAGCCTGGCTGAAGGAAGAATCTCCTCTTAGTTGGAGAATTGGTGATCATGTGAAATGAAAAAGGCAAAAGAAATCCTTTGGGTCTGAACATCAGTGAGCCCACCAAGGGCTGGTTCCCTCCTGGGCCTTATAGTCACCCTCACACCTTAGCCAACCAACACCCTCCGAGACAGATTTCACCAATCATTTTTCCATAATAGCCTTTAATACTAAAATGCATTAAATTTTTGAAGCAGAGAAAACACATTAAGGGGAAAACAGAGAACCACCAGATAAAAGGAAACAATGTGGCAGATAACACTGTCTAAAACATAACTGTAATAATTTAATAAAGCTGCTTTATCATCTTCATAAAATAGAGTGGTGATTCTTTTTTGTCTTTTTTCTTTTTACAATGATTCAATCACTGTGAAAATGTACACAACATACAGATCAGCATATACAACAATTTCATCTTCATATAGTCAGCAACAGAGACTGCTTAATGAGACATACTGTACTTGCATCCCTCTAAATTTCCACCCTGGTTTGACACGTAAACAGTAATAGTGTCATCAGGCTCATTCCCCTCACTAGAGGAGCGAAGGCGTAAGCCTTTTGCAACTAATACCTTAGCATTCAAATAGCACAGGAGGTATTTGTTGCTGAATTTCTAGCTCGAGCTAGTCTGGCTCTTGGTCATTAAAGTCTGTATCCTAGCCTTCCTCAGATGAACGCCAGCCAGTGCCAGTAAAAATCTACTTAACCAGTGCTGTAATGGTGTTAGCTGGTTTGTTTGCTAAGGTTGACAGCAACTTTCAGTTAGTAACAAGGTCATCTTTAATTGCCAACACAGCTGGAGCAACAATCAGCATCATCAGTTTTCCCTAATGACCTACAGTGCTTTCCAATCAAGATCAAGTTTTTGTGGGTTGTTCTTTACCAAGAGCGCCTTACGATATATATTTCAGACAAGGTGGTTGATTTTCTTTGTTTTACAAAAGCAATATGAGTTCTATTGGAAATTAATTCACTTTGCACAACATGTGACCCACAGGCCAATTCCAGCCTCACAAGAAAACAAAGAGAGCTGCAATAACTTCATTAGGACAATGTGTTTTGCTCTGGAATATTTCATATCAATATAAAGCCACCCAGTCCCAGCCCCACCCCCACACATCCCCTTTGAATATTACTTTGTTACATACTTAAACTAAAGAACAACATCTCAATACACTTCAGTGTCAGCAGATACAATTTGACTCATGAAATGACATCCCTAAATGTAATTTTACCAAGAAGGCAAACACTAGGACTGTATACAATGGACTTCTTAAGCTCATTTATGCCAGTTTTTCAAAGGCAGGTTCTTATTACCCTGGGTAAAGAGCCAAGTGGACCATACTTGTCAGGATGCTTTGGGGAACATTCAACATCAAAATGATCCCCATAAAGTGAATTGGAATCCCAGCCAGAACTTCTATTATGTACAATAATAATCCTTTTCCCACCCTGAATGCACAGTCAAGCTATCGCTACACCCTTGCCTCTCCCAGAACTGCCCTTTATCCTTGCTGCTTCAAGTGAACTGCTTTTGTTTTGCTTGTTAATACGATAGAGCTATACGAAAAGTTCAGCTGAATTCCCTTCAGACAATCAGTTGTATGCTGAAGTAACACTATTGGGATGACACTCTGGGTGGTTCCAATTTTCAGAGTTCTAAGTTGTATTCCTTTAATATTTTTGATTAGTGGTGAGAGGGTCACCGACTAATCAGTTTAAATGGGCACCTTAGGTGCAATTAGCTCTATTAGGCAGGTTCACACTGGAGCAGTGATACTCAAAGTGTGGTCCCTGGACCAGCTGCATCAGCATCACCTGGGAATTTTGAAATCAGCAAAGACTCAGGCCCCATTCCAGACCTACTGAACCAGAAACTCTAAGTGTGGGGCCCATCAACCCGTGCTTTAACTAGTCCTCAACCTTTAGTGGGCATCTGATCCATATGGATTGCTAGGTCCCACCTCCAGAGGTTCTGCTTCAGTTGGTCTGCATGAGGATGGAGAGTTACCATTTCTAACAAGTTCCCAAGTGATGTTGGTGCTGCTGGTCCAGGGACTACACTTTGAAAATCAGGAACTGCGGGGTCCCTTGGCCCATTACCTATTTGGGCAATAAGGTGGGCCATAATTTATTCTGCTGGCTTTAAGAGAATCAAAGGGATGGTAAGTTTCCTTCTGAACAGGTTCATAGATTAGTCAGTATAGGGAAAAGAAAAAAGAGACTCCACACAGCATGGCTCCCTTCTTCCTATTCCTTGTATGTAGTGTATTCCCATATTTGGGGAGAAGCAATCAATCAATGCAAACTAAAACCTTTATATTGCATGAAGATGTTCATCTGCTCAGGGACGTGCCCAGAACAGTTATTAGTAAAGCAAGTCACGTCTCAACACCAACTCCTCCCCAAAAGGGGCATCAGAATAAATGGAATAGAACTCCCTACGATTTAGGAACTGAAATTGCTGCCTCATATTTAAATGTGTAACATGTTTAGAGAGGAAAAGAAGAGGATATTTGGCCCTCTGGCCTTTGTGGCTTTTCATCAGACATGCTCAAAAGAAGGGGAGAAAAACATGAGCCAAAAGAGAAATTTAGGATCCTTGCACAAAATTCCTATTTGCAGCCACAGCCTGCCTATAAAACCAGCTTACAAAGCCCTCCTAGGATGCACTTGTGCTTCTGGGAGGATGTATACATCAAACAACTGTAGAGGAGAAAAAAAAAAGATATTTTCTTAATGAAGGGAATTCTCTGAACATGCTCAATAAAGGGTTTGGAAGCCAAAAAAATGTCTGACTGCCCATTGTGAACAAGTATTTTGAGAAGGAAAAAGGATTGGTCTATCGCTTAAAACTGAATTCTGGAAAAAAAATTGGAGGAAAATAAACACAAGAGAAAAGCAGAATCAATGTCACCCCTACACTAACATTTTAAACTTGGCTGGTTTAAAATGGTTAGTGTAAAGACATGGCAGCCAGTGGCCCCTCTGGCTCAATAGCCACATAACATTGAATGTTCCCACTTGCCACAATCTTTTCAGCTCCCTCATTCTGACTGAGCATAATAAGAAATACACCTATACAAAAACTGTCAAATCTGACTTGAAAGCGACCTTGAGGTGGTAGCCAACAACATGATATCAGGATGGATCAGGTGAGGAACAGTCTAAATTCTACAGGCAGCCATCATAACTTAAATGGAAAAAAATTAATTTTTAATGTGTTAATCAAATAGTCTATTCACTTGCAAACAGAAATAAATACCTAATTCAAAATCTACTACTAAAATGAAATGAATCAAAGGGGAAAAAAGCAAGAGAATAAAATGATCCAAAATGAAGATGCTATGGTAATTGATTTCTAATTGTGTCAGTTTCAGAGGGAAATTTGCAGCCACACCAATATTTTGCATGAGGTAGTATTCATCACTGAATAAGAAATAAGGATGAATTTGTAGCTTCATTATAACTTCTTTTTCAGAAATATTCTCCCCTACGTAACCCCATCCCCACTGCCTTACCCACCCTCCCCAAAACCATCCCTCCTGCAAAAGAAAATATTCCTAGTAATGTATAAAGCCAGGAACTCAGGCAAAAAATAACTAAAACATTTAAAAGATCAGACTTATCTACCTAAATTTAAGAAAATAAATCCTCTTTTGCATTCTTAGTGCTCTAACCTCTAAGCCTTTTTTTGCTGGATACTCTTGAATTTCAAAAAATGAAACAAATGAGAACATAACCACAAAACTTGTTTCTCTAGAAACAACTCTTTTAAGACCAAGGCAGAGCAAAGGTGACATATTTGTCTATTTTTAAATAATGAACTCTTAGGCTGCAAGAATACTATGTTGGCTAGTGAATATTAATAGACAGTAAATAAACGGGAGTTCGAGGAATGTTAAACAAACAAAAAAAGAATGTGTGTAACAAACTTGTTAATAAAAAAGATGTATTCCTAGCCTACAGCAAAGAGTTAGCTAAATGTAATGCATTTTTGATAGTTTCCTGTTCACATTTTTAATTTAAAAAAAAGTGTTAGTCATAAAAAGACGAGTTCAAGTGTCCAAGTGTCTCCATTTAGAAGGCACAGTAATTGAATTAATGATGCTGTTACCTGTTACCTGTCTTTTCCTAAATGTACACTTTGTACTGCTTACTCTATCCCTATTTATAATCCTACGATACAGAGCAACATGGAGTTCTCAATTCCAGCCCATGACATGCTTTGCAGTCTAATTCTAATCATGACGGGGAAACACTGAATCAGGAAGTGTGTGTCTGAAAAGATGCTTATTTAGAACTCAAAATAGATTCAGTCTTTTTGAGTTTTAGATGATTGGAGATAAGGAATTTCTAAGCCTGGAAACTGATAACTTCAGGAGCAGCTTTCCTGTTCAGGGCCTGAAAATCAGAAAAATTGATCTCATAAAATTTTCAGCACAGTATTTCTGACAGCTGCAAATTAGATAGCAGAATATCCAAGAATGTCTTTCTGCAATGATCTATCATGGATCTGGGCAGAAGACTGAAAGTCAGGAAAAATACCCTGCAACGTGGTGAGCAACCACTCCGTGGGTAGACTCTGTGAGTGAGTATCCTCCAAGTACTCAATCTATATGTGTGGTGTTACTCATTCACTTGTTGTCTCAGTGGTTTGCACTTTGTTTTTATCTGTAGTTTTATTTTAGTTTTTTAAGAAAAAAACACCAACTTCTAAAAGCCTTTTGCCATCACCACACACGTAGCAATTTGCAATATCAAATATGACAATAGCACAGCTAGCAAAAGGGTTCTTAAAGCAGGGATGTCCACAGCAAAGTAGTGGCATTGGAAAGTACTCGAGCTTCAGAAACAACCATTTGGGGGCTTGATTTCACATCACTGAATCAATGAATAGTACACAATAAATGACCATTAACTTGTCTACACTACAAAACAGTGGCGAGCCTATTAAAGGTGTCCAGAGCTTTTTTTTTTTTTTGCTTTTTTAAAATGTAATCCTCCACAAACAATGGTAATTTTTATTATAATTTTGACATACAAAAATATATAAATCCAAACACTTAATACATAATACTTTTCACAACTGAATTTGTCTCTGCTTCCCCAACATCAAGGCCCCATGAACAACTCAAGCCAAAGCTAATTTGCTCCAACGGAACACCCCTGCTGCCTGTTGAAACGAGAGGGATTGTCACAGAATGATAGTCACTTATAAACAATACATTTAGGGAAAGCTCTGAAATACAGCCACTCAAGAACCAACCATTGGTGAGCAATTAAAACGATCAGCTCCTGCTTCTTTGCTAGCCAGCATGGTTTCTATCTCTTCTTCCCCAAGACTGATTTAGAGAATGATATCCTTCAGACGCTTCACGCCAGGAGACTCTTTGTCTCGACCTTCCTTCAGAATAGGGCTGACCTCATGCACGACTTTCTCGCCATCAGCTCCACGGGGTTCAGCTTCAGAGGGACGAGAAGGGCCATTGTTGACATACTGCTCTAGATCGCGGGCCGGGGGCGCCAGGGCAACGGTGTAAGACACAGAAGGCTTAGTAGGCAGAGGGCTCTTGAGGTGCAGAGGGGAGGTGACAGGGCTAATAGCCTCACAGCCATTGCCTGCCTCCCGGATAGCGCCGTTGACTTTGGGGCTGCAGATGGTCACATCAACAGTCCTCCTGCCTTTCAGGGTGGGCTTCTCCTCAGCTGGGTGGTCGCTGACATCCTTTCCAAAGGTTGCAAAAGTCCGCTTGGTGGGGCCGCAGTCATCATAAGCTTCAACATCGGCAGCAGTAGCTTCAATGGACAGTGCAATGATGTTCCTCACATGCTCAGGGGACTTGGAGCGGGTGGGCATGGGGTTCCGGGGCATCCAGCACCTGTCAGAGTGGCCAAGAATCCGGCATTCTTCCCTGCAATGAAATCCTTCATTCTGATCTGTTTGGAGAAAATAAAATGTCAATTTCATCAGCTTTTCCCAGGAATCATTGTTAGTCCCCAGTGTTCTGGTTTCTTAGGTACCCACAGGCCCTTTTGGGAAATGATACTTTTAGATAGTCCTTTATTGCCTTTTGGAACAAGTGTGAAGAATTGGATTTTTAAAAAGCTGCAGATCTCCCCCTCAATACTCTCCCCTTCTTTTTTATTTTTATTTTTGTTGCTGTTCCCACTGCTGACAAAACTAAAAATCTAAAGGAAAACACAGTGTGATGAAAAAATATATTTTTAAGAAGTTTATCCTGACTGTAGAGGTGCTGAGAGTCAGCAATTTTATCAACAACTCTTGTTAAAAATCAACTGTGTTTGAAACTGGTTCCAGCAGAAGAGGGAGTGGAGGCAGAGCAGGGAATCCAACAGTCAGTATATCTGAGAAGTCTTGGCCATGCTTTTGAGCAGTAGCACTGTCAACCACATTCCCACCCTACCTGTTAATGATATGCAACGCTTAATTTTAGATTAGTAACATGCTTTCTTTGAAAACCCAATCATGTCACTTCTTTTTGACCACCAGTCCCACCAGCCAATCTCCTCACTAAACCATTTACATAATTTCATTTCCCATCAGAAGGAATATATTGAGATCTCTTCCTTACATGTGACCCAGAAGGTTCAATTGGCCTTATGCACACATCACTCATAGATTGAACATCATTTAATTATACCCAACTAGCCATCCCTCCTTATCTTTCTTATCTGCAGTTTCATTAGGGTCATATTTCTTAAAATAATTCTTTCTTGGATTACCTTAACCCTATCATAGAAGATCTCAGCAAATAGAATTCATAATTATTGGCAAGACATGCTTTGCTCTTTTCATATCGGTTCATTTAGACTTAAGGTTTTAATTTGGCTCTCAGAAAGGCTTTCTACAGGGGCTTCACTAAAGCATGGACCCAGGGTTAACGTCTACCTGTCCACTGGAAAACTATTAATGTCTGGTTTACAGCTCTAGTTTTCCAGATCAATTTATATTTGTTACATTCTTGCATGAGGATGACCTAATGAAGGTTTTCATAACATTGCACAATGCATCAAAATATTAGCAGCTTAACATTTATAGAAATCTTTGGGGCAGGATCAGAGGAGGTGGGGAGACCACAAGAGATCGCAAGGACAAAAAAGTACATGTTAAAAAAAAGTTATAAATATGCGCTGTGACCGCTTTTTTTTTTTTTGCAGGAAGAAGTCTGCAATTCAGGGTCTTGCCTGATATTAGTCTATATATAACACACCTTCCTTATACAATTGTATTTCTGTGTTTTAGTCTGTTTCTTGATTTTTTTAAAGAGTAAATGACGGAGCAAAGAGGCACTGCTCTGCCTCAATCATCAAAAGTTATTTTGGTAAAGGGGCACTTGGGAGGGGGCTCAAGAAATAATGGTTGAATTGGGTGTATACTTCATCATTTGGAGAAAAAGTGTTAGAAGCAGCTAAACATCAAGGCCTAATCCAGGCTGAGTCTAGATTTCAACACAACTCTGGAAATGGCCTTTAACCTAGTCTAAATATGGAAAGGCCAACCAAAGGTAAGACCTCCTTCAATGCACCTGGACACAATTTGCCGACTTATCTTTAAGATGGCCATTTTAAGCCCCCTTTCAGTACTGAAGAATGAAACTTTCAGAATTTTGCAGAGGTGCAACCAAATAGCAAATGAGCATTATCACCAAGAAGATAAGTGCCTTCCCCATACACAGGACAATGCTTCTGCAATCTCCAGCACAGTTCCATGTCAGGGTTGCCTGGCCACCTCTGCAAAATGAGGGTTTGTCAAAAGCCCTTTCTCTGCCTCTTCCCTGAAAACTCTCAGTGTTGCCATCTGATAACTTATCATTATTCAAAACACATATGTTCTTAGAGAGTGAAGTAAGTCAGAAAGAGAAAAACAAGTATTGCATATTAATGCATATATGTGGAATCTGAAAAAATGGTATAGACAATCTTATTTACAAAGCAGAAATAGAGCCACAGACGTAGAGAATAAATATATGGATACTAAAGGGGAAAGGGGGGGTGGGACAAATTGGGAGATTGGGACTGACATGTAAACATTATTGATACTATGTATAAAATAGATAACCTAATGAGAACCTACTGTGTAGCACAGGGAACTCTACTCAATGCTCTGTGGTGACCTAAATGGGAAGGAAATCCGAAAAAGAGGGGATATATGTATATGTATAGCTGATTCACTTTGCTGTACAGTAGAAACTAACACAACATTGTAAAGCAACTATACTCCAACAAATATTTTTTTAAAAAATACACATATGTTCCTGGGAGGCAGAAAGTATGAAAGTATGGGAAACATGTTGGGATATACTTGGGAAACACTTTGTGTAGACCCAAACATTATGAGTGGAAGAGTCTATAGCTGATCTACCCACATTCAATTTCATCCAAATCTAGTGGATGACCCCAGTATCCCTCCAGTAGGACAGAGTTTCACACCTTCAGAGTTTCCCCAAAAGATGCTTCTTCCTCAACATTTCCTCTGAGGCTTATCTCATAACTCTCTAAGTAATGGCTCTAAAGAATTAGTTTGAGTGTTTGTTTGGAGGTGGGGAGTAAGGAGGTGCAAGTGGGGGAACAGTTCAATAACTAACTTCCATTTCTATAACTGAGTGAGCTCCCTGGAAGTCAGAAAAAAAAAGAAAAGAAAAAAATGTCTGGAAGGCTGTGGGATCCCTGTCCTTTTTGTCCACAATTTAGGGCACAGAGGCATAGAGGCCTTAACCTTTGAGCCATGGAACCACAGCCATATGACCAGCTATGAAGAGGAAATCCCAGCTGACCTTCAGACTGATATTACAGGCCACTTGCTCATATGCCCAGAGCAGAACAGTGATGAATGACAATCTAGTAGAATCTTCTCAATAGGCTCAACATAAAGCTCTCTTAAGTTTCTTTTAAGTTTTTAGTTTCAAGTAGCTATCTTAAAATTTGAAGAGGTACTTCTTTTCTCAACACAATTCATTAAGAGAACACCATTCATGTGCCACCCCAAATCCACATACAGTGCTCCTTCCCTATGGTAGGCTGCTTCAAATGAACAACATAAGGAGACCTGGATCCCCAGCATACACAGAGGGCAGAGACCCCAGAGGTAGATACCTCTAAGATCTTATGAATTGACAAAGACCAGAGCAGGGAACTCAATCATCTCAGAAGCTTCTCTGCAAAGATAGTGCTTGCTTTCAGCTTTCAGCTTACCCACTGCCTAAGTGAATAGATCACTCTCTGGGAAGAGAAAAAGGTAAACTCACTCAGCACCCCCAGGAACGCAATCGGTCTAAGCCTACACACCAATCTCACTAAGCCCACCTCAGCCCTTTGGAAGCTAGAATAATATACAATTTTCTTTGGTTAATTATGTGTACATATTAGGTACACTGCTCTTACCCCATGCAAGTGAAGACTTCAATCTGAAAGACTCATTTACTCACAATGTCTCACTCCTGGTTTAGATCTGATCTCTTTATTTCCTTAAACCCTTAACAAGGGCAGTGACTTGCTGCTTATCATTTTAGTATCAAACAACACTCAGTGACATTTGTGTCCATACTATTGAAACAAAATCTAACCTAGCTTTAGTGTTTATAGACATATGAAATATGAAAGAAAATATGGAGAATATAGATGGACAGAAAGAATGTCTTCCCAGCCCAAGGTAACTTACATTCATAAATGCAATGCAGATGAATTACCTTTAAAAATCAAAACTTCAGTTTAGTAAGGAAACTAAGTGTGCTTTAAAAGTGAGAGGGGGGAACTTCAAGAAAGCGGAGGACTAAGACATGGAGATCACCTTCCTCCACACAAATACATCAAAAATATATCTACATGTGGAACAACTCTTACAGAACACCTACTAAATGCTGGCAGAAGACCTCAGACTTCCCAAAATGCAAGAAACTCCCCACGTACCTGGGTAGGGCAAAAGAGAAAAGGAAAAACAGGGCTTCCCTGGTGGCGCAGTGATTGGGAGTCCGCCTGCCGATGCAGGGTACATAGGTTCGTGCCCCGGTCTGGGAAGATCCCACATGCCGCGGAGCGGCTGGGCCTGTGAGCCATGGCCGCTGAGCCTGCGCGTCCGGAGCCTGTGCTCCGCAACGGGAGAGGCCACAACAGTGAGAGGCCCACGTACTGCAAAAAAGGAAAAAAAAAAAAAAAAAGGAAAAACAGAGACAATAGAATAGGGATGGGACCTGCACCAGTGGGAGGGAGACAGGGGGGTGGGCAGATTCCCACACAGAGGATCCGTGCCCACCAGCACTCATCAGCCTGAGCAGGTTGTCTGTTCACCCGCTGGGGAAGGTGGGGGCTGCAAGCTGAGGCTCAGGTTTCAGAGGTCAGATCCCAGGGAGACGACCGGGGTTGGCTGTGTGAACACAGCCTGAAGGAGGCTAGAGCACCACAGCTAGCCGGGAGGGAGTCTGGGGAAAAGTCTGGACCTGACTAAGAAGCAAGAGACCATTGTTTCAGGGTGTGCGAGGAGAGGGGATTCAGAGCACCACCTAAATGAGCTCCAGAGGCAGGCGAGAGCCGCAGCTAACAGTGCGGACACCAGAGACGGGCATGAGGTGCTAAGGCTGCTGTTGCAACCACCAAGAAACCTGTGTACAAGCACAGACCACTATCCACACCTCCCTTCCCAGGAGGCTGTGCAGCCTGCCACCGCCAGGGTCCCGTGATACAGGGACAACTTCCTCGGGAGAACACACGGCGCGCCTCAGGCTGGTGCAACGTCATGCCGGCCTCTGCCAACACAGGTACGCCCCACATTCCATACCCCTCCCTCCCCCCCGGCCTCAGTGAGCCAGAGCCCCCTAATCAGATGTTCCTTTAACCCCGTCCTGTCTGGGCAAAGAACAGACGCCCTCAGGTGACCTACATGCAGAGGTGGGGCCAAATCCAAAGCTGAACCCCAGGAGCTGTGCGAACAAAGAAGAGAAAGGGAAATTTCTCCCAGCAGCCTCAGGAGCAGTGGATTAAATCCCCACAATCAACTTGATGTACCCTGCATCTGTGGAATACCTGAAGAGACAACAAATCATCCCAAAATTGATGTGGTGGACTTTGGGAACAACTGTAAACTAGGGTTTTGCATTCTGCATCTAATTTGTATCTGGTTTTATGTTTATCTTAGTTTAGTATTTAGAGCTTATTATCATTGGTAGATTTGTTTATTAATTTGGTTGCTCTCTTCCTTTTTTTTGATATATGTGTGTGTGTGTGTGTGTGTGTGTGTGTGTGTGTGTGTGTGTTTTCCTTTTCCTCTTTTTGTGGGTGTTTATGTGTATGCTTCCTGGTGTGAATTTGTCTGTATAGCTTTGCTTTTACCATTTGCCCTAGGGTTATTTCTGTCCAGATTTTGTTGGTTGGGTTTGTTTTGTTTTGGATTTTTTTTTAGTACAGTTTTTAGCACTTGTTATCATGGGTGGAATTGTTTATTGGCTTGGTTGCTCTCTTCTTTCTTTCTTTTTTAATTACTTTTTAAAAATTTTTAATTTAATTTTTTATTATAATAACTTTATTGCATTTTCTTTCTTTCCTTCTTTCTCTCTCTCTCTTTCTTTCTATCTTTCTTTCTTTCTTCCTTTTTCTCCCTTTTCTTCTGAGTCATGTGGCTGACAAGGTCTTGTTGCTCCAGCTGGCTGTCAGGCCTGAGCCTCTAAGATGGAAGAGCCGAGCTCAAGACATTGCTCCACCAGAGACCTCCCAGGCCCATGGAATATCAAATGGCGAAAGCTCTCCCAGAGATCTCCATCTCAACTTTATGACCCAGCTCCAATCAACGACCAGCAAGCTACAGTGCTGCACACACTATGCCAAAAAACTAGCAAGACAGGAACACAACCCCACCCATAAGCAAAGAGGCTGCCTAAAATCATAAGGTCACAGACACCCCAAAACGCAACACCAGACATGGTCCTGCCCACCAGAAAGACAAGATCCAGCCTCATCCACCAGAACACAGGCACCAGTTCCCTCTGTCAGGAAGCCTACACAGCCCAATGAACCAAGCTTACCCACTGTGGGCAGACAGCAAAAACAACAGGAACTATGAACCTGAAGCCTGTGAAAAGGAAACCACAAACACAGTAAGTTAAGCAAAAAGAGAAGACAGAGAAATTCACAGCAGATGATGGAGCAAGCTAAAAACCCAACAGACCAAGGAAATGAAGAGGAAATAGGCAGTTTACCTGAAAAAGAATTCAGAGGAATGATAGTACAGATGATTCAAAATCTTGGAAATACAATGGATAAAATACAAGAAACATTTAACAAGGACCTAGAAGAATGAAAGAGCAAGCAAAGAATGATGAACAACAAAATAAATGAAATTTAAAATTCTCTAGAAAGAATCAATAGCAGAATAACTGAGCCAGAAGAACAGATAAGAGACCTGGAAGATAAAATAGTGGAAATAACTACCACAGAGCAGAATAAAGAAAAAAGAATGAAAAGAATTGAGGACAGTTTCAGAGACCTCTGGGACAATATTAAACACACCAACATTTGATACAAAAACAAGACCCATATATATGCTATCTACAAGAGAACCACTTCAGACCTAGGGACACATACAGACTGAAAGTGAGGGGATGGAAAAAGATATTCCATGCAAATGGAAATCAAAAGCAAGCAGGAGTAGCAATTCTCATATCAGAAAAAATAGACTTTAAAATAAAGACTATTACAAGAAACAAAGAAGGACAATACATAATGATCAAGGGATCAATCCAAGAAGAAGATATACGAATTGTAAGTATTTATGCACCCAACAAGGGAGCACCTCAATACATAAGGCAAATGCTAACAGCCATAAAACGGGAAATCGACAGTAACACAATCACAGTAGGGGACTATAACACCCCACATTCACCAATGGACAGATCATCCAAAATGAAAATAAAAAACGAAATACAAGCTTTAAATGACACATTAAACAAGATGGACTTTATTGATATTTATAGGACACTCCATTCAAAAACAACAGAATACACTTTATTCTCAAGTGTTAATGGAACACTCTCCAGGATAGTTCATATCTTGGGTCACAAATCAAGCCTTGGTAAATTTAAGAAAATTGAAATTGTATCAAGTATCTTTTCCGAACACAACGCTATGAGACTAGATATCAATTACAGGAAAAGATCTGTAAGAAATACAAACACATGGAGGCTAAACAATTCACTACTTAATAACCAAGAGATCACTAAAGAAGTCCAAGAGGAAATCATAAAATACGTAGAAATAAATGACAATGAAAACACGACAATCCAAAACTCATGGAATGCAGCAAAAGCAGTTCTAAGAGGGAAGTTTATAACAATACAATCCTACCTCAAGAAACAAGAAACATCACAAATAAACAACCTAACATTACACCTAAAGCAATTAGAGAAAGAAGAACAAAAAACCCCCCAAAGTTAGCAGAAGGAAAGAAATCATAAAGATCAGATCAGAAATAAATGAAAAAGAAATGAAGGAAATGATAGCAAAGTTCAGTAAAGATAAAAGCTGATCCTTTGAGAAGATAAACAAAATTGATAAGCCATTAGCCAGACTCATCACAAAAAAAAGGGAGAAGACTCAAATCAGTAGAATTAGAAATGAAAAAGAAGTAACAACTAACACTGCAGAAATACAAAGGATCATGAGAGATTACTACAAGCAACTCTATGCCAATAAAATGGACAACCTGGAAGAAATGGACACATTCTTAGAAAATCACAAACTTATGAGTCTGAACCAGTAAGAAATAGAAAATATAAACAGAACAATCACAAGCACTAAATTTGAAACTGTGATTAAAAACCTTCAAACAAACAAAAGCCCAGGACCAGATGGCTTCACAGGAAAATTCTACAAAACATTTAGAGAAAACCTAACACCTATCCTTCTCAAACTCCTCCAAAATATAGCAGAGGGAGGAACACTCCCAAACTCATTCTATGAGGCCAACATCACCCTGATACTAAAACCAGAAAAAGATGTCACAAAGAAAGAAAAGTACAGGCCAATATCACGTATGAACATAGAAGCAAAAATCCTCAACAAAATACTAGCAAAGGAAATCCAACAACACATGAAAAGGATCATACACCATGATCAAGTGGGGTGTATCCCAGGAATGCAATGATTCTTCAATATATGAAAATCAATCAATGTGATACACCATATCAACAAATTGAAGGAGAAACCACATGGTCATCTCAAAAATGCACAGAGAGCTTTCGACAAAATTCAACACCCATTTATGATAAAAAAAAAAAACCACCAGAAAGTAGGCATAGAGGGAACTTTCTTCAACATAATAAAGGCCATATATGACAAACCCACAGCCAAAATCGTCCTCAATGGTGAAAAACTGAAACCATTGCCACGAAGATCAGAAACAAGACAAGTTTGCCCACTCTTACCACTATTATTCACCACTGTTTTGGAAGTTTTAGCCACAGGAATCAGAGAAGAAAAAGAACGAAAAGGAACCCAAATCAGAAAAGAAGTAAAGCTGTCACTGGTTGCAGATGACATGATACTATACATAGAATCCTAAAGATGCTACCAGAAAACTACTAGAGCTAATCAATGAATTTCATAAAGTAGCAGGATACAAAATTAATGCACAGAAATCTCTTGCATTCCTATACACTAATGTTGAGAACTCTGAAAGTGAAGTTAAGAAAACACTCCTATTTACCACTGCAAGAAAAAGAATAAAATATCTAGGAAAAAACCTACCTAAGGTGACAAAAGACCTGTATGCAGAAAATTATGAGACACTGATGAAAGAAATTAAAGATGATACAAATAGATGGAGAGATATACCATGTTATTGGATTGGAAGAATCAACAATGTGAAAATGACTCTACTACCCAAAGCAATCTACAGATTCAGAGCAATCCCTATCAAACTACCACTGGCACTTTTCACAGAACTAGAGCAAAAAATCTCACAATTTGTATGGAAACAAAAAAGACCCTGAATATCCAAAGAAATCTTGAGAAAGAAAAACGGAGCTGGAGGTATCAGTCTCCCTGATTTCAGACTATGCTTCAAAGCTACAGTAATCAAGACAGTATGATACTGGCACAGAAACAGAAATATAGATCAATGGAACAGGATAGAAAGCCCAGAGATAAACCCATACACATATGATCACCTTATCTTTGATAAAGGAGGCAGGAATATACAATGGATAAAAGACAGCCTCTTCAATAAGTGTTTCTGGGAAAACTGGACAGCTAAATGTAAAAGAATGAAATTAGAACACTTCCTAAAACAACACACAAAGAGAAACTCAAAATGGATTAAAGACCTGAATTTAAGGCCAGACACTGTCTAACTCTTAGAGGAAAACATAGGCAGAACACTCTATGACATAAATCACAGCAAGATCCTTTTTGATCCACCTCCTAGAGAAATGGAAATAAAAACAAAAATAAACAAATGGGACCTAATGAAACCTAAAAGCTTTTGCACAGCAAAGGAAACCATAAACAAGACCAAAAGACAACCCTCAGAATGGGAGAAAATATTTGCAAATGAAGCAACTGACAAAGGATTAATATCTAAAACTGACAAGCAGCTCATGCAGCTAAATATCAAAAAAACAAAAAACCCAATCCAAACATGGGCAGAAGACCTAAATAGACATTTCTCCAAAGAAGATACACAGATTGCCAACAAACACATGAAAGAGTGCTCAACATCATTAATCATTAGAGAAATGCAAATCAAAACTACAATGAGATACCATCTCACAGCACTTAGAATGGCCATCATCAAAAAGTCTACAAACAATAAATGCTGGAAAGGATGTGGAGAAAAGTGAACTCTCTTGCACTGTTGGTAGGAATGTAAATTGATATAGCCACTATAGAGAACAGTATGGAGTTTCCTTAAAAAAAACTAAAAATAGAACTACCATACGACCCAGCAAACCCACTACTGGACATATACCCTGAGAAAACCATAATTCAAAAAGAGTCATGTACCACAATGTTCATTGCAGCTCTATTTACAATAGCCAGGTCATGGAAGCAACCTAAGTGTCCATCAACAGATGAATGGATAAAGAAGATGGGGCACATATATACAATGGAATATTACTCAGCCATAAAAGGAAATGAAATTGAGTTATTTGTAGTGAGGTGGATGGACCTAGAGTCTGTCATACAGAGTGAAGTAAGTCAGAAAGAGAAAAGAAAATATCATATGCTAACACATATATATGGAATATAAAAAAAAAAAAAAAAGAAAAAAAAGGTCAGGAAGAACCTAGGTGCAGGACAGGAGTAAAGATGCAGAGCTACTAGAGAATGGTCTTGAGGATATTGGGAGGGGGAAGGGTAAGCTGGGACAAAGTGAGAGAGTGGCATGGACATATATACACTACCAAACATAAATAGATAGCTAGTGGGAAGCAGCCGCATAGCACAGGGAGATCAGCTTGGTGCTTTGTGACCACCTAGAGAGGTGAGATAGGGAGGGTGGGAGGGAGGGAAACACAAGAGGGAAGAGATATCGGGATATATGTATATGTATAACTGATTCACTTTGCTATAAAGCAGAAACTAACACACCATTGTAAAGCAATTATACTCTAATAAAGATGTTAAAAAAAGACACTGATGAAAGAAATTAAAGATGATGCAAACAGATGGAGAGATATACCATGTTCTTGGATTGGAAGAATCAACAATGTGAAAATGACTCTACTACCCAAAGCAATCTATAGATTCAATGTAATTGCTACCGAACTACCAACGGCATTTTTCACAGAAGTAGAACAAAACATTTCACAATTGTATGGAACACAAAAGACCTGAATAGCCAAAGCAATCTTGAGAATAAAAAACGGAGCTGGAGGAATCAGGCTCCCTGACTTCAGACTATACTGCAAAGCTACAGTAATCAAGGCAGTATGGTACTGGCACAAAAAACAGAAATATTGATCAATGGAATAGCACAGAAAGCCCAGAGGTAAACCCACACACATATGGTCACCTTATTTTTGATAAAGGAGACAAGAATATACAATGGAGCAAAGACAGCCTCTTCAATAAGTGGTGCTGGGAAAACTGGACAGCTACATGTAAAAGAATGAAATTAGAACACTCCCTAACACCATATACAAAAATAAACTCAAAATGGATTAAAGTCCTAAATATAAGGCCAGACACTATAAATCTCTTAGAGGAAAACATAGGCAGAACACTCTATGACATAAATCACAGCAAGATACTTCTTGACCCACCTCCTAGAGAAAGGGAAATAAAAACAAATATAAACAAATGGGACCTAATGAAACTTCAAAACTTTTGTACAACAAAGGAAACCATAAACAAGACCAAAAGACAACCCTCAGAATGGGAGAAAATATTTGCCAACGAAGCAACTGACAAAGGATTAATCTCCAAAATATACAAGCAGCTCATGCAGCTCAATTTCAGAAAAACAAACAACCCAATCCAAAAATGGGCAGAAGACCTAAATCGACATTTCTCCAAAGAAGATAGATTGCCAACAAACACATGAAAGGATGCTCAACATCATTAATCATTAGAGAAATGCAAATCAAAACTAAAATGAGGTATCACCTTACACAAGTCAGAATGGCCATTATCAAAAAATGTACAAACAATAAATGCTGGAGACGGTGTGGAGAAAAGGGAACCCTCTTGCACTGTTGGTGGGAATATAAATTGATACAGCCACTATGGAGAACAGTGTGGATGTTCCTTAAAAATCTAAAAATAGAACTAGCATACTATCCAGCAATCCCATGACTGGGCATATACCCTGAGAATACTATAATTCAAAAAGAGTCATGTACCCCAATGTTCAGTGCTGCTCTATTTACAATAACCAGGAGATGGAAACAACCTAAGTGTCCACATCGGATGAATGGATAAAGAAGATGTGGCACATATATACAATGGAATATTACTCAGCCATAAAAAGAAACAAAATTGAGTTATTCGTAGTGAGGTGGATGGACCTAGAGTCTGTCATACAGAGTGAAGTAAGTCAGAAAGAGAAAAACAAATACCGTATGCTAACACATATATATGAATCTAAAAACAAAAAATGATTCTGAAGAACCTAGGGGCAGGACGGGAATAAAGATGCAGATGTAGAGAATGGACTTGAGGATACGGGGAGGGGGAAGGGTAAGCTGGGCCGAAGTGGGAGAGTGGCATCGACATATATACACTACCAAATGTAAAATAGATAGCTAGTGGGAAGCAGCTGCATAGCACAGGGAGATCAGCTCGGTGCTTTGTGACC
This sequence comes from Pseudorca crassidens, assembly GCF_039906515.1. Lineage (NCBI taxonomy): Eukaryota > Metazoa > Chordata > Mammalia > Artiodactyla > Delphinidae > Pseudorca > Pseudorca crassidens. Next base: position 45,914,202 of record NC_090317.1, on the reverse strand, counting down.
ACCTAGAGGGGTGGGATAGGGAGGGTGGGAGGGAGGTTCAAGGGGGAGGGTATATGGGGATATATGTTTACATAAAGCTGATTCACTTTGTTATACAGCAGAAACTAACACAACACTGTAAAGCAATTATACTCCAATAAAGATGTTAAAAAAAAACAAATGTTAGAAAGTCACAACACAAAGTCCCTTAAGAATAGCAATGATGACAAACCAGATGTAAAAAAGTAGAGACGACTTGTGGAATTGCCTAGAACTGTTAGAGATTATGTGCCTGCCATCATGTAGTTCTGTGGCTGGGGATGGAGCTATGCGACTAGACAGGAATCATTTTGTACTGTCACAAATTAACTGTCAAGATTCTGGCTCCAGCTGAAATAGAGGTAAGCTAACAATTCACTAATTCCCGGCTAAGATTCCTCTTATGAGCCTATCTGTGACTCTATACCTTGCTACATCTTTCTCTGAAAGCATTACCCTGAGACTAGGCAAAGCAAAATGTTAAGACTAAAATCCACACAAAGTTGTGGAAATTTAAACACACTAACATGTACAGATGAATAAAAGCAGGTGTCTTTAATTCAAATACACACATGATTACGGGTGAAAGATGAATTTGCAAATTGGTTTTCCCTGCTTCTGAACTTGTTCCTAGGATTTGCAAATAAATAAATAAATAAATAAATAAATAAATAAATAAATGAAGAGAGTGCATGAGTTTGGAAGAGGACACAAATCTTGAGGCCATGGAACTCCTTAGTTCAAAACAGATCGGATTATTTTAGACAAAAAAATAAATAAAATATAGAGAAAAAATAAAGCTTCTTCAATCTAGGTAGTAATAAATATATTTTTGGTCACAATCTGTCATTAGGGACTTTTGTAAGAGACTCCCAAAACCTCTGGCCAAAAGAAAAATTAAATAAATCTTAATGCATCAGTCTTATGAGAACATGGGAGGCATAAGAGGCTGCAACGCCTAAGTCATGATGGATAAGGAAGTAATTCAAATAGAAAAAGAACAGAATATGTTACTTTGTGCAGATAATAGCAAAACTTTTTGCAGCAATTACTACCCTCCTCAGGACGTGAAACTGCTGTCTCTTCAGATGTGGGCAAACAATATGTTTCCACACACTAGAAAGAGCCTACCCAAGGTCCCAACCAAAGTAAAAAAAGAAAATGATGAAAACACCATCTCAGGCTTTGCTAAAACTTTCAAAGTCTTGGTATAATAGAAGGGTTGAGGGGCTCTGTTGGGTTTGTATAGATGTTCAGCCACAATGGATGTGTTCAATAATGCTGGCAGTTCTTTACCATGATTCAGAGTTTGGTGTATAACTCAAAGATCCCAATGATCAGAGACAAAACTCCAACACTAAAATAGTTCAAGGTAAGAATTACAAGAGCAATGTGTTACCTCCTCAGAAGTGATCTGCAATCAATGAGGCAGAAAGGGAAAGTTAAAATGAGTTCCAGTTCCTGAGAGCTCAAGTAGTTAGCTACATCTAAGTAGCAGCAGTAACATAACTTAGATGCAAGTGATGTGTAAATCAGAAAAGCTTCCTGGATTGTACTCATATATATCCACTTAGCTTACCCTGCGTCATCCCATAAACAAAATAATCTAAGACCAAAGTGGGGCCATTTTTTGTAAGATAAAATAGAAGGGATTGTGGCAAAGATTATGAAGAGGTTAAATGCTGTTAAAATTGATCACATGCACCTAATCAATAAAACATAACTGTCGAGAAGTGTCCCCTCTTGACTTAGCTAACTCCTACTCATCTGAAGCAGAAAAAACAAACTGCCTACCAAACATCCATATCTATTTTTTAACATCTTTATTGGAATATAATTGCTTTACAATGGTGTATTAGTTTCTGCTTTATAACAAAGTGAATCATTTAGAAACAGAACCCCACTTCTGTTAGGACTGGCAATGTGCCAGCTAAAAAACTACATTTTCTAGTCTTTACAGATAGGAGTGGCCATGTAACTAAGAGTGGGTCAATGTTATGGAGGTAGGATGTCAAGAAATCTCCTTAAAAGAGGTGAGCTGACTTAACTGGGGGACCTTTGTCCTTATTTCTCCCTGCTTTGTCCTGTCTGGAATGGAGACATAATAGATGGAGCCACAGCATCCATCTTACTACCATGAGGCAACTCTGAGGATGGAAGCCATGTGCCTATGAATAGCAGAGTAAAAAAATATAAGGACTTTGGGATACTGAAGATATTGTAAACCTACCTCACTAGACACGAACTTTTTTTAAATAAGAGGAAAACTAAGCTTCTCTCTTATTTCATTCAGTGATTTATTTCCCTTAGTGAGGGAAGGGGATGTTTATTACCAGCAGTTTAACACTATTCATATCTGATACATTATCCCTAAAGTCTCAACTTAAATGTAACTTCCTCAGGGAATCCTTGCCTGATTCCTTAGATTAAGGTAGGTCCCATACCACCTCCTATATAGCACTCATCATACTTGTAGTTACTTGTTTAATATCTATATTCAATGCCAGCTTGTAAACTCTAAATGAGCAAAGATTATATCTGTTTTGTTCCCTCCCGTGTCCACAGAACCTAGCAAAGGGCCCAGCAGAAAGCAGGTACTCAATAACAGTTTAATTTAACTGAATGAAAAAGGTACCCAAAAAAGTGATGGCAACAGAACAAAGAATCTTGGTCAACACACCAGATACTGTGCCACTAATACAACTCCTAAAAGTGGAAATAACTAGTATATTCTATTTAGTAGAAACACTAAGGAAACCTGCAAAGAAAACTATGTAGCTTTGCTGAAGGCAATAAAGTAAATGAACACTTGAGAAACATTGAAGTCAAACGTCATCTTGGCCTCTGAGTGGTTTCCTGCACACTATATACAGATCTTAAAGAGATCTATTATGCTCTGATGTCCAGTCGAAAATACATTTGCCATGTACCTTGGAGTTTTTAATTCTAACAATAGTTAATGGGGCCTGTACTCATAAGTTAACAACACGATAAGCAGAAGCGTCTGTTTTATGAAATTAATCTGTTGTCCAAATACCCACCGCAGATGCTGACTCTTCCTGGCAAAACTAATTTAAATACCCATCAAGAGACTACTTCTCAAGTCAAATATGCCTGGGAATTACCAAAGGAAAGAATTATCCTGGAAATAATTCTTAAAAGCATTTTAAGGCCTGCAAAGAGTCAGGAGAAAGAACATCCATCCGTTATCTGTAACTTAACAATGCAAACGAGTAGCAATGGGCTCAGTGGAAAAGGGAGGGAGGGAAGGAAGAGGGAAGAAAGGAAAGAGAGCAGGAAGCACTATCTAGGCTTCAGATATTCCATCTTAGTTTTGATCTGATTGACATATTAAGAGCTAAGCTTCTTTTGGGTATTTAGATACCATTTGAGCATCTAGCAAAAATTCAATAAGGGCTCAGGACTTTGTAAAATCACAACTTCCCAAAGCCTTCCCCTCTTCCAGCTTTAATTCTGGGAGGAATTTACACTCACTTCCTAAAGGACCCAAAGTTTCAGCAAGTAAAGATGGAGTTCCATTTGTAAAATATTCAAGAGCGCACCAGTGAAGGCTGGGACATTTCTAGAGACTCGTGAACCAATGACACCAGGCTATTCTACACCCATTCCAGTGTGACAAGAAGTAAATCACAAATTATGTACACTACAAACAGCTCCTTGTCTCTCATTCTCTTCTTCTCTTTCTTGCAGCATCTTCTGCCATTTTGGTTTCTCCTTCTTTCTGTTCTCCTGTTCCTTAACATCCTGCTAGTTAGCAGCCCTACCTACAGCACTATGGCCAGGCAGACAACATGCAGAAGGGGTAGGACCAAAAACTGTGATTGGCATTCAAAACGCTTATGTGACAGATGCCAAAGAAGAAGTATACAAAAACCAACACTTGTAACGTGGAGAGAAATTCCCACATTTTTCATTCATCTGGATACAGGTATTAAAAGTCCCTGTTAAAATAAGAGGATCCACTATCAAACTGATATCAACAGATTTCCTTTGGTCATAGAGCAAAGCCCTGGGTAAAGGGTACCAGGAGAGGAGAGTTTGATGGGGGTAAGAAAGACTAGAAATGTCTGGAGGCAGAGATACCTCAGGAAAGGCAAGGTGGGGGATAGGATATAGGAACAGCGTTCCTGAGACTGCCAAAGGTATGTTGCCAAAAGAGAGGAGAAAGAGAGAAAGAAAAGTCAGCCTTGATCAGCATAGGTTGGCATTTTCAGGATGGCTAACTAGTTAAACAGCAAGAATTCTGTGAAGTTTAGCTTTAGCTTGCAATAAAGAGGATGGCTGAAAAGACTGATGAATCCCAACCTTGTCCTAGACAATTTGACAGATCAGCATCAGTTAGCAAGTGCCACCCGATATTGGGCCTCTGTGATGCCAAATGGCACAAAGGTCTCTCCCCTCATTCACGGTCTATGCACGTGAAATTCACTTACTCCTGGTGCAACATGAAAATAGATTAAAAAGATGCCTCTTCCTGGGCTTCCCTGGTGGCGCAGTGGTTGAGAGTCCGCCTGCCGATGCAGGGGACACAGGTTCGTGCGCCGGTCCTGGAGGATCCCACATGCCGCGGAGCGGCTGGGCCCGTGAGCCATGGCCACTGAGCCTGTGCGTCTGGAGCCTGTGCTCTGCAACGGGAGAGGCCACAACAGTGAGAGGCCCACGTACCGAAAAAAAAAAAGATGCCCCTTCCAGAATGCAAAGCACTTGAATTATTTTCAATGGAATCTTCAGTGCTGAGTTGGTCGAAAAGATAAAGTTAAAACATATTAAAGTATAAGTGGTTGAGAATTTAATATTTATGATAGATGAGAGTATAGCGTGTACAGTCATACAATCTAAGTTGCAATTTGGGCAATCACAATAGTTCCTGGAGTTTTCATTTTTGTACTGGGGCTCAATTCAATTCAATCCATAAAGAAGAGATTTCAAGATGTTTATAAGTATAAATCATTTGTGCTGATGCATGGGGAGTAAAGAAATGAAGCTGGGGTTGCCTGGAAAATTGAGACTGATAAATAAGAGGCACTGACAGTGACTGAGATAAGCAGAGATTGGCTAGACTAGAATCTTTGTATTTTGGCTTCTATGTGGAGCAAATTACCTGACAAAGTTCTGGACTTCATAGAGGTGCTTCGAAACCATTTGAAAAAGCTTTACAACTAAACTATGAGGTGTCACAGAAGGCCACTGAACTATTCCCCCAAAGGAGGAACATTGAGATACTGCAACTCTGAGAAAAGAGAGTTTCATTCTACAATGTCCACAGAATTAAGTCCTTTAGCCTACATCCATTGGACACCTACAACACCTCATCACTTCTGTGAAGAGTTCGAACCAGCTGTTTAATTTTGTGTAGATGAAAAACAGACAGACCGTTTCACACATTCTACAGGTAGTTGTACTGCTGTGAAGACAAAGGCTTTAGATGATGCTTGCAAGTAGCACTGAACTTAATGTTATTGCCAACTTAGTTTCACTCTTTCCTTGAAACTAAGGAAATTGCTGACACATCATTAGCATGAGAAAAAAAGCCACTTTTATGCTGGTCATAAGTTTCTGGGTATTGGACATAATACTTAGTGAGGATGTCACAAATAAGGCTGGTATGGAAAGCAGGAGGGGCAGGGCACGTTAGCCAAGAAAAAAACCTTCCCTTTTTGAGTGAAAATTTAATGTTGGTGGGGAAAAAAAGGCGCCCAGCAGCTGGTGTTCTTCTTAACAGGAACTGACACTTCCTTCAGTCAAGTCCCAGGACATTCAGTTTTGTGGAACAGGCAATGCCATACATGAGTCAATGAAAAATGTTGCAGCTGTAACTTCTAAATTCTTTAAAGATTCTCGACTGCCAAAATGTTCTTGTTACTGGGTGGGGAGGCTAAGAAACAACATTAGTAATTCTCCAATCACTTACTTCCCATTTGAAAAATAAAGTGTTCAGTAAACCAATCACTGTTTCTTGCAATGATTCAAAAAGATAGTGTGTGTCATGTCATCAGATAGGTAAGAATCACTAGAAATAGTCACTGGAAGCAAATGAGTGTCGGAGGGATTAATATCTATTAACTACCTTAGGTTGGACTATTCATTACCAACAAAAGCCTCATAGAAAAGTCTAGCATTATCTTGATATTTCAGCATAACTTCCGCAACCATCTGGAATACTGTAATTGCAATGACACTGCTTCTGGGTACAGCAAACAGCACAATCATTAAAAAATATGCATTTCAAATATCTTCCTGGAAGCTAATAAATTTTACAGCAGTTTCAATCCTTCCACATAGCAACAAAGAAAAGCTTCGTTCCAGACAAATTAAAAGTAAATTGATTGCCTTAGGGGAATCTATTCAAATATCACTTTTCCATGTTAGAAATCTTTTTTCCTAAAACATTAGAGAGAGAGAGAGAGGCAGAGAGAGATAATGAATCTTGGACGGGGGAGTGAGATGGATGATGGAGATAGTGTGAAAGGGATAGAAGCCAGTATATGAAAAAGACAAAATTGCAGCAGAGGGAGAGTGAGAAATAACCATAATCATTAAATCCTTGTTTGCAAAACCAGGTAGAAATCAACTTAAAATAAATGCAAATATGTCACTGAGGTGCAGGCCTAACATTTGTGCTGGAATTTATGAGTCATAACTATGAATAATGAATACCAAAATTGAAGGGATCAAACGCCACCTTCTATGTTTACTTGTCATTATCCATCTTTCACGGACAATGCTTAATTTTATTCTTTTGCTCTTTTCCTTAAAATTACTTAGAATTATTCTTTTTTCAGTTGTCCACTTAATCATACTAGTAGGAGAAAACAAGCTGTATTTTTCAGGGTGTTGCCTCAAAAGCAATTAGACAAATTCAGAAGCAAAGCCAATATGAGAGGTCAGCTTCTTTGAGGAAGCTTGATCATTTGAAAGCATGAGACGCTAGTCCTGCTGCTCATTTTAGGAAGAAAAAAATCCTTTACACCTTTAGCACATGGTGGTTCCAGTATGACCGCCTGACCTTCAGCTTGTCCAACTCTACTTGGAAAGAAAGAATGGCTGCTCCATCTGAAGCACTGAGGAAGTCTTAGAAACTCTTTGGGCCACAACTGTGAGGGCTTTCTCTGAGTTGGCTTGAACTCTGAATACAGAAGTAGCAGAAGCTTTTCGGTTGAGATGACCTGAGTTCAGACATCCTGACATGGCTCTAGAAAAATCTATGTAAGAGCTGATGCATATTAATCCTAAATTATGGCCATAAAAAAAACTATCACGGACACACACACACTGGATTGGGGGCAGGGTTTAGAAAAGGGTTGGAAAGGAGAAAAGAACGGGGCAGATGCAGAATTATATTTTAAAACTTCCTGCTGGCAATCAATGAGCTCTCTGCTGTTACTAATCACACACACATATACACACAACACAGAATTGTAATGCTGACATAGCTTCCTGGATGAGATACTTATAGGACAGTAACAAAGACATTGACACATGGTTTTATTCTCCTGAGGAATCTTTGTCCCCCTTCTTCCAGAGTTTATGCAAACTGAAAGGTTTATATGTTTAACACCCTGTTATCCATTCCAATATGGGAGGTCAGCGGTATTTCAACAAAGAAACCACTCATGAGTAATGATTTTACGGAGACAAGAGTGGGAAAACGAACGGTTTGAAATGAGTCTAATTCCTTGTGTGATGGCTAATAAAAAGAAACATGTGAACACAGTGCTTGAGAAGCATTTTTGTACTGTTCAACAGACTGAAAATAATAGCCGTTTTTCTGGTCTGCATTACCATTAATAACAGCCTTCCCTTCTGGTCATCTGTGTTTACAGAGGGAATAAAGATTGATACAAGAGCTCGCCTTTCTTCTGCACCACCCAACTAGACACAGACTGTCCAGATGATTTTTTTTAAAACACAAACCAAGTTTTATTTTCAAAAGTAACACTAATCAGGGTACCCAAGTGTTTCAGAAATTACTTAGGAACTGTGCGGAAGCCAAAGAATTGCCAAGATGGTTCTCAGAAAGGTTGTTTGGAGAGTAAAAGGGGACGTTGACATCTCGCCTTTGTTTAAAGAAGCTCTTGAACTGTCCTGAGAGGAAATCTTTCATCTGTTCTATTTACTTTCTTCTGACCACACCCCAAAGACTGTCCAAGGCAGGGAAAGAGTAGATTGATTATGCACCAGATAGAATATTCCAAGGTAGGTTGTCGGTTCCCCCATTGCATTTAAGATGGAATTGCCTTCACAAAATTTCTAACATATTCACAGGCATTGCATAAAGGAAGGTTCCCCTGGAGTTCAATGGACCTTTTATTTCCACCTATAAATAATAAGTGCTCTCATGAATTAATTCTCATTCCTCTTTTCTCATCTCATTTCCTTTGTCTCCATTCCACAGTATTCAACACATCTCTGCCCTGCCCAAAATATCCCCTTTCTTACCATTCTGCTCAGACTTCATTTCTCTTCCTTTAGCTTTGTAGCCTTTCCTCATCACATCAAATCTTTCTGCCTAGAAACTCACACCTCCAGGGAAGCTACAGGGAGGCAATCAGAAATAACAGCAGTGGCCAAATCTCTAACAGAAAATCCCCCAATATGAAAAAGGCCTGTTCCCTGGGACATTTCCCACTTCCCACCAAGGAACCTTCAGAGTAAGCCTGATGGTTCTGTGGGGGCCCCTCCGAATATTAGAAACAGCTGTGTCTGGAAATTCCTTAGCCAGATATGTTACCAGAAACCCTTACAAGAAAAACTTGAGGAGAGGAATATTATCTGTACAACTACATAGTCTGCACACCCTATAAAAGAGCCCACATTTCCCTATTAGGAGAGTGAATGGTTAACATTTATTGTAAAACAAAATTTTAAGACAATTCCCTCAAATTCTAAAAAAGTTGCCGTGAATTTTATGTCTGCCAAAAAAAATCAGAAGGGTATTCAGTAAACCACTCAACTATTTGCTCACTGGAAACACAGTCTAATTTAACACTGGCCCTCTCCTGTCCTTCACGTTAGTATCACTGGGCCATCGGCCAAGGCCTAGAGAAGTGGTAAGCTTCATCTTGGTGAATTGGAATCTCTAGTGTCAGATATAGTCAGTCTGACTAAGGGGAACTACAGCTTGCCAAAATCTACAGTCTCCCTGTCTGTTCCACCCATCAAATATGCTTAGAAGTCCCAAGACCCAAGCCCAGCAGCCTACAGATCCCAATCAACTATCAATAGCTTAAGTGTAAGTGACTGTAGATGAAGTACAAGCCAAATGTGTTTCCTTTTTAGCTTCAGGAATTCCAGTGCTATTATGGCACCCATAATTCTCATACCTAATGATTCAGACAAGTATCCAGGAGCTAAGTTTTATGGGATGCTCTGCGCATCCTACAATTACAGCATTCAGCATAACACTAATAGGCATCCCAGTCTCGAGTTCCAAGGGCACCACATGCACAGTATTGACAGGATTACCCCTCCCATCCCTGGTTAAATATGATGGAAGATGTAGGGGTTCTCACATGCCCTGCTGCTAGTCTGGAGGCCTGTTTCTGCCTCTTCAGACTCCCACAGCTAGTGAACAAAGGAATGCATGTGTATATGTTATAGCCTAGAACTCTCTAGTGGGTCTCTTATTTCCCTAACATCCTAATATTGCATCAAATGTTAATTTATTGAATTTTCCTTCCCTTTCTATTCTTGAACACTACCCATATGATTCAAACTCAATGCTCTATCAAATTATCTTTTCTTCTCAAACCAGAGGCTTCCCATCCTATAAAAGAATATTCCATCTCAGAGACACTACTTCAAAGTGAGCTGCTCAGGAAAACAGTTTTTCAATAGCTAGTTGTATCAGGAGTGAATCTAACTGAGTTATCCCTAAATGCAGCAGCATCCCAGTGCATTTAAAGGGTGCTGCTTTATTTTCTTCCTTGATCAGGACCATATCTTGACATTCATATCCAGAGGAAAGCCAACTGCCTTGTGTTAACTATCATTGACCCTCCTCCAAGAATAACCTGGAAAATCCAAGGCATGGAAACCTGGCATCTCTTCAGAAAGCCCATACCTTGGGGCTCAGGTATATGCATGCCCATGTGCCTCTTTAGAGGGATAGAACAATTACTAGGTCCCAGACTCTATTGAACTGAGCAGAGCCAACTTTGTACATAATTGTGGGTGGAGGGTAGGAATGGAAAAGTTGGATAATCCATAATATTTGTATTTGCTATGGGGAAACCACAGTTCCTTTCACAATAATAGTGATCATATATTAAAAGTCTTTAGCATTATTGAGCTAGTCATTATTTAAACAAATCTCAGGAATAAAACTGAGTCCAGATATCATAACAAATCAGTCCTTTCCAAAGGCAGTATTCTTCTGCCTTTGCTTCCAGTGAACATGGAGAGAATCAAACTGAATATAAATGCAGCTACAATTTCACTAGATATTTTCTTTTCACTGTCATATTTAATCTTTGAGGGTTCCTTATTTTGTCCAACATCTTCCATTTCTTTGTTTCCTAGCACCATAACTGGAACATATTTGAGGATGTGTCTTTAGATTTTCCTAACCTTTGCCTAGTTTTTATCTCCAACTGATAAGAAGCTATAAGACAATATAATTAACACCAGCTGCCCCATCTTCACTTCTGACTCTAGGAGCTGAGCAAGCCAACCTCACAGGGTGTGGACTAGAGTGGGTAGAAAAATGTCTGGCTCCAGCCCAGCCATGGTGGGCCTCTCCCAAATTGCAATCCTCCTCTATTAGATAATACCTAAGTTCTTCAATCATGTTTACACAGCTGGAACTGTGCAGACCCTGAAAATCATGCAAAATGCAGACTGCTTAAGACTGCTGCCTGCTTCATTCTAGATTTAATCCTGTTTATCCAAAGAAGAATAAATGCATGTATTAAATTCCCAGCACTGGGGTAACGGCTACCAGGAAAGAAAACTCCCCTTCCTGCAGCATCCCACAGGTGTGAGGCTTTATGTCTGCTAGTAAGTAAGCAGCAGCCAATACAAGTTCAGTCCAGTAGGAAAAGCAGTAATAACAGGAAACACAATCATTCACATCAGAAAACAATTCACTGTGTGACTACACTGAAAAACTACTTCTAGTGGAGAGACTGGCACTACCTTAGTGAGGCACAGTTTCTAGCCATTCCGGCCCTTGAGAGTATGGGTGAGTCTGCTCTCCCCTTCACAGAGTTCCCACCCTGAGTTTGTCATGTTCCTGCTGGCCAACACCAAGGAAAACCCTCCACACAGCTCCATCAGCTCCAAAAGTAGAGAACAGATAGAGTGTAAGTTTGGTCCTAGGCATTTGACAACCATTCCTGCTGAGGACCTAAAGTCATAGGGACTGGTGAAGAAAATTTTTAGCATTGCTAATTTTGGGGTTGCAGAAAAGCAAAGGCAAACCATGCTGATGCAGCAGTGTGTCCAAAGGCAAGCTTCTCTCCAGATAGAATGAGGTGTATGTAAGTCAGATCTACTGGAGCAACTCAAGACTTAATCTGCTCCTTGCCAAAGGGAAGCTTATCACCCTGCAGCACACCTGAAGCCAGCTTCTCTCAGTGAAGTGTGCATTTGAAAAAGGCACCATCCCTCTCTCCCAGAGGCAGTGTAGCATAGAGTGTAGACTGTAGGCTCTGGAGCAAGACTGCCTGGTTCAAGTCCCAGGTCTACCACTTAATAGCCCTATCGGGAAATTACTTAAAATTATTCTCTGTGCCTTAGTTTTTTTTCTTCTATCTGTAAAATAGGAATAACCCCACTGACCTCCTGGGGTTGTTGGGATGGTTAAAAGTAAAAATGCATGTAAACCAAGCTAAAGAGTACCTGGCACAAAGGAAGAACTCCATACATGTTTAGGTCAAGAAGCTCTAACTCTTTGGGATAGATGGAGTCCAAGCTGGCCTTATCCTTAGAACATGTAGCTAACTACTGGTGGGATATAAAGGAAGGGATGCTGGGAAAGATCCCATGTTAAAGAGATCACCCTCATCAGGCTGCCTTGGTGGCCCAAATGCCACCATTAATTATTCCCTTGTATTATCATCACATTAAGATATCAAATGCTATATGGAAAGAGAGACCAATGAGTTTAGCAGATCCCTTGGAATAATTAGGACCTTGGGGAAATGGAACGTGAAACAGATAAGTTTATATGTGGGAAGTAGGAAACAAAGCCTGAGAATGCAGGGCCCTGAGTGGTGACAGAAACTAAGAAAACCCAAGGGGAGTATTAGATGCCAGTGTTCCCAAATGGAGGGGAAGGAGAAGACAGATATAGTGGCACGATAGACACAATTTTGCCAAGGGCTCGCCCTCGCATACTCCTTCTGAGAATGTGAGCAATGCTCTTTCCCTCTGTGCTTTTTTTCCTCCTAGGCACAGAGCTAATTCTGACTCTCTGCTGCAGTAGAGCTCATCACTTAAGGGGAAAAAAAAAAAAACCACACACGCAGAATGCATTCAAATTTAAAAAATAGACCTCAGAAAGGAAATATTGACAAGATGCCTAATATGCTAAGTATGAGGAATTAAATTGAATGAGGCACTTGGGGCGGGAAAGCAAAAACAGGCTGCACCACACACATTTGGAACGACAGTACTAAACCGACAATACAAAACGCTTTCAGTTGATTAACAGGGAACATAATATGAGAGGGAAGATGGAGTGGAGTGGAGAAGCTGACTTGATATCTTAGATGTAAGGGCAAGCTATGATAAGTGCAATTCCCAACAGTTAACAGTGGAAGTAAGTCATCATAAAATTAAAGGCCAGAGGGGCAGATAACATCAAAGCACCTAGGGAAAAACAGCAATTCTTTCTAAAATACAGGTGTACATAAAAGTAAAACAAAAAAAAACAATGGGCAAGAAGGTTTCTTAGGAATTGAAGTGGAGAATCTGTGAAATGGACAAATGAGAGCCATTTAATTCAGGGGAAAAGTATATTTAGGATCTTTCTTACCCTCTGTTTCTCCATCAAAACCACATTAGAGACATTGGCCTAGGTTCTCCTCATAGATGAATCAGTGTCTCAAAAGGCTGAACAACAGAATCACTGGAGATAATGAGGCAAATGGAGCTCTGAAAGATTACTAAATTCCCCATTTCATGTGAATTAAGACCCCCAAAGATTGAAAGGCACCAAAGGGAACAACTCTGGTCATCAGATTTGGGAGTTCCATCACCAGGAGATGGGCTAGTAGTCCTGAACTAATGAACAGCTAAGAAATTGAAAGAAAGAGCTAATCATTACATTTTGGGAAAGGCAGAGGCAGCTGCCAAAGCATCAGAGAGGGAACAGCTGTGTTCTTCAGTTAGGGGAAAGACCTAATTAAGTTGAAAATTGCAAACTATTCAGAAATCGATGATTCAGTAAGGGAGAAGGAAGATGAGAACATGAATCGGGTGTAAAAAGGAAAGGAGGACCATTTTCACAAAAATGCACGCACTTGAAAGCAGAGTTAAGCTAAACACATGCAAGCAAAAGGCAAAGACAAGGAAGAAACTCAGAATGTTTAATACAAGCTATCTTCACCAATGTTTCACCCTAATTTCACTTGCCACGATGGAAGGATTTTTACAACCCAAAGTCCCATGACTGAGTCATATTTCCCATCCTGGCTTGGTCTTTAGAAATACAAAGGAAAATTCAGCCAACATGCCTTCTACTTCCCCAATAATCGTTTCATACTAAATGAAAATTAAAGAGTCATAAAATATCAGCAATAATGAGCCCTACAAATCATTCCAGTCCAAACTCTTCATTTACAGATGAGGAAACTGGGGCCCAAAATGAGGAAGTAAGTCACTTAAGATCATAAATGGAGTTAGTAACAGATCCAGGACTTGAATTCAGATGCCTGAATCAGGGCTTTTCCCCAAACTACAAAAACCACAATAAAAAGAAAAAAAATAGAAAACACCTTAATAAATACTGGGAAGTCCTCAAGTCCATTCTCTATGTCTGCATCTTTATTCCTGTCCTGCCCCTAGGTTCATTAGAACCTTTTTGTTTTTTTTTAGATTCCATATATATGTGTTAGCATATGGTATTTGTTTTTCTCTTTCTGACTTACTTCACTCTGTATGACAGACTCTAGTGAAGAATGATCACAGGGTGTTTTAACAATGTGGAAAATATTTTTTAAGTCATCTTTGAGAAATGACTGTCACCAAAATGCCCATACAGTACCACAAAGAACAAGCCAATCTAGAATGATTGGATCTCAGCAAGTTTGCAGTCCAATAAGTGAAAAAGAATGAAACCATATGATAAAACTTAGGACATTTATCTTAATGAAAACATTTGACCCAAAATAGCCCAGATCAGAGGAAATGATGAGGGGAACAGAAGCTAAAGATTTGAATTTCATCAGGCATTTTTTCAAGCCCCAACATGAGCAAGAAATCATCAAGGTCAGAGGGAAGGAAACTTCAAGAAGACTCAAGCTGTGATTCAATTGAAGTGTTGTGGTCAATGGAATTGCCAGTGAAACAGATTACACAGCAGACCAACTCAAAGAGTAAAATGTAAGAAACAAAGTGAAAGGCCAATATCTATATAGATATACTGTAGACACACCCAGGTACTATCAAACATGCCCCCTGGGCTAGTTAGGCACATTTCTTTCCTCCCATCTCATAGTAATGCTTCTAACTCCCTGATCTTTCTGGCTTCACTGCCATATTCTGCTGCAATTTCCCTAAGCAACATATCTTCTAAACTGGAGGAGGTAGCCCTTTAATAACAGGAATGAAAATTTCCTGCCAGCCCAATAGCCTTTGAGATTTCAAATGGAAAAACAGAACAATGCCCTGGAGTCACATAACAAGTCCAGGAAACACAAACTCTCTTCTGATCCTTGCACTGTCTTAGAGTAAATCATTTCACCTCCGGCATCTGTAGAAAGGGGTGGATGAGAACTGCCCTGGGGATCAAACATTGGTGGCTGGCATCTGTTGTTTGGTAGTGTTCAGAGCAATGAACTCATCAACATTTGTTCACTAAGGGTCTTCTCTAGTCATAGGAGTGTGCTATGAGCTGTGTGGGAGGAGGGGAAAAGTAATAAAGAAGGCAACTCTACTAAATGAAAAGAAGCCATAAAAATCTCCCATAAAGGAACACTGAACCACTACAACCAAAAAAATTCTTACTCGATGTCATTGAAAACATCTCTGTTTTTCATAAAAATATAATGGTGAAAGAGAAGCTGTCCCTAGAAGAAAAGAGGATGGAATTAGGCTGAGTTTAAAAGGGGGAGGGTTGGAGAAAGAACTAAATAAGAAACATCAAAGGAAAAAGATGGGGGAGGGAAGAGGAGGAGGGGAAGGGAAAGGCTACAGTAAAGTGAGCAGTTTACAACTGACCCCATAGAAGAAAGTACACCAGATTTGGCTTAGAGTATTAGATTTTAAGAACAACAGATTGACTGTGAGAGGTGTGACATGGTAGCCAAGGAGGAGGAGTCTTAAACATTGTTTAAGGAAAATGAAGACAGTTATCAACTAGATATAGCCAACTTGCTTAGGAAAAGAGGAATGAACAGACATTCTAAGTTCATTGTGTCCTTAGACTTATTTGGCCTCTAATACTAGGGTGAAAAGCCCCTCTCTTGGTAGAACTTCACTGTTCCTTACTTTTTAACTGTAATTTTTCCTAAAATAGACAAGTGACCTGTTACTTCAGTTTGATTTTCACTCCATGCTTCATGACATTGCCATTGAGCAGTTTCCAAGAAAGGAACGCCAAAGGGAGAAAATTAAGATGAAAGAGCAATTACCCCTCAAAGCAAGCACACCATACCGTCTGTTAACTTGAGTATGGCACTCATTACAGATCCATTGGCAAATGGCTGTGTACTCAGGAATCTAAAAAGATTGTGCCCAGAACCCAAAATGCAGAATAAAAAGAGCTTGGAAGTTGAAAGGTCCTAACAATTACCAACCCCCTCATTTTACATTTTAAAAAAATAGGTAAAATGCAAATTAATGTGATATAAACTGTGTATATAGTTGTTGAAGAGGTACTAAGTAAAGGAGAGATCAGTCAAGAATGGCTTCTTATAGGACTTAAATTTTGCCCAAGAGGATTTTAAAGTAAGAAAGAGATATGGATAAGTGAAGAGGGGAAGTAAGCCAAGAAGGAGAATGATTTCATTAGCTTCATCTTACCACCATGATTCTTTGTGTGTCTACTATAAGAAAGGTACTTATCTAAGATTTTTACATGCATTATCTCATTTAATCCTTACAATCACCCTATAAGGTAGGTACTACCAATAGCCTCTGTTCTACAGATGAGAAACTCAAAGACTGGACAGGACAAGTAACTTGCATACAGTTGCACAGCTACGAATTTGTGGAATATAACGAGAACCAAAATCCCCTGACTCTCAGGTCAGTGTTTATCTGCTAAACTAGATTGTGCTGATAGTAAAGTGCTCAGGTCAAAAGGTCAAGCAGGAGACGGGCAGAGAAAAAAAATAGCTGATCACAATTATACTGTACCAAGAAAAAGTATTATACACATATAAATAGCACTTTGGTTATTGATCCTAGCAACATTATTGCAACATTGCTCATCAGCCTCTCTATAAATATATGAATTAAGATTTTGAGAGGTTAGTGACTTACCCAGGGCTCTGTGATGAATAAATAATAGAGTGAAAACTATAATTCTCTTTCCCCTGGGCAACATAGTATTAAATCATTTTAGGGCTATAATGATCTTTTTAGCATTTTGCAATATCATGTGGATTTGGATTTTTATAAAGGCAAAAATTATGCCCTTCCAGTTACACTGATCATAGAATGTTATGTTCAAGCTAGGGAAGTTTGGTTTTCTTTTTCAGAATCTGCCTTTTTTAAACACAGTGCGTGTTCCTGTGTTATAAGTCTTTTTTGCATATCCCTAATTCCACACTAGTCTCTGTATGTGTTCTCACTCTCTCCCTCTCTCATTCTTTCTGTCTTTCTTGCTCTCTCCATCTCCATTTATTGGCAAACACAAGCATAAGGTCCCTTACAAGCCAAAGCATTTTATGTCACAAAACCACAGCCTGCCAGCTAAATTCAACACACTATAACCAGTGAAGATGAGCTACCTGACTTACCTTAATATAAGACAAACAGCTCTAAGCCAAGGCATGAGGAAAAAGAAAAAGAAAATTAATTTATCAACTGTGTATTTGAGTGGCTCTCTCCTGGCATTTATATAGAGAGGATTTTATAAGGGGCTTTGGCTGAGTATTTTTCTATCATTAACAAATTCATTTTTTTCATTACAAAAAAGAGGCAGAAATCCAAAGGCACATAAATTCCCATCATTGCTCAGATGACATTGTCCCCATGGACCTGCTGTGAGCTCATTCATATGACAAGGAGATATGACCTTTCAGGTAGGAGCTGGGCATTTTTCAGTCCATTGGCAGAAAAAAAGAATAGAAATGATCCTTTGCAGGGTGACTTCTAGAGGAGAACTAGAAATGAAAAATGTATCTCCTCATTTATTTTTTAATGAAAGTCTGGGCATGAGGTAGAAACAAACAAAGAAAAAAGAATCAAAATGATGGCCCATTAGCCATTTAAGAGCAGTGAGGCAAGAGAAGGAGAGCAGGGAAGGATAAAGCCCCTGGGGGTTGGAACATGCACATTTTTGCAGAGGGAAAGCAAAGCAGAGTCAATGCCAACAGAAAAGAACTAGAACTTTGCTTGCCTCACCACAGGTGTTCAAGAATATGTGCATTTTGTAACATAGATTAACATGGACCTCTCTTTCAAATTCCACAATGAAACCAAGCAGGACACTGTGGGGCTCCTGGGCACAGAAGCCTTTCCATGTCCCCCATTTCTTGTTTGTAGGGAATAGAATCCAGCCTCCATGACCTTCCCTGAGTTTCAAAGGGCAGATTCTAACAGTTGCTAATCAGGGAAGGGAGGGGATGCAGAGACAAAGGAGGAGCAGCCAAGAAACAATAGTGCAGCCTTACGGCAGGGTCCTGTTTCTGCCTCAAGGATACACATAACAATATCTTTGAGCTCTGTAAAGAAATAAAACCCCCAACAAATGGAAGATTTTAGCATTCTTCATTCCAGAGAAGATCACAGTTTGAATATCTAGAGAAACTCATCAGGAGACCACCTGAAACCAGATTAAAGGAGTGCAGGCTCTGCAGACACCCTGATCCTCATCAGCAACCCCACTGTTGAACCATTGCTATAAAACTCCTCACCAAATCCTCCTGGGTTGGGACACACAGTTTTTGAGGCACGAGTCTGCTGTGCCCCCCTTTGCCTGGCAAAGCAACAAAGATATTCTTTTCTACTTCACCCAAAACTCTGTCTCGAAGATTCTATTTGGCACCTGTGCACCGAGGCCAAGATTTCAGCATCGATAAGAACCTTTAGTGGACATCCTTTAATTTCTCAAACCAAAGTCTGGGCTAATTCAGAAACATGATGTGATAGTGAAGGCAGCTTTTCAGCATTCAGATATTTCACAGCAAGTAAATCAAATAATTATCCAGCATTCATTTGGACATTGATAGCTGTGGGTGAACTCATGAGGTTGTCATCTTTGGCACTCCTTTTCTGTGCTTCCCTCCACCTGCTGAGACTCAGTCTTCAATATTCTAGAAACCACCCACACACACACACCAAATTCCAAACTTAGAAACAATCTAATAGCAGTCATTTACAACTTAGTGTGAATTTGAATAAATGCATTCCCTCTTCCCATGGGCTGCTTGAAATTTGAGCTATAATTGTAAAATGAAATGCCTGACCCTCTGTTAAAGGTATCATAGATAGCAGCAAGCAGATGAGAGGCTCTGGACAGTGGTGTCCCTGAAATCATGGAAAGTAGATATTTCACTGACTGAATCTCTGTAGTAATAACAGCACTTTTTATTTTTGAGCACTTACTATGTGCCAGGAAGTAACACTAAGTGCTTTACCTGGATCATCTCACAACCATCCTGATAAGTAATTTCTATGTTTACTCCTATTTCATAGATGAGAATATTGAGGGTTCCAAAAAATAAGTAATTTGAGTAAGGTTAATAGCTATTAAGAAGCAAAGATAAGCATGGAACTTAGATCTGTCTTATTCCAAAATCTGTAGTCACTATGATGCTATGCTTGCCTTCAGATTTACAGGCAGACTAGTGGTGTCGATCTTGAAGAGAATGGAACAGGGTAGAAGTTGGACTTGCTTATACTAGTTGGAGCCTGAATTGATGGGACACTGTCTGTCTGGAAAACTCTAATGACAATTAGCATTCTCCGGTTTACCTATGAGGATTAGCTAGATAGTCTGTCTGGACTATGCCTCTCCTGTCCCTGCCAACCTTACTTTCAACCACAGATATTTGTATCTTATTTCATTTCTCTCAACTCTTCATTCTAACCTTGTCTACCTTTCTTAATCAGCTAAGATTCTGATTTTGAGTCTCATTTTAAATGGCTGTCACTCCTCTGTTAACTTTTTAAAATTCTACACTTGTCTCCCTCTCAGGGTTGCTGTAATAGATAAATGATATAACATGAACTCCCTTTCACGATGATTTTGGGGACTTTTCAGGACTTCAAACATTCTATGTTAAGTGGAAAATTAAGATACCAAAGGGGCCTCTAAGTAATGCTGCAGGTAGAATATTAGGTTCTGTGTCTGCATTTCTGGTATAGGTATTTTAATCTCTAAAGGATCCTACATAATTAACATTAGGCTTCTGGAAAAAGTACCACTTTTCTAAATTAAATAAAACAATGTCTAACTTTGCAAATCTCACTTATTTAATAGACAGCCAATTCCTCATCTAAATGTTCTGTCCCCTAGGATCATGTAAGTTGTTCATTTTAGATAAGTTTTCTTTACGACAATGAGAGAGAAATGAGGCAGTTAAAGGTGCTGTAGATGGATAAACAAAAGCACAGGATGAAGACATGAGTCCAATAGGTTTTGAACGCTTATCTCACAATGCTCCTTCCTCAGTGACACTTATTTCTGAGTGTGGAAACTATCAACAAGGCAGTGGGATGGGGGACAATAGCAGAAAGGAATGCTGCTCCTTCATCTTCATCATGCAGATGTAATCGTTTGAATGTTGGGTAGGCTCAGTTGATAACTATCATTTTTACTTAAACAGCTCTTTAAATATAGAAGACTTCCCCCCTCCCGACAGTACAATTCTCATTCCTTGGCTCATCATCCTGCAGAAAATAAGCAAAACACACCTCTAACACCCTTAGGCAATCAAGAGGAATTTAGCTCAACGCAGAAGGCAGACGGGGAGTCTGGCAGACAGGGTTACAGCCTGGGAATGGGTACCTTCAGACCATCAACCTATAATGTTGGTAGAAACATCTGCCACCCACTTCAATACCACCGGAATCTGGAGAGCATTATAAATTATACCAACTACAGAAGCAACTTTTTCTGGCATTTTAATTGCTGGAACATTAGAGATTAATTAAGCAAACTTTACTTAAATGGCAAGTCAGTCATTTTCCTCCATGAGGGGCACCATACTAATGGAAGCCTTAAAGTAGACTGTGTTTCTTTGAAAACTGGATTTTAAACCAAAGATACAAAGCAGATAGTTTTATGAGTCTCTAATTAGCATCACAAAGGAAACACCAAAAGGTTAATAAGAGATGGTTAGTTTGGAATGGTGGTTTCCTGGTGCCAGCTCCAGCAGCTCAGTCTGTTTGCAAACTCATTAGCTGCCTAGATTGATTATCAGCTGAATTCAGGAAGTGCTCACTTGCTGTGTTAGCAGAAAGCTAGTGTGATTCGATACACCTACCCTACAGCTAACTAGGGCCCAACAGTAAGGTAACATTTTCTGCAGTCAAATAAGGCAGGTTTTCTTTGCCTTCAACTTCAGTTGACATCAATTATAAATCTGAAAGTGTTTGGTGAAGCTCTGAGAGGCATAATGAAACCTTCTAAGTTGACAGTTGGCACAAACAAAGGTCTGGCTCCAGGTCTTTAATATCCAATTTGTGCATCGACACCATATTTCTGAATTCTCATTTTGCTGCTAAGCAAAATCATCCAGTGTAAGAAAACCCAAACTTAATAGAGTACTCACAGATAATCACTCAATTTCTAAAATGTACAGTTTGATGGGCAGTGAGTCAAGCAAAAGAATTTGCACTTTGGGTTTCACTCTGGACTTTGCCATTGATTTGTGTTCTGATGTGAATAAAGTTTTCAAATTCTTGGTGCATCAGTTTTTCTTCCAGAAAAAAAAAATGGAACAGATATTTATACGAAGCATGTCTCTGCAATAAAATGGGTCCTTGAATTAAACGGACTAAATTTTCTAGCTAGTGATGATAATAATAATAGCTCCCCAAATTTAAAATAGTTCACATTTGCATATGAATCATGGTTCAGCTTCTGCATCTGACTTACTTTAGTTTATCAACAGTGGGCAACCTGACTCTTACAAGCTGGAGGCATTTTTTTTCCAATAAGCTGATTTTTAAATTAAATTAAAATCAAAACCATTCTTTTTGTTCACCTCCCAGATTAGAGCAACTGACAGCCTCATTAATGATTAAAAACAGCAGGTGGTGATGTCTAAGAACAGTTTGACCAGTCTGAGTATCTTGGAACCTCTACCATTCCTCTTTTCCCCCTTTTACACGTATTAAAAAGGAAAGATTCTATTGTTCACACAGGTTGGAAACTCCACAGGGTGAAAGAGGAGGGAAGAAAGCAAGTGGTCAAACATCTATTATTATGCAACCTAAGGACAGAAAGGAGAGACTATATGAGCTTAGAAGTGGCAAAAGCGGCCACACATTGGAAAAATGTATCTCTGACACTGGATTTGAATTTGCAAACTCATGGCTGGGAAGCTGCCTTGCTGTAATCAACTAAGATTACCAAGTTTCTCCAGGTGATTATAGTAGTGTTTGTTTACAGATATCTATTCAAAGGGAAGCAGTATAATAGGTTATGCTTTTATTTTAAAGTAGATTACAATTGCACTCCTGCGTGACTTAGAGTCTAGTTACTAAACCACAAATTAGAAGGAATCTAAGGCTTAGCTAACTGGGGTAGGGGGAGATGAATGTGTTTTTAAGGTTTTAACTTCTTCCAAACTGAAAATCTCCCCGTTCAACTAAGAAAGGAACATAAAGAGTCTCATTTGCCATGAAAATGGATATTAAAGATTTAAAAGAACTAACAATAAGATGGTGTCGTCTATTATTTCAGATTTAACAGTTTACAAGTTTGTTGTCTACACTGTTGTGAAGAATAATGGAGTAGAATTATTATTTCTGATAACAAGGAACCCACAAAAGACAAAGTGTCTCTCATGAGGCCACCTCAATGAGACAAAACTTTGAATGAATTCATCCAGAGTTCATTTTATGACAAACTCCTTTGGCCCCTTCTGAATTCAGTGCCTTTCAAATCACCTCTGCTACCTACCATCTCACTTATTCCTCTAACTACAAGAGTAGATCTTTGGGGTGCACGTTTTGGGGTGAAGTCCAGTGTTCATCATAAAATCTAAAATCCCACAACACCCTTCTGACTTTGTCACTTGCACACAAATGTCTAGTCCCAAAGGATTTGCTCCAAAACAACTCTAGAGACTGGTATCTCACTGATAATCTTTATGAGAAGCCGTGGGGAACTGCTTTGTATTCTCTCTGCATGGCAGAATAACTAGTTGGCAGGGAGGGGTTTCCATTCTGCCCAATTGCAAAAGCATCTGTTTTGTCTACCCACTTTAAGCTGTGTGTAAGTCTCTAAAAAGTAACTTTTCTGATGGCTCTAAAGGCCAGTTCAAACCTTTTCCAATTTGGTGCCTGGTGATTTTTCCATGGTTGAAGTTTTATTGGGGGTAAGCCTTGGGGTAGGAATAGAAATTGAATAGACTTTCTTGTCAAGCCACATTTCAAAAGTGGATGTGTCAAATTAGCTTTCCTTGGCCCATAATGAACAAACAGGCAATGAGCCATCTAGTGAAGACAGAGACCAAAATACCTGGGGCAAAGACCTGATCCTGGATGACAAAAAGCATCTACAGTAAGAAAGGAAAGCCATCTCACAAGTATTTTGCCTACAGTGCAATAAAGGAATAATACATGATTTTGGTATTCTTGAAATTGCTTTTTAAATTATGACTTAATTCTTCATATTTATTTCATAATAAAAGGGTTAAAGGGAAGATGACAGAAAAAATACTTCATAAATATTTGAACAGAAAGTTCAGATTTATGTTTTCCCATCCTGATGGAGTTTATTTATGGTCCTTAACCACCTTATGATAGGACAGAAATAATGTTAAATAGATTGAGAGACCCAAAGAAAATAATGATCTTGACATTTCAATGGACTTTTTGAGTATGTGGATCAACCATATGATCTAGCCCTATACAACAACTTGATTTGCTTCTCATCTGTTGTCCTATTGGCAATGTCCCTACTTATCATGGCCTATAGAACTTGCTTCATCATGAAGCAATTGGGAAAAAATTCACCTAGCAAATCACATAGAGCATAATTTTATCTTGCATACTATGTCGGGGCCTGGCTTCCACTCTTCCTCCAAAGGGATCCCATTACACCAAACTGTCTTTTGAAATGTACTTTGCTTTCCAGCTCAAATAATCTTAATTAATTTCTTCACTGATCATATGCAGTCTATTCCATACTGGACCATTTGTGCTATTGGATCATAAACTCCTAGAGAATGAAACTGCTAATTGTTCAGTGTGCTCCCTTTATATAGCCTCCATCCTCCAATGCTTTCCGAGTGTTCAGAAATATAGAAATTCTTAGTGCCAACCAGTAAAGAAAGCCCTTGACATTTACTCTCGTGATGAGTAATGAATCCCATACTACAGGTAATTATTAATAATAATAAATTTTAAAATAGACAATGACTATGAGACAACTAAAAGTTCCAAGTGGATCAGGAAAACATTATTATATTAAGAAAAGGAATAGCGCTTTTATTTCAAAGCAGATGAACAGAGCTGTCTTAAAAGAATTCTCTGACCAAAAGGCCCAGGCCAAAATAATGCTAGTAAACAACTGCTAAGAGCATGGATGTTTCCATTAGTTAAGGACAACATTTTATTCTAGCGGCTACCTTGCCAATAAAATGTAAATAATGCTTTGGAAGGAGTTCAATTATCTGGTGCAGCAATGTAGTTGAAATAAATAAAAGCATCCACCTGTCACTTCTCTTCCCACCTACCCAGCCATTGCTGAGACTGAGAATGGATAAAGGTCCTGGATGTCAGAATGAAAGGGAGACTGGGTATTGAGTATCACTGAGTACCTCTTAACCAGCAAGGTAACTGGGCATGTCAGAGATTAAACCAACCATCTTACAATGACAGTAACTAAAAGTAAGCAGGAAGTTCAATCTCAGAGTAGATGGATTTAAAAAGAAAATGTTTAATATTGTGACACTGTTCAAATTAGAACATCAAGAACCTTTCGTGATACTCTTACTAAAAATAAGATCTTGAGTGTAACAGTCTTCTTTTATTGTTTCTTTTGCTTTATTGGCACAATATTAATAAGGTTTTTATTAGTCCCAGGCTCCATTCTTACGATGATTTCTAAAATCAGAAAGAATTATTCATTTCATCATTGAGCTGACCTTGGTCACCCCAGTAAAACCCGGATAAGCATAGCTAAAAAGATAACTTTCACAGTCAATAACAGAAGTAGTTGACACATTCCCAGAGCCAGACATATAGTGGGCACTCCAAAATATTGCTGAATGAATGAATAATATATATCTATGCATGGATTGTTCCTGTCTGGTTAGAATGCTGTATACCTAAGGCAAGATGAAAAAAACCTGCAAGTCATATATATAGAAACACTGTATACATATACATTACTGTGTTCAAGTAATTAAACATTTTACCTGGTATATTTTCAAGAGGCTAAACACACCTTTAAAAGATTCTATATGAGCAAAACCAGGGGAGAAATAACCACATGAATTGCAAAACAGTATATCTAGCCTGAAAGATGCTAATTCGGGTCCAGGGGGAGCTAATCAACCCCTTTGTTGAAGTAAAGATAAAACTTTTTGACAGCAAATGCTATTCTGATAAAATGGAATTTTCAATTACTCTATGAACATCTGGTTCATGCTACCATTTCTGGAGCCCAGCAGCACACTGCTTTGCAATGTCACAAAATATTCTCCATTGAGAACTCCCTATTTTGCTAAGAGATTAATTGAAATGAGTGTTTGGAAATTTAGTGAGGTGAGAGGTGAGTCGGGGGATAGGTAATAGGATAAGGAAAGGATGTTTAGTCACTGAATCATAATTTCCTTAAAAGCCTAGAGGAAATTAAATTACACATTGTTGGTAGAGTGTTGAAAGTGTAAACGTCTTAATACACCTGTGGTTGAAACTAGAATATGCATAGTATGCAGTCTACAGAACATTTTCATGGCTAATTTGCAAGCAGTGGTTACATTAGACACAGATCAAGTTCTTCAAATCCATGTTTTACACAACAAACATGTTAAATGATATTCAGGCGATGAAACTAGCAAATAAACAAGTTTAGGAACATGCAGAAGAACCTACACTCCGAGAAATAAAGCAATCATTATATTGCATTTTGGTGATTTTAGATGTCAAAATCAGCTAGATGTTATCACAAATTTCTGTATGTTCCTTCCATTTGGTATCAATTAGCATGGGAGGGGAAACCAATTCAGTGTTGTAGTGAACTCCAAATTAGGTGCATATTACAGCAATTAGAGTCATCTTTTCAGCTGATGAATTTATAATCAATAATTAAAATCATAAGGTAAGAGATTGAGTGTGATTTGAAACAAATTAGTTGGGCTTGGGACTAGTATGTATGGTTCTAAGACATGAACCTATAAACTCTAATTTCATATCAGGACTACACATTTGAGTATGCATAATGGGATATCCAAGTCATCACAAATGGGCATGCAAAGAAGCAAGGAGACAAAAGCCTCTTAACCCAGCACTATTCAATCCAAAAATAACCCTGACAGGAAGAGATTCAAGCCCAGTGAAACCCCCAATTGTGCAACAAACCCCTGACAGGAAGACATTCAAGCCCAGTGAAACCCCCAATTGTGCAACAAACCCATGAGCCTCTGGCATCTCTGACCACCCTACTTTTTGGCTATTCTTCTTAGAGATTGTCTGCAGAAATTGCATAGGGAGAAATTTTTGTCCCTGCCAGAAGGTGGTAATTTTACCAAATAACTCAAATTCACGGAGGGAAAACAATGGTTAAAAGATTTGAGTGCGACTCCCCAGCTCAGCACCAAATCACATCAGGAACCAGATCAGGTGGTAAAATCTGCTGAGTGATAACACTTACTTGTTCTCAAGGCACTCTGAGAGCTATAGAGAGATAGCATTGCAAAAAAGTGCCATATGCCAGTAGAAGTACAGGATAAAGAATGTTCCATCACCTTCTTTTCTGGGAAGCCATGACAAGAGCTACAGTATGGGGGACAAGCTGAGACATATTAATTCAAAGGCACTGCAGATGATAAATGTAATTCAGTCACCTGGCAACCAGGAAATTCAGCTCAGCCAGTTCATCAACCCACTGACCTGGTTTTAGCCTTGTCGAGAGTGATACCAGGATTGATAATAATCCAGAAAGAAGAGATTCCTGCCATTCCATCATATCTCCACCCTGACCCAGCTCACAGATGTGTTTGGTTGGGGCAATCAAAATGCAATCAGTGATTGTCTTTCAACCACTGTGCCTTAGGATAAAATGAAAAACATTTATTATATGAATCCAAGTTTGAGAAAATGCTAGAAAATGTTAATTTTTGAATCATTGCTATTGTTTGAGGTAGCAATATTCAACCCAAGTAAACTGGTGACACCACCTATGTGGCTAGCCTAGAGTTGATTGGGGATACAATTAAGTACCATTATGGAAAGCTCAGTAGTACTGGGATATCATAAGGTAGAGCCAGAGATGTAAACAAGGCCTGAATTCCCTTTGTAACTAAACTTTAATGACTCAACCAAATTGAAAAGAACAAACCCGAGGGTTGGTTCAAGGTTTAGCCACTGCTAGAATAATGGAAAAAATGAAGATACATAGATAAGAATCGAATATTGAGAAACAAAATGTAAAAGTGTTGCCAAAACAGAAGAGCAAAAAACTGTGTGTGTGTGTGTGTGTGTGTGTGTGTGTGTGTGTGTAATCCCCATCTTAAACATAGGAGAGTCTTGGGATAATGCCACACATTTGCTTTAGAAGTCTCATTATTACAAATCTACAGTATCTATACACAATACATCCCTTTTGTAAGAAACACTCAGAAAAATTAGCTGCAGTCCACTGGTACTATTTTCCTAGAGACATGTGACAAAAAACTAAAACAAATGTTGTTCTAGCCAGGCACAAAGTGAGAATCAATTATGACTATTTCTTTTCCTGGAGTCATTTCATTTTAGAGAGCATCTAACTAAAACCCTTCCTGATACAAATGAAAAAGCATTTCTTTGAGACACAAGACTAGTAAATGATACATATCAGTCTGTATCCTGTGACACGCTGCTAATCCTCTGGGAATCAAATAGCCTCTGTTTCAGTTATATAAATGTTTGATTTTTTTCATCTTTAGTCTTAGTAAGATTACCCAGAAAGTATAGTATCTCTGCGGATGGCACCACTCACCAATGAGAGAAGGCAGCAGTGCATAATTGGTAGTGACATATATATTATAGACTTTGACACTTGGATCTGCTGGGGAGGGGATGGACTAAACAATTTAATAGAATCTACAGTGACTAACTTTTTCTCCATAGAAAACATTTTATTTTGTGGATCTTACATTTTTTTCCCCTTTGGATTCATTTACAAGACCAAAACAAAAGCATTTAATGATGTTTACAGTGAAATGAAACAGCTGAAGACCAGCACATAATCACCATATTTTGTTTTCTCATCTTTAAGTCTTTTAGCAGTGGGGCTTCCAGCTGAGCTTGCGTCTAGCTTCTCTCAAGACATAGCCAAGCATTCTGAACCTTCACTGAGCCTAAACACCAAGCTGAATTCATAGTTCTTAATTGAAAAAGACAGGCTGTTTGTCCAACATGTTTGCATCAGTAAAACACTGAAAATGACATTTGTGCTCAAGTCCATCTGAACATTCTGCCTTAGCTGAACTCTGCTAATGTTTTTATACCCTGGTTTATGCTTGGCTCCTCTTGCTAAAGCATGTGTGGCTGAGTTCCCAAAAATAGACTCTTCTTCATACATGAGGATGCCGTTCCTGACTTGTGCTTTGAGGCATTTTTGACATGCACAGAATGTTACATTAAGTCAGCCATGTTTTCTTACCCTGGTCTCTCCTATGAACAATGGCATGCATTTGCATGGTAGCTAGTGGGATTTGGCATCACAGCCCCATAGACAAAATGGGAAGTTTTGTACTCTCTCCTCAGTAAAGATTATGCAATCTGTGGTCAGAGAACAGAGTCTCTTTCTGGGTAAAGTTAACCAACTTGATATGGAAATAAAACTCACCCCTTTGGTGTCATAAGTGCTGTGCTCTCTGCAACTCAACTGATCAGTCCAATTCATGTACTAAAGCAAAAAGAGGCATTTATTCCTAGTGAGAAGGCATCTGTTAATTTCCTATGTGTGCAGTGCAGTTATGATCGATGAGTATGTATACAATATGTATAGGTAGTTGGCTTTTTAAATGCCTGAACGTTATATGATCATACGGGATCCACTCATGGAGGGTGAAGAAGAGTCTGGACAGGTGTCAGGACATCTCAAAACCCTGTAGGAAAATACACTCATTACAGTAAAGTAATGCAGTGAGCCTCCAAACATCCTGGGTTCTTTGGAATCTATGGTTGCAACTTACAGCCGATCAGCCCTTACCATGGTCAGGCATCTGAGATCCCATGGAGGTCACGCTGGTGTTCAGCACATCATTGACAGCAGTGTCACAATACAGGCTTCGCTGGACATCATGCTCACTGTCGGTCTGGTCACTCTCCTCATGGCCGCTATCCTTCAGGCTGTTGCCCTCTAAGTCCTTGAAGGTGGAGCTGCTGGGTTAAAGAAAGAATGATAATTTATAACTGTGATAGATCTGATTTTTAAAACTCTTTCAGAGCCAGGATGATGTCAGCTCTGTGGTGAGGCCAACAGCAACTGGATTGTCCAACAGGGCAGGAGGAAGAGAAATTTCTGTTTAAAGATCACGGAACTTAACATTGTAGAGAGGTTCCCACTACTGGATGCTGATGCAGCTAATACTTTCATTCACTTATCTTCATTGCATCACTACTGGCGAGGCGGAAGAAGCTACAACTCTGAAACAACCACCTGCAAAAAATATCATCATTTCAGAAGGTTTTTTTCTCTTCTTACATAATCAAATTAAAATAATAACAGCTAATGTTTACTGAGGGATTACTGTGCATGAGGCACTGTTCTAAGTGCTTGACATGAGTTAACTATTTTAATAATCACAACTCTATAAGAGACAGGTGCTATTAATATTCACATTTACAGGTGAAGAAAAGAGAGGCACATGGAAGTTAAATAACTTGTCCAAGGTCACATAGCTGGTTAAAATGTAGCAGATCTAAGACCAAACCCAGGCAGTCTAGCTGCAGAGCCTGGACCCTTAAACACTATGTATACTACCCCTCCAAAGATATCTACTAACCAACTGTGAAAATGAAAGTGGAAGAAATTGAGGTAATGCAATTCAAATAGAAAGGGTTATCAGGATCAGAGAACTCAGGTCAGTTTTAACTGAGAGAGGTTGAGGGACAGAGTCAAAGAAAAAGAGGAGAGGTAAGAGCTGAGAAGAAGAGAGCCTTCGCGCATGGAAAGTAAGACAAAAGTGAGAACGAGAGAGTGAACTCTAAGGAAACTGTGAGTGTAGCTATGCTAAGAACATGGCAACTTGCAGCTCAAGACTTTGTTTGTAAATTTTTCTTGCACCTATTAAATCAATCCACCATTCAATGCACTAAGCATACTACCCAAAATCCCCACACCATTTCTTACGAAATAGAGAACAATACATTAGGTACATCCATAGAGGCCCCATCTGCTATTTCTAATACTTTGTGTGTCCTGACAGAATCTGCAGCTGTGCTCCACCATGGACCATAAATTATGCATCTGAAATACCTAGTGAATGGGGAATCCATTCCCTAGTCAGTGAGGAAGCTGCAAAGGCATACTCAAGAAAATGTGTTGTTGTCTCAACAAGGGAGAGTGGCACACTTGTGAATTAGGACAAGTCTCAACAGACCTACTCTACCTCTGAAAAGGGAGCCCTGTGGAGATGACACTGCAAACTCGCTTGATCTGCTCAACCTTGAACATCCACAGGCCTGGCTCTCTGAAGCTTTGATAAGAACATTCAGTACATACGATGAAGAGCTATGCCATGGACACAATGGCTACATTGTCAATCTCCACACTTGGTCAAAAGGAAATCACAGCAGATTTTTAACATATGACCAACCTAGATGTAGAATGCTTGCTGCCCTGAATATGAAAAGGAAAAGACCAAAAGGGCAGTAACTGGAAAGCCATAATTGTCAGAAAATGAAGGGCAGAAGGGGGTGAAGCATTGACCTGTTTGCTAATTATTTTCAGAAAGAATAACTGAGCATCAACTGTATTAAAACTAAAATCATTCAATAGGCCAACTCACTCAGCTCCTCCAAATTATGTCATGCAGCTACTCAGCCCTATGGACCCACCAGG
Source organism: Pseudorca crassidens (assembly GCF_039906515.1). Taxonomy (NCBI): domain Eukaryota; kingdom Metazoa; phylum Chordata; class Mammalia; order Artiodactyla; family Delphinidae; genus Pseudorca; species Pseudorca crassidens. The sequence continues at coordinate 45,883,379 of NC_090317.1, read as the reverse complement.
ATGCAGTCCTATTCAAAACTCAATCATCTTATGAGTCTTTTATGGTCATTAAGACCAAATGGAAACACATGCTTTAAAGTGTGTCACCACCTCTAGTTTTATGGCACAGATTTGGAGGCTTCCTGTAAATACTAATCACACAGCATGAACAGATTCAAAGTTTGTTTTTTAGAAAAAAATCTGGTCCTGCCCACATGCACCCCTGCACCTCAGGAGAAAGGAAACCTGCCTGGATAGTATTACTAGTTCCTACATTTTTATAACAAATAATTTTTTGACCTGCATTTCTGCTATCTGAAGCATGTGAAAATTTCTTTAATCCACAATGCAAAATTGTTACCTTAAACCACAGAATTCAACCCTGAATTGACTGCATTTCAGCAGTTGCTAAAACTTGCTTGAGACATACGATGGTGAGGGGTGTAGAATAAGAACAATGCAATTAACCATTCCTTAGAGCAAGGTTCTCAACCTCGGCACCATTGATATTTTGGGATGCATAATTCTTTGTTGTGGGTTGGGGGGGTGTCCTGTGCATTGTAGGATATTTAGCAGCATCCCTGGCCTCTACCCACTAGATGCCAGTAGTGCCTCTCCCAGAAGTTACAACCAAAAATGTCTCCAGACTTTGCCAAATCACTCCCAGGTGAGAACCACTGCTCTAGGTTCTTTAAACTCTATTCCTGTAGCATATTAGATTTCCTGACTGTAGTGGAAAGAGCACTGAACTTGGAGTCATTAGAACAAGTGATAATCCATAATCTGCCACTTCATCTGTGGGAACCTGGGCCTGATAGCTAATGTCTTGGTGCCTAGACTTCCTTGTCTGTAAAATGCATTTGCTGGGAATTCCCTGGCGGTCCAGTGGTTAGGATTCCATGCTTTCACTGCCAAGGGCCCAGGTTCAATCCCTTGTTGGGGAACTAAGTACATCACTGTTAATCAGCTATAATCCAATTTAAAAAAAAAAAAAGAAAGAAAAAGAAAAAACTTAAAAAAATAAAATAATAAAATGCATTTGCTAAAACCTCTTTCAAGAGGCCATTTTGAGGACTCAATGAGATAGTTCACATGAAGTACCAGGTATACACAAATGCTCAGTAAATGGTTATTGTTTAATATGATCATTACTTCCATATATGGTAATGCTTTCATTGAGTTACTATTAAATATTATGCCCATAGTCTTTTTATAGGATTGATATAGGAAATGTATATATAAATAATGTTTCTATATCTTCTATAAACTATAGTCAGACATTGTCCACTATGTTAATTTCTTCTAAAATTCAGGGACAGGAAAAAAATTCTCCTGTCAAATGTGTATCCTTCCTTTATTAAAAAATGAGAATGACACGCTCTGGTATACTTACCTTTCTGTCTTGGCTTCTCAAAAGCTTCAAGGAAAATATAATGTTTAATTGCAGTGAGTTACATGCCAGGAATCTCTATTTAGCTTCTTGTAATTGGTTTTGGATCTGTCTTTTAAATTTTTGATCATCGTTTTTATATGCATCTAAATATTATAAACCACCTCGGAGCTTTTGGTTTTTTAGGTAGAAAGAAGAGAAATAATAAAATAGTGAAGAATTGGCTACTAGGACTTAAGGGACTGGTAAGGAGAGAATAAGTCATATATTCTCTAAAGAAAAAGCAAGGAGTATTAACCCCCTCCCCCAAACCTTAGAATAGTTAACTTGTTTAAAGCTCAGTTTGCCCATCTGACAAACTAAGTACCACTTACTCTCTAAGTACCACTTTCTCTCTCTCATCCTGTAAGGACATTTAGTGGCTTAATGAATGGATTTCTGTAAGGCAGTTTAAGACAGTAAGTAAGATGCTGCAAATTGTAAAACAGCCTGGTAAACGGCCACTCACCCAAAACAAATAACAATTTATGCCAGGCATAAAAAATGCTGATTCCACTTGCTTTATTACCTGTGTACTTCTTGGTAGATGAACGACTTGTAAACCAACTTTTGTGGGACAATAAATTAGGGTTCTTTTTGCAATGGTATTGTAAATACAAATGTTTCTATTACTTGCTCTGGTGGCCAACAGAGGGACAAGTTTGTCTGAGAAAACTTAGAACAAGATTCTGCACACAATAATTACTCATAAAATTCTTGATGAATGATCATTAATAACATTCTGACCCGTATTTACCCTTTAAAATATTAGAAATCTTTCCAAAAGACAAAAAAATCTGAAAGGAAACAGGTCTTATCTTCCTAGTAGGTCACACCACATACCCAGGAAATACCTTCTGAGAATGAGAAAAGAGTGAAAGTCAAAAGAGAAGGGAAACTATATTTAAGAAACATAAGGAAGATCCCAGAGTGGTTCCTAGACCACCTGTATCACAATCACCTTGGGAACCTGTGAAAACTGGAGATTCTCCAGGGATGGAGCTAGAGACTCTGCATTTAACAAGCCTCCCAGGAGATTCTAATGCACATAAAAGGACAGAAATTGCAGGTTTAAGGGAACATTTAATGCTAGTTTTCAATGGAAAAATGCTGAGGCGTTTTTTTCAACTTTTTTCCTCCATTCCTTCAATAAACATGTACCAGCATTTGTTATAGACAAGGCACCATACCAGGTGCTGCAAAACCCCAGGACAATTTGGGTGGAAAAGGAAAGCACTATGCATGGTTTAGGAGCCAATGCTCATTTTTTTCCCCACACTGCTTCAGTACCATGTTCATTTCCTGTTTTATTTTCTTTGAGCTATAGCCACATGCACTGCTTGATATTGCTCAAAAAGCACTGCAGAAGCAGGTATCAGACAGCAGCACAGAAAACTGGCATGAGGAAAGAGTGTTGCAGCAGGGACAAAGTAGCACTGCTGGCTTTCCTTGCTGAGATGACAGCAAGGAAACAAACATAGCAGGAAGGAAATCTATCCAGAAAAAAATCCTAACTGTCTTGGCTTGTTAATCTGGACTCTGACATAAACCTTGGGTATACCTGCAGGTTACAGGTGACATTCTGAAAAAAAAAAAACTACAGAAATATATTGCTAGATTACTCAGTGCAGAAGATTATGGGCGAATGTGCCATATATCTTCCGTTACCCTTCCAGATCTACTCTTCACCCTTCTCAACCTTGATTTGTGCTAGGAGAACCCCCTTGCCCTCTGGCTTTCCTTTGGTTTACCCTAGGTAGACAGATGAGAGAATAAAAGGAGTCTGAGTGTAAGACAGTTAACAACTGCTGGAGAATGCTAAAAAGAAGGGTCCAAGAAGCATCCTTGGATGGGTAGAAAGTGAAATAGAGGAAGAAAAAATGGATAGGAAAAGAAGTTCTCAAGGTTGGCCTGAAATTGGATTGGCATTTAAAGAAACAAGGACTTGATAATAAAGTTAAAACTGATAATCAGATTCAGAATGTCCTGGTCAGGAGCTTTTTCCATGCATGTAAATGGATCCTCAAGAAACCACATACAGCAAAACACCTTTCAAACATCACTGTGAGCTATTTGAACATGGTTTGTGTGGTTTTATCACCTAGTCACTACTCTCTTAACATTTTCCACACATTTTACATTTAAAATAGTTAGTCCCCCCAAAAAGCATAGCACACAAGATTCCCTGTGTCTTTCCAGGTATTGTGCTTTGTCTAAATTCAATTGATCCTATAAATTCCAAGGCCTTTGTGGTTTTCTAAAGCCCTCAGGGTTCCAAAAACAGAACCTGGCAAAAATGCATGTGTCCCTGAGCTTTCAGATGTTTCCTCTTAATCAAGGTTGTCCCTGGTAAAAAGCCACTATCTTTGATTTCAGGCAACATCAGGAGATTTTTCCACTGAGATCCTATTGAGTCCAGGTTGTGCCTTTTGTGTGTCTGTGTGTGCAAACAAAATCATATAAAGTAATTAATCAAAATCAGAAGTTCAAGTGAGTCCCAAAGCTGCTGTGGAAATACATGTGTCCCGACAGCTAAATGTTCGAACATAAGTTTTCATCTCATCAGTTTGCCTTGTGCATTGGATATTCAGGTCTGACCTAAGACGGTGAGGGTCCCCAGGAGTCTTAGCTTTCTGCCATGCTATGAAAATCAGGCTTATGCTATTAGTTTAACCTGGTCGTAGAATCCCCGGGTACCCAGAGCTAGCCCAAGGGATCTATGAGGATAAGGTAAGTCACTGTTTTTACCAGAAGTTTAAAAAAGGAGCTATGAAATAACAGTTCTGAAGCAGAAAGAAAGCAAATTTCTGCTGTGGTTACTCTAATAAGTGCACAAAAAAGAGGGCTTTTTCCCTCCTAATAGATCAGTCGGATAATTTTGAATTCCTCCCCTTCTGCTTTTATTCTGTAGGCCAAGAAAATATTCAAAATGGATTCCTCCCAACCCCTCAAAAACTTCCAAACAATGCTATGACTGTTAATACTGGGCTATCCATTTTCAGATAATTAACGATCGACACTTAAGGTCACAAGCGATTCCAGACCAATACAGATAAACCTAGCATGTTTTCAGGGTTACTGCAGCATCGTGAATTAAATTAGATCTGAATTAAAGTTGTTTGTACAACAAACTAGTTTATTCCTCGAATCCTACACTCTGGTGATGTAAATTTATGGAATTAGAGCCAGCAAATAATAGAATTTTCAGATCTTCTCTACTGCAGCTCTAACATACCCTGCTTGCTTCTCTATTTCATTTCTATTATTTTAACAATCACACACAGAGTTCAATTTTAGCTGCAGAATAACCACTGGACCATTCAAGAGGATATCTGCATCAAACAGTAATAAAGGCATCATCTGAATGGTCAGTACCAATTTTTCTGCACAAGTTCTCTCCTTAGAGGACTCCCTGAACCCCTTGTCTTGCCTGCCTTGGGCACCTCAGTGCCCACCGCACCAGATAGAAATCTTCCTTGGCAGTATTCAGCTCTGTATTCACATACGTTGTGGCTCCATGGATAACTGAGTTATGACCAACCATTCACACAAATCTCAACTTTGAATGCTTCATTTGAAATACTTCTATTTCAAGATTTACTGAATTAGGCAAATACCTTTTCTTTCCCTCTCTCATCTATAAAGTTTTTTAAAGATAAGGAATTAGTTTATCTGTCATTAAAATAGCCTTAAAATGATTTCAAAGTTGTCAAAATAACAGCCATGCTGAAATTCACTAGAAGTTCCACAGGAGAAAATTTTAATATTAGATTTCTTAATCATCACATAAAGCTGTATTTTAATATGACCCCAATTTTTTTTATTTTGTTAATTATTTCTGTATACAGTTATGTAAATAAACATGATAAAATGTCGACAGTGATTCTAGGTGGCGGAATTACCAGTGATTTTTACTTAGTTTTTTTTAATGCTTTTCTGAATTTTCCTAATTTTCTACAATAAACAGATAGGTATTTTCATTTCAAAATCTGAAAACGGCACCATTAAAAATACTTAATCTTTTTGCTTTTTATATTAAATCAAGCTTAGTTGTAGAAATAGGCAAGCAAACCAACATACCTTTTGATTAAATGGGCTCGGCTGTTCACGTAGTTGGAGTCAAAAGAATAGTTTTCAGTCTGCAGTGGGGGGAAAAAAAGATTAAAAAGGTTACAGAGATGACTCATGAAAAGAGCTAAACTCTCCTGCTTAGGAGGAATTTTTCTACTGGGCAAGAGGCAATGAATGAATCAGAAACCAAGGCCATAGTGGTGCAACAGCCTGACGAATGCCTGCCACCTCCTTGGGGCCCTGGGGGCTCTGTGGAGGCAGCTCTCCCAGGCAGATGAAGATGAACTTGACACAAACATCCCCTAGAATATGCCTGGCTACTGACCATGCAACCACTTAGGGAAGATACAGCATGACCCAAAATCTTTACAGAAACTAATTGCTTCCCATTCCCCAGTGGACACAATTCTGTGCCCATCAAATTGACTGGAAGTTCAAAGGTATTTTTATTAGTAGTAGATAATTAACATGTTAAAATATGTATTCCATAGATATGGAAATGCAAGCAAGGTAATCACTGTGGATTTAAACTGCACTTCCCTTTGTTTTAAGACATTTTGCTCAGCACTGGTTATACAGGAAGGCCTTCGTTTTATCACAGACATAAAGGCAAACAAGTATTATGCCTAAAACGGGATGAAGGGCAGTGCACAGGGGGTGCCAAAGCCTTTCATGTGAAACATGAAGTTTGCAAGCAAACCTATCATAGCACGTTCCTATCATTAAAACACCACTGTCTAATCTGGTTACAGCAGACTGCCTGAACAATGGTTTTACAAAAGCAAATGCAGAATACCTGCCAGATGAAAGAGATGGGCTAACAGCTGATGAGCATCCAGAGGTTGGGGGTGGATTGAAGGGGGGGCAGCCTTAGAAGGGGGAACACAGGGAAAAGTCAACACTGAAGTAACTGAAAGTCCAGTAAAGTGGATCTTACCTCTAACACTAAAGTACTACTCTCCTTGAACCATTGTATAAACTGAAAAATGTCCAAACACATCTCCTCCACTCTCCTGCCAGTCTACCAGAAATTCTCACCATTCTCACCATTCCTTAGGGCCTTCTGAAATCACTTCAACTGAAAGTGCCTGGGAAAGGAAACACAATAGCTGTCGAGCTAACAAAATAGTACATTCCTTTCCGATGACTACTGTCGCTAGGCTCTTAGATGCAGCTTTATGTTTCAAGGAGCTCAGAATTTGGTAGAGGGGAAAACAGGACAGGTGATAGCAGATCTAACTACCACATGAGCACCAAACAGCCAATAGTCAGGATAGGGACCCTAAGTATCTAGAGTAAGTGGGGATGGGGGTGGCGAGTAGGTGAGAGAAAGAAGGAAGAACGTATGGAGAAGAAAACTAAATCCCATCACTGCCCTGTACTTACTCAGGCATGCCCATGCCCTCCACATGCCCCTTATTTGAAGATGAGCTGTATAATATCCACCCACACTGCTTTTATCTAGAGGATAAAATCCCCTTTAATGAAAACCACAAGTAAGTTTTTGTGCTGTTGGAAGGAATGGATTGGGAGAGTGAAAATCAAAAGGGTTAGTTCATTTCTAATTTGTTCATAAGAAAATGGAGGCTGAAATTGTTGCAAACATAATTACAGAAGGAGGAAGCAAACTTGAAGGTGCATGGGGAATACAATGCTGGAAGAGGTTGTCCATCAGTCAGTCAACCAACAAACACTTCTTGAACTGATTTTTATACAAACATAAAATGCAAAAATGGTGTTGGGTAAATGTGCTTTTCTATGATATTCAGTACAATATATAATTTAATAAGTGGAAATCTCCTAACCGCCCCCCCAAAAGCATTCTATCCAAATAAAACAGGGAATTGATTAAGCACTCAGGAGTTTAATTATTAGTTTGTACAACCGGGACAAATTACTTAATTTCTATGTGTCTCATTTTACTCCTCTATAAAATAGGCATAATGGAACACAAATCCAAAGGGGAATTTCAAGTGCATTTATCATGACTCATTGTGGGAATGATGGAAACCCTTATCCTCTGCTTTCTACAGAACCTGGATCCCTGAGTAGGAGCAGGGATTTGACCACATTCGGGCAATAAAAGAGTAACGTGCATACATTCCATCTCAGCCTCCAAACTTCCTAACTCATTTTTTCAAGAAAGTTAATAGATAGAGAAACAGATGTAAAAGAAAAGAGGATACTGGCTTTGCAGGGAAAGCATGAGCAACATCCCAAGATATTGTCATGTTAAAGAAGCCAGTTTTCAAGTAGAATATTTTACATAGACTTGCATATGAGGGTGTCCAATCTGTGTGCACTGTGCATCAAATATGGAGCCCTGTGGAGATGTGACCTCCAGGCACGGTGCCAGAACTCTGGGCAAATAAGCAAAACCATACAAATTTATCCCTGGTGACTGTACTACTTCTTGGTCCTAATGGAATAATATATCTCACCTTGAGGATTCCCACTCACAGGCACTGAGTTAAAAGAGGACACAGGTCTAAAAGGCTTGCTTATGGAAACCTTAACAATTCTCTTTCCCTTGCTGTGATATACAGATGGGTTAACCTGGGCAGAAAAGCCAGCCATGATCTGCCACTGTAGGTAGGAGAGTATCATTGAAGCTTATCACCTTCCTATCTTTCTCCTTTTTCTTAGTCTAAAAGAGTAAACCCCCCTCCCATTCTCGTGGGTCCTGGCCTTCAAATGTAAATACTCCATTCCCCAAACCAGCACCAACCATAATGGACAGATGGCCCATGCTGCATCCTCATGCAATTAGAAGTACTGTTCATGAGGCAGGTTACTAGAACTGATTTTCCCATAATGGATGGTACTATACTGAGTCATCCATTGTCTTTTGCCTCTTTAATCAGTATCAGGTTTCTTTGTGAGGCAGCTTGGTTAGCGTTATGGAAACAACGTATGCAACAGAATTATTCTAATTGGGTAGGATACACTATTCTGGCCTCATTAGAACTATAATCCAAACAACTGAGCTAACTGGCCATAGATGGCCTTTTATGGGTCAGGGTATACTAACATCAAGTGTTCTTGCTCATACCGATTCAAGGCGTGTGCTCAAACCCAACTGTGCACTGAAAGAGTAAATTTTTTTCACACTTCAGGTAGAGCAAACAATGAGACTCAGACCACCCTGAAGAAGGAAATAATCTTTTCTTAATGAATAGTTTGCATGCCTTAAGCCGGTGATTCTCAGCCCTAACTGCACATTAGAATCAACTAGGGAATTTTTTTTTAATACTGTTGTGAAGGTCCCACTCCAAGAGATTCTGAGGTAATTGGCATGGAATGGGGCCCAGGCATTAGTATTTTTTTTAAAAGCTTCCCAGGTAATTCTAACAGACATCCAGAGTGGAGAACTCTCCTGAGCAAAAGATGGGCCACAGGCTTTGACTTGATGTGCTGTGTTTTCTAAGGCAAGCTCAGCTGTTTAGAAGATGGATCTCTTTTGTCAGATTATCTGCCAAGGTGATCTCAATAGAAGATAAAGAATGACAACAGAAATACACTTTTTAAGAAATAATAGAAGAGCTTTTCTTTTTTGCATGAATGTATTGGCTCCTGGTTAGCCTTATTTAATCAAAATTTGCTTGACATTATTCCAATCCCCTCTCTAAGTATTCTAAATGGCAAATAACATAAAACATTTGAGAGGGGAAATTTTCTCTAAATGTCACATTAATTTCACTAGGAAATGTCCCCATCTCTAATGAGACAGCCAAGTTAACACAGGAACACAACAAAGAGACAAGAATATTTGTTTCTGAAAAACCTAAATCTTGACATTAGAAAAAAAAAATGGGTCTAGAGCAAACTTTTATTTTCTGTCTCAGTGGTAAATAAGAGTCACTTTCCTATCATTTAATATATTTCTCCCAAATCCCTTCTCTAATTAGAATTCCTTATCCTAGGATTCACTGAGAGCAGACTTCTCACTTTGTTTAGGTTTAATAAAATCTTGATTTTCTGAAAACCTAAAGAATAAATACTTCTGGATAGCAGAGGGGTTTTTTTTGTTTTTTGTTTGTTTGTTTGTTTGTTTGTTTTTGCAGTACACGGGCCTCTCACTGTTGTGGCCTCTCCCGTTGCAGAGCACAGGCTCCGGACACGCAGACTCCGCGGCCATGGCTCACAGGCCTAGCTGCTCCGCTGCATGTGGGATCCTCCCGGACCTGGGCACGAACCCGTGTCCCCTGCATTGGCAGGCGGATTCTCAACCACTGCGCCACCAGGGAAGCCTGGGAAGCCCCTGGATAGCACAGTTTTTTAGATAGCTTAGTGCTTTCTCCTCTAAGGACTAAAACTTTGATTTAAAATCCTACCCATTCTGCCTTCTTTTTGAACGTTATCACACAGTTCCTTATTGGTTCCTTAGAAGAACCTTTCTAAACATAAATCACTGTACCGTGCAGGTTTTGCCTGTACACTCACTGACCCCAAAGCACTGTGTTTTTTGAGTTCTTACCTTTAATTTTTAACATATGTCTCCCACCAACTTGCTATAAAACACTCAATATTGTTACTTCTCAGTACTATTAGTATATCAAAAGCAGCTCCTCTTCTGTTTCAAGTTTGATATTTCCACTCTGCTGTCTTGGAAACTATATAATTATTAGAACAGTCTAGAAAATGAGAGTTAAGTTCTGGGTAGAGAGCTGAGATGTTTTTCTGAGAGGGAAATGACGTGATCTTTACTATAGGGACTTCTGTGTAATGTTTTGGGTTTTGTTGTTGTTTGTTTTTTTACCTGCTCAGGAGCCTTCTTTGCTAACTACTTTCTACTCGCAGCTCCTTTCTGGATATGGGAGGTTTCTAGAGAGACTTTGGGGTGGGTAGTATGTTATTATGTTAATGAGTCTGGCACATCTGAAGTCAAATACTTCCACTTTGTCAGGCCCCCAAGGTACCAGAATGCCCTACTTTAACTGTCATTTTGCATTACTTTCACAGTTCACTAAGTTGTGCCCTAGTCTCTGGAAGAGTGACTGCGACTCTCTCAGCACCACATTTATCACCAGGAGAGACTTCAGCCCTAAGGAGAAACAAGCCCAATAAATGCAGATATCCAGGACTAGAATATTTGCCCAGCGGCACAAATCCCCAGGTCATGCTACAAAGTTAAAGAAGGTTACAGATGCTGAGATGAAAACAAGAGATTCATCAAACCTTAAGGTTTTCATTTGAAAATGAACAGCCATTTTAAATTACACTTTAAAAGTCCCATCAAACTGAAAAGCATTATAACTGCGATCTGCTAACTAATTCTTTTTAATTTTTCACTCAGTCATCTTATCAAAACAAATAGGAAAACTGGAATCCTAAATCAGATGCACAGCAAAATGATTTTTAAATGCTGGTTCTTGATCAATAATGATAAGATGCATAACCTTTTTCTAAAAGCGATTGCTGCTTTAGATGTTCAAATGGCATCTCCTCACAAAGGCGTTTTTAGAAAATGAATTGAAAAATGACTTTTTCCTCCTTACTATCCTCAACACATAAAAATTAAAATGTAAATTCTATATAAAAACAAAGTCAACATGCCTCCAGTTAGAATGTATATTCAAAGACATCCATCCAGACAACAAAAGCTGGAGGAGGAATTAGTAAAGATGGAATAAAAGGCACCATCCCCAGAGCTGCCATCACTAGAAAGCTCATATTTACCCTGAACTGGAAAACAAGCTAAATAAACTTCCACTAGCCATGCCTATGTACACACCAGCACTAATTCTCATGCACACACACACGCGGTTTGACGATAGTAAGCTAGGTGGTGTAGTGGGGTGACCTGAATTCCCTCCTCATGTTTGTCACTGACTCGTTGATGGCCTTGAATAAATCACTTGATTCCTCTTGAAGCCTTAATTTATCTATCTAGGAAATGAAGAGAATAACCCAAATGATGCCAATGTTCCCTTCGAGCCCCCTCAAATTGTAGGATTCTAAAACAAAATGGGTCTTGTTCACGCACTGATTCATCTATTCATTCATCCATTCAAAACACATGCACCAAACCCTGAGGATGAAAAAAAAGATATAGGCTGTACCGGTAAGGAGGTCACAAATTGATAGACCTCTTGCTGGGGATGGTTAAAATGTCAGCCATTCAGAAAAACATGAAACACACACACACAGAGGCACATACACCTGCAGACACATGCATATACTTGTACAGAGGCTATGGAGTGCAACTTTGGGAATTACACTGCAACTTTATGGAACTAAGTAGCATCCTAGTGGCTTGATGGTAGTAGGTGATGCACATAGGCGGATTTGGCCTTTATATTTGTTACATGTACAAACCCATATCACAAGTACAAACCACATCCCTCTCCTATCAAATGAGTTATAAAACTTATGAAGTTCTTAGAAATAGCATGTGTATACGTCCTTTTGCCTCTACTTCAACAGCTTTCATCACCTTGTGACACTACTTCTTCAGTTCCATTTGCCTTTTCCTCTAGCCCATTTTGCAAAACGTTATGTGGATAATATTCCTCACCCACTATTTTCATCACAGCATTTCTCTTTGCAAGGCCTCAAAGAACCCTTTCAGTGGTTCCCTGTTACATTTAGCACTAAATCTAAATTAAATCTTTAGCTAAGCAGTCATCCAACACAAGTCCTCTATTTCCCTCATATCTCATTTCCTTCATTTCTAATATGTCTACATCCCTGATCATCCCACATAGCTTAGCGTGTTCTCAGCACTTAGTGTACAGACTGTGTGATGTAGTTATGAATTTCCTCAGGTTCTATGATTACTTCAGTGTGTAGCATGTCAGTTCATCCTCCAACTGGATTGGAAGCTTTCATTTGAAGTGTCACTGCCACAATGCTGGACACTTAGCAAGTACTCATGTAATGAATCCATCAATGAAAGACCAGAGAATAAATGGAAGAGGTTTAGAATGAAGCTTCTTATTGCAGTTAAAGCAGGTGACCAATTCTATTAGTCCAAGGTGGTCTTGTTTCTTCAGAAAGTATCTATTCTGCCCACTGTCTTCTGTAGTTACAGTTTGTTTTCTCTCCTCACTTTCAACTATGACCTTATAAATACACAGTAGTCTGGATATAACTGCCAAGGATAAGATGCCACAGTTAGGTGCTTCCTGCCCATCATCCGTCAGTCCTGCCATATCTCTGGGAATGGCAGTAGTGACACATGATACTGTTTCCAAACCAGGGGTAGATAAAATTTCTGTGATAAGGCTTTGCCTTATCTGTAGACTTCTGAGCCACAGATTGACAGCGTGGCAGCTACTTTTCTGCATGTGGAAGGGAACTCTAGAATTCCAATGGCTTTCAGGACAGGGCTATCAGTGGTAGACACAGCCCATTTAGTTAACATCCAAGTCAAGTTGAAAGAGTTCCCCTCTTGGTGGCCTTTTGTCATCACTGCTAAAATTCCACTGGCACCATTGATGTGGTCAGACTACATAGAGGTGACAAAGGCAGCTTAGGGAAATCACTTTTCTCCACCCTCATCTTTTATTGGGTCAAAGTTGTGACTTTAGAAGAGCAACCCAGTGCAAATTTTACTACAAAGGCCTCCTTGAGAAACCTAGCAGCTTTCTTCAGGAATCCATGTAATTCAGAGGCAAAGAGCCTACTGAATGACCAGGCTAAGCACCACCCCATTATATAGATAAGAACAGGCTTCTGAATAAGGCTCTGGGACCATTTTCTAAGTCCTCTGTGGGGCACAGTGCACTTTAAAATAATATCTGCTTATAAAAAGCTCTGAGGAACCAGTTAATGCCTATTCTACACAGGAATGCAAAATCAACAAGACTTCGGTGTGGATACAAGTAGTTTAAATAAAATGACTAACCCAATCACATGAGTCATACTATCTCATCCCACATAAACAAAATTCAACCTGAGAAGTAAATAGCTATCAACCACATTCACCAATGGAACAAACCCTGAAGACCAATCACCATCCCCAAATATGTAACTACAACACATTAAAGCTATTTTGCAGGCTCAGAGTGCCTTTCATCCCCAAATATTAAAGTACTTTACAAGCAGGTGCCAATTGTTACTCTCCCCCTTAAACAGCCAAGAAAACAAACACACAGGTTAAGTGCTACAGCCACGTTAAATACTGACTCAGCTAGAACAAGTCACAAAAACAAGAAAAATCCCCAGGAACACTGTTCTTGGCATTACCTACTACTGAGATGGAAAGAAAACACAAGATGGAAACATCAGGGAAGTGATTAGCCGGCTTTATACCTATTTTTCTCTGAATGACTTTCTTGGCTACTTTCAGTGAGTGGGTCAGGAGAGTATAGTGTAGCAGATAGACAAAAGAAAAATTTGGCACACACTAACTGGAGAAAGTTCTCCAGACCTAGATGGAGGACCCAGTCACATAGCCCAAAGGATCCAGGAATGAGCCACTTTCTTCCCTGCAACATTGGTGACCATTTCAATTGTCCTTTAGAGGCATTTACAACCATCTTTACAAGGTGACCTAAGATGACTAGTGATGACTTATGGGGTAGCTTCAACTTCAGAAGCTATGATTTGGTAAAGCTGGTCTAACTGACAGTTAGAAACCAATATAAGATGTCCCACAAGCAATGGCCCATGGATCCACCATATGAGCTCTCCTGAATCCAGCCTATCTTTAAGCCCTCCTGGCTTAGAGAAGGTCCAGCACTCTGAGCTGGTACATTTCTGCTAAATTCTATTTCATTGGTCTCAATTCTCTACTACTTAGCAGCTACAGAGCCTTGACTGCCTGCAGAGTACAATTTCTATTGAGCAAGCCTTGCCAGCTGAAAAACTTTCATAATATTTGGAGGGAAAGCAGTGTGTGGCCCTGTGCCTGTGGGCCAAAACAACACCCCCAAATCCAGTTCCAGCCCCAATCTCATTATTTATATTATACATCACTTAAAACCCAGTTGTCTCCACAAGCTTATTTAAGCGTGAAGGAGTAACAGCCTTTGGCATACCATTCTTAATTCATTTCCCTTGTATTGGCTTGTTGCTCAAGCCAGTAATGTGTGATCATGCTGACAAAAAAAACCGAGTTATATACCATCTTAGAAATAGTGAATGTGTTAGCTTCTAATATTAATGTTTTCTAATTAGATGCAACTCAATAGATCGTTTTCTTGTTTGTCGTCAATGAAATCCTCCATAGTCCTCTTTTGGTGTAGCTATTTTGATTACCACCATGGCAAACACAGGGGTGTCTCAGTTCACTGGGATGCATAGAGGAAAGGGTGTGCACACACAGCATCCACTACCAAAATATAAACAGATTATTTATTTCTGATCTTAAGTATTAATTTCAAATTTAATGAGGCACAATAAACATTTCTCAAAATCAGACTCCATCGGTTGCTTAACATTGGCAACCCTCTAATTATGACTGGAGTTTAAATAAAGGCATTTGGTTTTGTTGAAATTATTAGGCACTGAAGGAAATCCACAGTAACCTCCAATTTCTAGTGACTTAAAACAAGCATTGCAGCAAATCAGTGTTGGAGACAAGACAGAGCTTACACTTTGGCATCACCTCATGAA
Organism: Pseudorca crassidens; assembly: GCF_039906515.1. Classification (NCBI taxonomy): domain Eukaryota; kingdom Metazoa; phylum Chordata; class Mammalia; order Artiodactyla; family Delphinidae; genus Pseudorca; species Pseudorca crassidens. The sequence goes on along the minus strand of NC_090317.1, from coordinate 45,868,339 downwards.
GCATCAATGACAAGCAATAGGAAGAGGACTGATTCAAGGAAGTAATGGAAATGTTTACTCATTCTTTCAAAACCCCTACCTGTCCTCCCAAATCCTAACAGATCTTCTTGTTTTATGCCAGGGTGGGGGTGGTGAGGGTAGGCTGGAATTTGACCTGATTTTTTAAACAGAGATTAATCAAAAGGCTACTATCTGACGTTAAGAATGCTGGCAACCATGCACAGTAAATCCATGATTACACCTTGAAAAGTGGCTAATATTATGAGCAGTTTGAAATTGTCAGAGTATCAGAAATCTGTAATGTAGTTATGCAATGCACCAACAGAACAATTACTAAAGCACCTTGCATGTATATGAAACATTTTTCACAAAGAATTTCAGAAAGTTTAAAAAGAGTTTCAGGAGAGAGAAAAAAATGTACTTAACCTTTGAGAAACCATAAGATAGAGGAATATTCTTAGATGGGCAGAAAACAGACACCCAGGTTAGAAACTGGGCCTGAAGGTAGCTACATTTTCTACAGAGGTCATGGCACAGAATTTTGCTTCTCATCCATCCAGCAAGACTTCCAGGAGGTGCTTGATAAGTGCAATAGAGCAGGTGCCTCCTGTCAATATCATCCTGAAAGAATTAGCATTTGGAAATGAACACGATACACAAAAACTTGCCCTTTTTTCTTTTTTTCCCTTTTAACCAACATTAACTAGTTAATTCTCCTGCTACTATAAGTTAAATAAATATTAGTAACCCCATTAACAGCACGACAAAACACGTTAAGAGACTTGCCCTCTGCTAAAGAGAAGCAGTGTCACATCTGCAACTAGAATTCAAGATTTCTCACTGCAGGTCCTGCACTCACACCACTAGGCCACACCTCATTAGTATTCTGGGAAATGCAATGAAATAGAAGTAATTAAGACTGGCTGACTGGATGTACTATTTGGGAGAAAAAAAATACCCTAGCCTGCTTGAACATGACAGGTTCAAGGGCAGTGAACACAACTAGAGCAATTTCCTCCTGCAGGAAGATTAAGAAATAATGAGGGGGAACACCTCAACTTCCCTCTCCCATCAGACTCTCAGCAGCAAAAACCAGGAACAATTCCAAAATTAACTGTCTAAAAAAAACTTAATGCTGTCAGAAACATAACACTGTACTGTGCCTGGGAGTCCTACCACTCAACCTGTACAAGTAACTTCTATGTTGCTTTCTCCACACAGTTCTTAGTGTCCTCCCTCCCCAGCTTTCTCCTGGCCAGTCTTCCAAATACTCTTTTTTTTTAAATAAATAAATTTATTTATTTATTTTGGCTGCGTTGGTTTCTTTTTTTTTTAACATTTTTACTGGAGTATAATTGCTTTACAATGGTGTGTTAGTTTCTGCTTTATAACAAACTGAATCAGTTATACATATACATATGTCCCCATATCTCTTCCCTCTTGCATCTCCCTCCCTCCCACCCTCCCTATCCCACCCCTCTAGGTGGTCACAAAACACTGAGCTGATCTCCCTGTGCTATGAGGCTGCTTCCCACTAGCTATCTATTTTACACTTGGTAGTGTATATATGTCCATATATACACTACCACTCTCTCACTTCATCCCCGCTTACCCTTCCCCTTCCCGTGTCCTCAAGTCCATTCTCTACATCTCTGTCTTTATTCCTGTCCTGCCCCTAGGTTCTTCAGAACCTTTTTTTTTTTAAGATTCCATATATATGTGTTAGCATATGGTATTTGTTTTTCTCTTTCTGACTTACTTCACTCTGTATGACAGACTCTAGGTCCATCCACCTCACTACAAATAACTCAATTTCGTTGCTTTTTATGGCTGAGTAATATTCCATTGTATATATGTGCCACATCTTCTTTATCCATTCATCTGTCAGTGGACACTTAGGTTGCTTCCAAGTCCTGGCTATTGTAAATAGAGCTGCAATGAACATTGTGGTACATGACTCTTTTTGAATTATGGTTTTCTCAGCTCTTTCTCCATTTCTAGCACACTCACTCCTCATCCTGGTCTGCCCAATACTTCTGTCTACTTGATAACAAAGAAAGATTTTGTTTGGGGTTCAACCAGTACAAACAGGTGCGGGCAGTCATATCTTCATTCATAACACACATACAGGTACACACAGATTACATATAATTTTTGTGAGGGAAAGAGGGTTGTGTTTTTGTGTCTCCATATTAAAAAATGCTTGTTCCTGGTCGACACAGCTCAGTTAGGGCCATAAGTCACCCTGGTGATTGTTTCTTCAGGTTGTTTTAAGCTTAGAAAAGAACACAGACTATTCAAAGAAAAGTCCTAGAAACCCTCCAAATACAGAACCTTCAAGGTAAAAATAGCTGTGTGACCTTACAGAAATCACTGAACCTCTCTGACCTGCAATTTCTTAATCTATAAAATGGAAATAGCACCTGTCCTAACTATCTTACAGAGTTGTTATTAGGATCAAATAAAATAATAAATGTGCAGGTGCTTTCTAAAAGTGAACTTCCAGACAAATGACAGGTCATCTGATTATCAGGTTATAAACTTGATCTCTCTTGAATACTCATTTCTATTTGCAACTAAATTTCCATTCAACATCATGAATAGATTTTTTCTGAGGTTTCCTACTAGGATATTTTATCTCATTCTCCCCTTAACTGTACTATCAGAAAAAGAAAGAATGCAGTGAACAGTCTTGTTTTCTGGCATGAGAGATAAAAATATATATACATGAACCCAACTTCTCTAATTGCTGATTCAACACCTTAGCTGGAGTGTGTGTGTGTGTGTGTGTGTGTGTGTGTGTGTGTGGAGAGAGAGAGAGAAAGACAACTCATCTAAATAGAGTTGAAATGACCTCATAACATCTGAAATTATGTGAAAGGCAAGATTTGAGACACTTTAAAATCCTTTATAAACTAGTTTTCCTTCGCCCCATTTGCTTCCCCTGTTATGATTGAACTGTCATGGAATCTCTTTTTAAAAAGAAGGAAGGAAGGAAGAAAGAAAGAAAAAGAAAGAAAGAAAGGGAGGGAGGGAGGGAGGGAGGGAAAGGGAAGATGAAAGAAAGGAAGAAAAAAGAAAGAAAGAAAGAAAGAAAGAGAAAGAAAGAGAGAGAGGGAGGGAGGAAGAGGGGGAGGGAGGGAGGGGGGAAGGAAGGAAGGAGGAAAGAAAGAAAGAAAGAAAGGAAGGAAGGAAGGAAGGAAGAAAGGAAGGAAGGAAGGAAGGAAGAAAAAAAGAAAACCTCATCCCAGGATTAAGTAAAGCACATTAGCATGCATAATTCAGAGCAGTCAGCTGGAAAGGAGCCATTCAAAACCTAGTGTAGTGTGTGGATAGAAAAACATGGTTAAAGGGCTGGAGCAGCTTGACCAGGGCCTTCTAAGTTCCAAAGAAATGAGAGAGTTCAACTCAGGACCACCCTGGAGCCTACTGTGGGCTCATTCTACCATTCCTTAGAGCTGTGCTGTCCAATGGCATAGATACCATGTCCAATAGCACAAATATATGTAGTACTTTAATTTAAATTAGCAAAAATCAAGTTAAATTTTTAGTTCCTCAATCACAGTAGCCATCTTTCAAGTGCTCAGTAGGCAAATGTGGCTAGTGGCTCGCGTATTAAACAGCACAGATATAGATATTTCCATCATCCCTTAAAGTTCTATTGAACAGTGCTGCCTTAGAGAGACTGTTGGCCTGTGACTCAGGACTCTCCAGTTATGAAATGTGATGCTCTTGGTGACCTAACGAAATATAAGGAGTAGACTTACCTCTATCACATCATGTAATACATTTTATTACCTATATGTCAGCCCCATGAGACTGGAAACTCCTTGAAGGCAAGGACCACGTCTTTAGTGTCTGTATCTTCAGTGCCTGTCACCATTCCTGGAACAGAGCACGTACTCACCCACTACTTGCTAGTCAGCTAACAGCTGATGTTAGACCTGTCCATCAGATAGGAAGAGCTCATTTGTCTCTTCCATAGATGAAATGTAAGGATTTGCAAAATTCTTTTAAGAAAGGCTACTCTGCTTCCTAGACTTGTATTTGTTTCAACATTTCTCAAGAATTTAGATTATAGGGAGGACTGGCTTAAGTTAAAGCTACCCTTCTGTCTCCCACCCCTGTAAACCCATCTCTTTCATTCATCCAAAGAATCACTTGTGAACCTACAAAATTAGAATGGTATGTTTATTAACATTAAGATACCAGTGTATAATACACGTCATGATGAACATGATACAATCTACACATTTAAAGCAAGTTTTTACAATCTAATACAGTGAGAAACACCTGTAGGGCTGTGTCTCTCAATGGCCCAATTAAAAAAAAATTATTTTCTTAAATAGCACCTTGTTTCAGTATGGTGACTGTTTTTCACACAGCCTTTCTCTATGCTCTTTTCCAATAACCACAACAGTCTTAAGAAGTACATAGGCAAGGTATTATTTTCCCTTTTTAACAGATGGAAAATATGAGGCCCAGAGAGTTTTTGAATCCAAAATCAATAGCCAATTTTTGGCAGAGTCAGAGCAAGAACCTGAGACTCTTGCTTCCCAGACCAGGGGACCTTCCACCCAGTCTAACTTTATAGACAGTAGGAAATGGAAACCCAGTTGGCCAGCACTGCTTTTGCTTTCAATCTATAATCTCTTCTGAGTTCTATCTTTCATAAATTACAAAGAAATACATCCTTTTATGCAATATTAATTATTTCTTCAGATCATGATAGAGCCCTCAGTTGCTTTTCTGCCAAATGTGGTCATTTGCAAAGGTTCTTGAAATCATTATTGCAGTCTGACCATGCTATGCCCTAGGCTTTGAAAAATTCCCTTTTGGCCTCATGACCATCACAGAATCAGATACTCAGAGAGCATTAAAGCTCAAAAAGATCTTAGAGAGTATCTAATTTCTCTCTGTCTCTCTTCCCTCGCTATCTCTCTGTTTCTCTGTCTCTTTGTCTCTGTCTCTCTCTCTCACACACACATGCACACACACACGCACACACAGTCAATATTTTTAAGACAAGGAAATGGGCCCAGGGAACCTCACCACCACCCTCAAAGCATCACAGCCGGTTATTAGAAACCCAGACATAAGTTTAGAACTCATCTCTTTGGGCACCCAGGCCAGGGCTCATCCCTTTCCACCTTCCCAGCTCCTTCCTCTTATTTCTTCTAAGAAGTCCCCAAAGAGTAAAACCTAATGCTGTAAATTCCATCAATAAAATTTCTAAAGGGAGGGAAAAGTAAAATTTAGTGCAAATGATGTTTGTAAATCATTTTTTGTCAATGTCCTATCATTAAGAAAAGTAATTGTTCCTCAGGATACTGCAGAAAGAGGATGTATGATCCACCCAAGGAAACAGACTGTCTTTAGCTGAGTGATCCGAAAAAAGTCTAATGATAAAGCTCGATGAAATACAGCCTCATTCTAGCAAATGACTTGCTTTGTTGCCGCTTAAATTGCTCATCTATAATTGCTAGAGATAAACTGCAATCAAAATACAGTATCTTCTATTAGTTTTGCCCACTGGGGATTGTTTGATCATACTGAAATTATTGAAAAGGTAAATTTGCTCATTTTTACTGCCTCAGTGGAAACTGGCATTAGACCACTGAGGGGGGCTAGACTGATAGCAAGTGTTGCTTCCTGGTGAGGGAGCTTTTCTCATCTCTGCATAGGACTGAGGTCCTGCCTCTGTGACTAACAACTAAGCAGGAAAGGAGGAATCTGCTCTGCCCACTTCCTCAAAGCATCATTCTCAGGCTTACTTGCTTCACCGTGTTGGAGTCATACCTTTGTAGTTCAGATGTCACTAATTCACATTTGGTGATCATTCTGATAGAGCTAGGCTGCTGTATCTATTTTTTAAAACGTTTGCTGGGCAAATTATGGTGTAAACAAGATTACAAGGGAAGTGTTTAAACCACTCAAGAGAATAAATTGTTTTTAAGCACTTTAGAAGCAATTTACAAACAATAAATATGTTAATTGCACATCATTCTTATTTATTCATTAAAGAAGATCCAAGGACTTCTACTTGGCAAAACTTCCTGGCAAGGGCTTTGTTAGTCTACTTCTTATTGCTCTATGAACTTGAAAGTAATAAAATTGCATTTCATTTCTATCTATAATTCCGACTGGCCTTCCCTCAAGTTAGTCTCAATTAATCAGATTTGACTGTACTAAATAAAGGCTGAGTAAAATGACAAAGCCATCAGCCCCAGGTCAAAAGACAAAAAAGTCACAGAAAATCCAGCGCTATGTTTAAGACTTTTCTTTGCACAAACTATAAGCACCCAGCAGTGAAAAATGGTAGATGGGAGTAATGGGGGAGGGGGGATAGAGGGAAAAGCAAAAAGATCATTCAGAGCCTTCCCCACAATTGAAAAGAGTTGCCTCATGCTCCCTGGCTGTCCTTGACTGCTGTTTAGAACAAATGGAAGCAATACACAGCTCAGGCCTGAAATAATTTAATTCAATTCAACAAATACTATTAAAACTATGTGCCAGGACCCATAGTAGATGCTAAGTGTACGGAGATGTATCAGATTCCACTCCTGCCCTCAAGGAGTCCACATTTCTAGTGTTGGGGACATGTAAGTAAAGGCAGAATTAATAATGCCATGTTGTAAGTGCTATGACAAGGGTATATATGTGTGGGAGCACAGAGGAGAGAGCAACAGAGAAGAAGTTTCCTCTAGGTGACACTTGACATCAGAACTGCTTTCAGACACATTCAATCTAAGGTGGGGGATGGAACTAGGGAAATCATTTGTTTGGGGGGAAGAGTTTTCTTCTCTCTAGCTCTAATTCTTGATTTTGCAAGCTACGTGTGAGTGTCAGGTGTGAGAGAAAGAGAGCATAAGCCATGCTTAATAAAAGCAAGCAACTTCCCTACAGCCACAAATCCAACTGGATTTGGGTTGGCTCTTCTGTCAAGTTTGAAAGACAAGTTAAATTCAGTACAAGTGCTCAAAAAATCAATGTCCAAAGGGGTAGCTAATTAAACCACAGAGACTTATATTTGAGCCAGGAAAGGTTTTCACCAGTGGTCAGATGTTCATGACCTTCAAATTCTTTTTTGCAGCCTTTGCATAAAGATGAGTCCCGAGACAAGTCGACCCTAGCTTGGATAATCTCTTAAAAGGTGCCCTAGTCCACTTGTCAGAGGTAGGAAAGAAGATGGAGCTCTTTCCTACAGCAGCCTGCAGGTGGAGACTTTCACTTTCCTTGCATGGCTGACCCACTTGCTCTCAGCCTTACAAGAGATTACCATAAAACTTGCACATTTGGTGGGGAGCAGAGTGAGCACTTTCTTTTCTCCTTTCATGGAATCTAAGAATGTGGATTTTATGCTTTTTCCATTCCTCTTCTGATTGCCTGACATTGTGCGTTTTTTCCAGAAGAAGCTGAAAGTTCTTGGGTCACCCTCTTGCCTTCCAGGTACTACTGGATCCCTAGTTCCTCCCTATCACCAGGTAACTGAGTGCCATCCCTGGAGCCCTGATCCCATCCAGTACCTCAAAGTGAGGGAAGGTCACAAGAGGAAACAAGGGAAATCTTGGCTTGTTCACAAACACTGTCTCTGCTCTGGATGACTCTCAAGCCAGACTCTTTCTGTCTACTACAGGCCTTAAGCCAACATGTACACGTTGTGTTTCTGTGCAAACAAAAGATTACTTTTATCTCTTCCCTCACAAGTTTTCTCCCCTGTGCTTTAAAAAATAAATGAATAAGGCATGAGAAGATAGACAATTAATAAATAAAGGTATGAGTGACCTCTCCCTACGTGTTCTAAAAATAATGAGGATCCTATGGAGGTCAAGCATTTCATAAAATTTGCCTTTTGAACATTTCTTTTCATAAGTTAATATTTCTTCTGCCATTTGCGATGATGATGATGATGATTAGAAGTGTTTTTTAGAAAAAGAGCCTATAAACCAGAAAATCTCAAAATTTCCCACTACATGCTCACCTTCTCAATATTCCTAAGAGGAAAACAAACAACATTCAAGGTTATTGCAAGATACTAACTCCTTCCTAACTCCACTAAAAGCACACCACTACAAAGCTGCAAAGGATGTCAAGATGGAAAACAGCATACTAGCAATCAGTCCATCCTTTCTAGGACCTTGCCTCTGGCAGTGGTGTTAAATGATGAGAATATTAAATATAGCACTCTACAAGAGGAAGGGAAATCCCCATGATCACCCAAGGATCCATGAGGTTTTAGCCTTATACCTGAGAACTGATCTTCCAGGCTGAGTACGTAAAGGCTGTTGTGCTGGTCGAACAATTAGCTAGTACTGGGTTCAAACAGTATATATTTTTACTCAAAGTAACTAATTCAAAGTTCAAACATTAGGAAGAAGAATGTTTTATACTTTTGTGACATTTTGGTTTCAGTATCTGCATTTCAACACATTTTCCCAGTGCAGACCAATGATAATGTTGGCTTCATGCAACTGACTTTTTGCCTCCATCATAATGAAGCAATAGAAATGTTGTTCCACAAATGACGTGGTTTCCTTGATCAGTTTCTTAACCTTCTTTGAAGCTTACTCTAGTCTGTCAGTGTCCTACTTAAAATAAGGCGATGCAGGATTGAACATAATACTCCAGATGTAATCTGAGCAGCAAAGAGTTCAGAGGAGCTAATCCTTTCTATAATCGGCAAACTATACTTCATTAATGAGGCCTAAGATCCTATCTGTTTTAGCAATCCACTTAACCTCAACTTGCTCTCCTCATAACATTTCTATCCTTCCTGAAGACTCCTTCCATTTTGGCATTACCAGTCCCACTCCAGATTGACATTGGGTTGGAACTTTCAAAAAAACCACCAGATAGGCAAGCAGAGCCACTGAAGAGTAGACCAAAAGGGAAAGTAACAGAACTCCCAAACAAAAGAAATTCTCCTGAAAAGGAAAGCGAACAGGCTAGCTAATAGGGTTACCAGCTAACAGGTTACCTAGATAAAGAGGACAATTGGAGACTGCCAGATTTGACGACATGGAGAAGAATGTCATAGCCTTGCCTGTTGCACTCCTCACTTGTAAACAGCTAATTACTCCTGCTCACCAAAGTAACACCACATGGACATAGAGATTATCATACTAAGTGAAGTAAGCCAGACAGAGAAAGACAAATATCGTATGATATCGCTTATATGTGGAATCTAAAATGTGATACAAATGAACTTATTTACAAAACAGAAACAGACTCACAGACATAGAAAACAAACTTATGGTTACCGAAGGGGAAGGGGGAAGGGATAAATTAGGAGTTTGGGATTAACATATACACACTACTATATAAAATATTAGATAGCCAACAAGGACCTACTGTATAGTACAGGGAACTATACTCAATATTTTGTAATAACTTATAAGGGAAAAGAATCTGAAAAAGAATACATATATATTATATATGTATAACTGAATCACTTTGCTGTACATCTGAAACTAACACAACATTGTAAATCAACTATGCTTCAATTTTTAAAAAATGAATTAGGGACTTCCCTGGTGGTCCAGTGGGTAAGACTCTGCGCGCCCAATGCAGGGGACCTGGGTTCAATCCCTGGTCAGGAAACTAGATCCCACATGCCACAACTAAAGATCCCACATGTCGCAAACGAAGATCCCGCATGCAGCAATGAAGATCCTACATGCCGTAAGTAAGACCCAGTGCAGCCAAATAAATAAATAAATATTAAAAGAATAAATTGTACCAACAATGCAGGGAACATTAAAAAAAAAGTAACACCACATAGCACATAAAGGCAGAGATCAGCGTAAATAACCAAACTGTTGTCTACTTGAAGAATAAATGGAAAGAAAAAAAGTTAGCTAAACTATATTCCACAGATGTCAATTTAAAAGTCATAACTTTATTATAAGTCATGCTCTCCTGGACACACATTCCCCTCATGTCTCCTTTTGCTATTCTATTCTCCACCCACTAGCCTTTCTACACTATAAAGAATTTGGTAAATATAGTTAATTATTCTAAAGGTGCCCAAACTCTCATTTCAACTTGTTTCCCAGTTAATGTACCATAGCAGAGAATGAATCGCTATTACAAGGAACTGAAAATAAAAATGTTTCAGAGTCCGTAATTGGCTTGTCTTGTTGGTCTTTTTAGGGAGCCAAAGTACCAGTTCCAGGATATTAGCCCTTGGTTCATAGGAGAATAAAATATTTCATGAAAATACTTTGCTCTCCATGGTTTAAAAATAAAAAGGATGCATTTTATCCTACAATCTTTCATTTTAGGGGGTTTTGAATCTTTGCAGGCACAATGAAAGGAGAAGAAAAAATAAATAGGCACTCTGCTCCGAAAGTCAGCCATTACTCCATTAAAGCTTTCCCTCCTTTTAAGTTAGTTTATCTAGTAACCCCACAAATTCACCACATCAAACAGTCATTAATTTGTTTTCCAGAAAAATACAGTCGTATATGTGTGTGTGTGTGTGTTTAAAATCAAATGCTAGTAATTATCTAGGATGGAGGCTGAAGGTATCTGTATGCAATTATGGCAATCAGATATTTGAAATCACAAATATGTGGATCCCTAGATACAACCAAAATCAAATGAGACTTGCTGTTTTGTAATCATGTCATCATGGTCCTTCCTACTATAACCCTATAATCCAGTGAGATCAAATGTTCAGTGGTTTGTCTATGGCCTTTAGCCTCACAGAGTTGGTAGCTGTGTCCTGGCCTCCATGTGTGGTACATGTTAGTACCCTGTACTGCTTTCCATCACACTTATCATGATTGCAAGTAATTATCTGCGTAACCATTTTTTACTGTCTCCTGTACTATACTCTGGGCTCCATAAGGGTAGGAGAAATATCTGTTTTGTTCTTAAATGCATATCCCATGTAGGATACAAAGGTAGTAGGTAGGGTAGGTACTAATAAATGAATGAACTATGGGCCTGGCTGGAGAAGAGTCTGTGTGTGAAGTGAAAAGGAATAAAAATAGGTTTCACTGAAGCCTTACCTAACCACCCTATTTAAATTTGCAAAATTTCTCCAATACTCACAGTCCCTCTTTTCTGTCTTTCTCCATAACATCCATCTTCTAAAATATCATATATTTAACTTATTTATTTTGTTTATTATCTCTTTCCCCCTACTAGAATGTAAACTCCATGATCTTAGGAATTTTTGTCTGTTTTGTTCACCGCTCTTCCTGGAACCCTGAAAACACTGCCTTGCGTGAAGTAGGTATTCAATAGCTACTTGTTGAATGAATTAATGTTCTTTATGGACTAGGCAAATGACAAAAAAAATTTTCATAGTAAATGTGTGATACTCATTCTAAATTTTGTAAGGGCACACCAGAGAAATGGGCCTACACTAGCCCCCTTTGTCAGTTTTTGGCTTCCTAAGATGTCAGAACATGGTCCTGTTTTACTAGAGGACCCCACCCACCTCCATTTCCCATGTGTCCTATGTCTTCCAAGCATCACCAAGCCACTTCAGGCAACACAACGCCTTTCTTTCCTAACAGGGCAGTTGTAAGTAAAATAGAGAAGGAAACTGCCTTTTCCTGGTAATGAGATTCCGTTGCGACATGGGAAGAAAGTGCTGTGGTCATTTCTAAAGTATTAGCCTAATGCCCTCTACTAAAAGTTTTTCCTAGAATCGTCCCCCAACTCAAATTTTATGAGTCAGCCAGAATGCTGCCCCCTGTCCTAGAAGTCTCAATTGCCAAAGAGGCAGAGAAGCAAATTCCAGATGTCAAAGAGGGATCTGGAATTTGTACTAGAACTACTAGAAGCCTCTCGCTTTTCTGGAAAACTCTGCTAGCTTTCTGCAGAAGAAAGGACTCTGGATCAGAGAGACTTGGGTTCAAGTCCTGATATATATGTGACCTCAGGAAAATTACTTAACCTTTAAATACTTCAGTTTCTTCATCTGTAGAAATAGGATAATACTGTTTCCAGTCTCAAAGGGCTGTTGTGACTATCGTTAGTTAATATAAGAAAGGATCAAGCCCAAGAACTGATTCAGTGATTCAATTGATTCAGTGTCCAATTAATGTCCTCAGTTCCCTTCCCTCCTTGGATCCCTTCTCCTTGTTTTATGGGAAAAACAGGGGGAAATCGATTTGCTATTCAAAAGCACTATAAAAAATCTTGAATTCTTGTTGCGCACAATGGTATCCTCTGAAAGGATGATCTCATTGGGGAAAACTGGTTTCATTTTTAACGTCTCCCTTTGTCTTTTCTTTGCACTATAATAAGGAAAACAACTTAATATGCTGAGATACACAGAGAAGAAACTTGGACTTTTTCCCCTTACTCTTCCAGGAGAAAGCTCTTCAGAGCTAGCCCCTTTTCCTTTCTTTGAAAAAAGAACAAACCACCACCAGGCAATGTTAGATAGTCCCCAAGGCATTAAATTTAAAAAAGGCCTCCAACAAAACTAAAACTTGGAAAACCTCAGAGGGGCAACTTCCTTGTGAGGGAAAAATAAGAAAACCAATACAATGGACAAGCTAGAGAGCAAGGCAAGAAAGTTCTAGATGAGAAAGAAAACAAAGCAGGGCTCTGCCAAAAGTGGAAGCCAGAGGGATGGTCCTTTGGGGGCTCTCACAGGTGACTAAAAGGAAAGCAGCAGCCTCAGGGAAGCTCCTCTTTTTAACTACATTTTTTTCCAGTGTGGCTTGTGCTTGCTGGCTCTGAAACCTCCAAAAGCAAGAGAAGATTCCCTAAAATAAGGGTTTCTCTAGGGGAGCCACCTTTGGAGGCAGGGTGGTTTTCATTGATTTAAAAAGTAGCTTTCTTAGAAGAAAGCTTTATGGAAGAAACGGGGAAATCGATTTTGCCTTCCAGAAAACAAACTTTTTTAAAAATTTTACCTCTCCCCTTTTGATAATGCATAGGCAATACCTTGGGAAAAGGGGGCCAAATAACAGTTATTAATTACCCTAATTAACGCAATTCATGAGACATATTTGTATGGCTGTCATGACAACTGCTTTGACTAAATTGCCAAGAATAGCTTAGCTGTCCATTCAAATAAATCCCTGATAATTACCCGTCTAGTTTACTGGGCTTCTGTGATAATAATAATTAGTGCTACTGTGCAAAAGGTCACACTAAACAATTTATGAATGATGCATTTTGCATGGTGATTATGTGAGTCACAGGCAATGTACAGAATGTTCACCATTGTGCTATTAATGTGGAAGGAGGTGGCCAAATTTGAGGCAGTGACTGACTCTATGGTCTTTATCGCTAAAAAGGAGCAACAGGGGGAAAGTGGTAACTGTACTATGAACTAAGACCTGTCCAAAGAATGGCAGGGTACACTGTAACCGACTCTTCCTCTGAATCCATAACCCATAAGTGATGGTCACAGTCTTGGATTCAAAAGGGGATGAAATATGAAATAGTTGAGTTATGGAAGTACATACCCTGGTAAGAGGGTTTGAGAGGGTAGGTATGCTGTGTTACACATAGTAGGAGCTCAGTAAAGCCTCAGGAACAGTGTTCAGGGATAATAAAGTCTGCGTCCAGATGTGCATGTTAAGTCCTATGCAATAAGGACAAACCTCAGAAAAGTCCCCTTAACAACTGGTGATGACCTTGGTCAAGTAAGGAGGTAAGGCATTTCAGTTGAAAGATCAATGTTTTATTATTCTAATGAAACACTGTTATGGTCCACATGTTTGAAAAGTAACACATCTTTGAAAAATGAGTTCTGAATGTCGCTGTCACTTTTCCATACTAGTAAAATGTCTTTACACTCCACAATTAGAATAGGAAATACAGATATCATACTCTGGGTTTTAGATGCACTATAAATTTGACTAGTTAGAAAAGATTGAGTCAATTGCAAAAACATTGGTCCTGCCTCCTCTTTCTACTTTGCCTTACTTTTGTTTCCCTCTCTTCCAGGGATTTTTTTAAATGGCACAATATTTTGGTGTCAAAGAAAAAAAATTAGACCAAAGTTTTGTTTTTTGTTTCATTCCTATATCAAATAATTGTATTTATTAGCTAGGTCTTTTTCTAAACTGCATTCCTTCTGAGATCACTGTCATTTCAGGCTTCAGACTGTGCTCTAAGTACTGTTCACATCAAATTAGAAATTTGGCGTTAATGAAGCGCTCTGGTTGAGTTGGCAGAGATACAAAACACATCCCTTTGTTGCCAGTAAACTTGGATTTTTTTATCGACAGCAAATGCAGAGAAGGTTCATTTATGGTGAGCAATTACTAAGATGCTGCAATGAAGCGCTTGGAACCATGCCTGGCATGTGGTGAGTGTTCAAGGAATGAGGAGCTACACGAAGAAGGAATTAGGTAATATTTACACTAATGTGGGACACAGATTGTGATTTTGCCACCAGCTTGAGACTCTTGAGCATTAAGATCACAATTGGTAACACCTGTCCCCTTGCTGATGCTTGTGGGAAACCATGACTGACTCCATTTTCCATTCCTTTTGGTTCCCTCCCTTCCAGGGATGAATTAAATTGTATATATTTGGGTGTCAAAAGAAAAAGATATAGACCCTAGTCTGTACGTAATGTCAAGGCCTGTTAGAGAGTAATCTACATATGAATTTTTATTACTCTATGCCTGATGGGAATCTCTTAGAATCACATGAGTTCTAATATCATACTAGGTACATATGCAAGCAGGATTGAGTGTGTTAAGAGACCCCAGAGTTTTATCGCAATTCTGTCAATACCTGCAGTGGAACCCGGTAAAATGTCCATATTTCACTCAATTGTGCTTCATAATTTTTTTTTCATTATGGAACAGAGTGGTGGCAATAATGGCATTATAAGTAACAAGTTGCCTTCTAAGGTGCTTTAATTAGGCCAAATATAAACTGTTACTAGGGAAGTGGTAAAACCAACACTTACTCTTCATGCACATAGTTTTTCATCTTACGTACTGCCCTGTCCTAGCCCCGCCCAGTAGACTGTAAACTCCTTGAAGGCAAGGATTATTCCCCACTCACTTTTGTAGACTCTGCAGCCTCGAGCACAGACTGATGCACAGGTGTTCAATACCACACAGCTGAATTGAACCAAACCTGTGAGCAGATAGGGCTGCCTGAGGCACTGAAGTGGCAGTCAGAGCTCATGGAGAGCTGTACATTAAAGAAGGTTCAAGAGAAATGAATCTGCAAGTGTGTAATTAACAACTCAGTGACTGCTGATGGGAAAGAAAATTCAATACTACGCAGCACCAAACACAACTTAACAAGCAGCGACCCATGTAAGGGAACCTAATACTCTCCACATTGTGGGGAGGAAAATCCTGCTAGGCAGTGAGGTGTAAGGGAATCTAATCTACTATGAATGGATGGCAGCCTAATAGGGTTTGATGTGATTGGAAATCCAATGTACTGGAGTAGAAGGAAACCCAATACGGAATAGTAGGGAACAGGGAATAAGCACAGTGATTAACCAAACTGGTCACTGGAAGTTTCCCTTTTTCCAAAGACACAAAACCAAGCCGGATAAGTATTCAACACAGGATTGCAAGTCTATTGAGAAAGGGCAGGAATGACCCTGACTATACAAACACTTTTTTTTAAGTTGTTCATTTATAGCACACAAACCAAGGAGTAGTAGCCTAGGCCTGACTCCTAATCTTGCTCCCATCATACGGAAGCCATCCAAGAGAGAGCAAGCTGGCAGCACCACTCACTCCATCAGTAACAGTTACTGTGTTAAATGCCCTTTGTGTTTAAAGTATTAGTGTTTTGCTGGTATAGAAAAGAAGAATACTTCTACTGGGCTCATAAGCTAACATGCAATGTACCCATGTGGATCTTAGAAACAAGGGGGGCAGCCCAGAGCCCCAAGGGGAAAAGCTGAAAAGCATTTTATTGGGAAATCATTCTGCTTTTTAAATAACCTGTTCTTCAACACAGCTCTTTTCCAAACTCGCTAACAGTCAGAAAATTTACATGGAAAATGGCCTTTCAGAGCTATCGCTATTATTTATGAGAAAGCTATAACTGTGCCTGGTGCTTCACAATAGGCAGAACATGCTAAACTAAACCTTGTTCATTCCTCGTGTGGAGTTATTACAAAACTAGTTAGTTATAAAGCTCCCTGCACTTGTATCAATGTGCTAGCCAGTATAACTACCCCCGGCCAAGCAATTCTTTGTGACACCAGAATCATTTGAGCAAAGCAGAACAAAAGTCAGGTTAAGACATCAGAAGGAGATTGGCACTAGGAGCAGATGAACGTGAAGTGCGTGGGCTTTTGTCAGAAGTTGGTACTAAGCTGCACACCTCCTCACTCCCTGCAGCTGGGCTGTGGATGTCTTCTCCGATTATGTCATTGACACAAACAAGTCTCCACCTTCGTCAGCACTGCCATGCCAAGACATCTTCAGAGGAGCTTAAACTAGCTCTCCTCTGCCTCTCACACATCACACACAGAACTGTCACAGGCATATGTGGTTTGCCTTCTACGGCCAGTGATGTTGGAGGCAGACAGGCTCCAGCTGGATTCTCTGACCTTGGGCAGAGTGAACAGAGCACACGGTTAAAAGGAGACAATCCTCTTTGGACTTCAGCAAGGAGCAAACTCAATGAAGAGGTCATATTTGGGGAAGAAGGTGAATCTCTCCCTGGCCATATCATCCTCATTATTAAGACATGTCAGGAAGCAGGGCAGCTGCTATGAGGACAACAACCCAGGGAAAGCAAAGAAGAGGAGCCCAGACATTCTGCCTTGTTATTGGCAAAATGAGTCCTTCCCAAATGAGTCACAGAGGGTACCAGCAATTCTGAGATCTGTCACAGTTGCACACACACACACACACACACACACACACACACACACACACACACACACAATATGCTCCCAGATCTCAGGAATACAATCCAGTTCTCTCTTTTTTTAAAAAAATGTAGACAGTAGCTTTTTCCCACCTTTACAAAATAGGTGGGGAAATGGTTACCCTTGATGAAAATATTAAAAGAGAAAAGGCCAAGATGCATCCCTATCTCTGAGGAATGTAAAGATGAAGAGATAAAGACAATGAAATTACTGTGGCCAGAGGAATAAAGGCTGCATTTTAGTGCATTTGTGCGCCCTCTACTGGCTATTGGGCAGAACTTCACAGAAAAAGAAGAAGGAACAGAAAGGGAAGAGAGAAAAAGAAGCCGAGACATAGGGGAAGAAAGAGTTCTTTCTTCTCTGGGGCCTGCTGTTTATTTATCCAGAGGGAAGATGAAAAGGAGGAATTCTTTGCCTTCTTCTCTATCAAGAGCAGCCGGGAAAGAAGATAAAATCATAAATAATGCCTCGACACTACTGATTCATGTTGTAAATGTAACTTGATAAGCCTGCAGTGTGCCACAAACACTATGTCACAGAGCTCATCAGTACACCACTCACTAATGTGTGTGGATGCAGCATGAACACAAAAGGCCATCGAGCAGAGTGGGCTTGAACTACAAACCATCCATCTGAATCTGGCTGCAGGCTGCTTCTTTCTCTACGTTAAAATCGATCCTTTCCGTGGCTACTTCTCTGAAATGAATTTGTTTTCTGCAGAATTCACAGTAGACTCTGTGCACCACCCTCCTGCCTCAACCCCTTTTCCCTTTTTCAGCCAACCGCTATGTGTGGGATTCCAGACGTCAGCATTCAGATTCACACCACCTGGGGGGAAAGAACAACTTCCTGAAATTCAGCCAAGGGTTTCATTCCAGATCCACACCTCACCAGCCACAGCATGTGATGTTTTCCCACTTACCCACCTGCTTTGATTTCCCTGGCCCTCTCACTCCGGCTCCAGCAAGCTCTTTCCCACCTAAGGGTCTTCATACAAGCTACTCCTTTTCTCAGCTTTCAACTATCACCCCATCTCCACACCTTTTTGCATCACCAACTCTTGTTCATCTTTCAAGTGTCAACTCAAATATGACTTCCCTAATCCCCCAGACTAGCTCAGGTTCTCCCATTTTCTTTCATAATAACATGATCCTTCTTTCATAGCACTATGACCTTATATTGGGGTTTTTGTTTCCCAACTCCACAAAGGCAGGGATTATGTCAGTTTTTGTCACCTCTCTTTAACCAGTATCTAGAACACTAAGAAAACACTGGGGAAAAAGTATAGAATAAAATAAATGAATATATCCATAGCAAAGCAAGCTAAACTATGCAAGAAAAGGATTTTCTAATATTGACATAAGCCTTAAAAAGCATTTTGGAACACTTCCCCCAAAATCTCTGTTCTTTGGTTCTTATTCCTCCCAAACACCCAGATATACTTAGTTACATCAAGAAATGCTGGCAGAACCCTTATGCCACAACCTGCTTTCTGCTTCAATTACCTTTAATTCTGTTTTCAAATTCCAAATCAAAATCCTGTTCCCTGCTACAACTTACCACTCCAAGTGCTTATGCTATGTTTATTTAATTTTGCAAACCAAGGAATCAATAAAACATATTGATAACATAATTTCATTGTATCCTGCAAACAGGCCATCAGCTGATGCTTAACCAATTAATATTGAACTCTATGTATTCTCATTTGATCTAATAGTCACATACAGTATTTACATAGTCCATTATTCAGCAATAAAAAGGCCTAGAATCATTTGATCTATTTCTGACTTTTATGTTCTAAGAAATCTTTTTTTCCACTTTGAAATATTATCTATACAGCCTTTCACCAAATTATACTCTGTATGCAGTATATAAAGTCCATGGCCAAAGACAAATGTTATTTTAAAAAAATCCTTCCTACTAATAGATGAGTATACATGACCTATTACCTAGTCTTCAAATGTTTAACATTGGTAAGAAAATGCCAGAAGGTCTTAGCTTAGTGGAATTTCACCTACCTGACTTAAAGATGGGTTAATGCAATCCACCAACAGAGACATTTTAAAGTCTTCTGTATGGCATACATTTACCATCACAAAAGACAGCATAATCTGACAAACTGAAACCCCGGTAAAACCAGTGAGTGATTTGTATCCAAGCTTCTTGTCGTCATTGAAAGCAGATTTTTTCTTCCTCTTCCACTCAGCCATAGGGAAATCAAATTTCATTTGGGGTTAATGCTTACTTGATTTGATGTAGAGGGAATTTTTCTCCCCCTTGGTTCTTGCACCAAGAGAAACTACATCCCATAGAATGTTTTAGGTAGACTGTCAAGGTTATGGAGCACAATGTATATGATACACTTCTCTCTGCTACATTGTTATCAATCATTAAATTACATTGTGCCTGAACAAGAAAGCAAGAGCAAAGGGGGGAATCTGCTTTGTGCAGGGAATCACTTCTAAAATTACATTAAAAGGAACTATCCACCTGAAATGAATCATCAGATAAGCTTTGTATTTTGCACAGTTCACAATGGTTAGGATGATGTAATATGGGCAATTACACACAAGCAACAAGAAACTTGTAGTCCAAAATAGCTACAGCACAGCTGAGGTTTACGCTGGGTCTGTGGTTTACAGCAAAGCAACAACCTTCCTTACGCACAAAAGCCACTACAAATTCGCAGGAAACCCTGAGCTGTATGTGGATATTATTTTAATTGTATGCACATGGATTACAACTCTATAAGCTAGAAAGGAAAACAAAAGAAAGAAAGATCAGCCTGTATTTAAATAAACAGAAAGTGATTGATACTCAACTTCTAACTCTATAGGGAACAATATCTAGTCATTTAAAAAAGCAAACTAGTGTATCAGGACTACGTACAACCTGATTAGGAAATAGTGGCACCCAGCTACCTATTGTTTTGTTGGCATCAATCAATGAGTGAGACCATGCTTGCCACGGTTCACACTTTCCATTCAGGTGAAATATATTCACTCAGAGTAAAGCCATGTTTGCCAGGTTCACACTTCTCATTCACATTAAATATTATACTAGAGAATCAAGCTTTGTTCTCCCTTCCTACTCCCACTCCCACTAACTTCCTGGCATTTCCCTGAAACTCCCAAAAGTATAAAATGGTCCCCAAGTGGCCAAAGTAGAATTGGAGCCCCTGTCCTAGGCCCTTATCTTCCTTCCCAAAAGTTGAGAAAAGAGTATAAAGTATCCCTCAAAAAGAGACACCAGGAACTGGTTTCCTGGGTGGAAGGAAGGCATGTCTGGCACAGAGCACAGTCCTGGGAACGTGAGCTCAAAATTTCCTCACCATGAACTGGCTATTTAAAATTCATTTGTAAGTCACTTGCATGAAAGAGAGAAGAAAAAGCAGTGGGCCTCAAACAGAGCCCAGGTCTGTGGAAGCAGCAGGTCACAGGAGAAGAAAGGCTTGGGGCAGTATTTATTGAAGTGCAAGTCACAACCCCAAGCCAGTGGTCCATGAAATTGCCATCTCTAGAGCTTCCTAGCTAATGGAGATGCCCAGCACAGAGTCACGCAGGAGAAAGGTTGAAAAATGCCAGATTAAGGCCTAAATTGATATCCACTGACTTTGAAAAGAAAATACAAGGAGATAACATCAGAGAAGAGCTTTTTGCTCTCCTGCCAGCACAACTAGCTAACTCTGATACGTGTAGGACCTCCTGCAACTTCACAGTTGAACTAGAGATGAGTATCATAGTAAAGAGCAATGAGAAACCTTGAAGGAGCCGCTAATGAAAAAACTAAATATTGTCGTGCAAAAGGGACTTCATGTAACTAATAGCAAAAAACGTATGCTGGGGTGGAATTTATTTGTAATAATTAAATAGAGGCAAATGGAAGTTTTCCTTAATTTCAAAATTGGATTGTGTTGCCCTCTACAGTACATGGTTAGGGACATGAGATTCTGATTGCTTCCTTTCAAATAGAGAGGTACAAATTAGATACCTTCTTAGGCATAAAGAGATGATGATAATAATAATAGCTACTTGATATTTATGAAAGGCTTACTATGTGCCAGGTACTTGAATACTCACAAAAATCTATGAAGTAGGTTGTATTATTCTCATTTTCAATGGAGGAAGCTGAGGCTCAGAGAGTAACTTCCCTTAAAGTCACTGGCTAAAGACTAGCGTGGTTAGAATTCTTATAGTCTGCATCCAGAATCCAAGCTCTTTCCACTATCCTGCCTATTCTATGCCTAGATGTATAAGTCCAAGCCCTGCCTTTTTGTCTCCACAAAAGGAACTTTTCACCCAAGTGAAAACCATGTCTAAAAAAAAAAAGCTAGATACAAAATATAGCTGCAAAATAGCTACAAATGTCAAGAGCTCTCCTACATACTCTACCAGCTTTCCAATTAGGAAATGTAATGGGGAGGATAGAAAGCCCAGAGATAAACCCACGCACATATGGTCACTTTATCTTTGATAAAAGAGGCAGGAATGTACAGTGGAGAAAGGACAGCCTCTTCAGTAAGTGGTGCTGGGAAAACTGGACAGGTATATGTAAAAGTATGAGATTAGATCACTCTCTAACACCATACACAAAAATAAGCTCAAAATGGATTAAAGACCTAAATGTAAGGCCAGAAACTATCAAACTCTTAGAGGAAAACATAGGCAGAACACTATATGACATAAATCACAGCAAGATCCTTTTTGACCCACCTCCTAGAGAAATGAAAATAAAAACAAAAAGAAACAAATGGGACCTAATGAAACTTCAAAGCTTTTGCACGGCAAAGGAAACCATAAACAAGACCAAAAGACAACCCTCAGAATGAGAGAAAATATTTGCAAATGAAGCAACTGACAAAGCATTAATCTCCAAAATTTACAAGCAGCTCAGTAACAAAAAAACAAACAACCCAATCCAAAAATGGGTAGAAGACCTAAATAGACATTTCTCCAAAGAAGATATACAGACTGCCAACAAACATATGAAAGAATGCTCAACATTATTAATCACTAGAGAAATGCAAATCAAAACTACAATGAGATATTACCTCACACCGGTCAGAATGGCCATCATCAAAAAATCTAGAAACAATAAATGCTGGAGAGGGTGTGGAGAAAACGGAATACTCTTGCACTGCTGGTGGGAATGTGAATTGGTACAGCCACTATGGAGAACAGTATGGAGGTTCCTTAAAAAACTACAAATAGAACTACCATATGACCCAGCAATCCCACTACTGGGCATATACCCTGAGAAAACCAAAATTCAAAAAGAGTCATGTACCAAAATGTTCATTGCAGCTCTATTTACAATAGCCCGGAGATGGAAACAACCTAAGTGCCCATCATCGGATGAATGGATAAAGAAGATGTGGCACATATATACAATGGAATATTACTCAGCCATAAAAAGAAACGAAATTGAGCTATTTGTAATGAGGTGGATGGACCTAGAGTCTGTCATGCGGAGTGAAGTGAGTCGGAAGGAAAAAGACAAATACCGTATGCTAACACATATATATGGAATTTAAGGGAAAAAAATGTCATGAAGAACCTAGGGGTAAGGCAGGAATAAAGACGCAGACCTCCTAGAGAACGGACTTGAGGTTATGGGGAGGGGGAAGGGTGAGCTGTGACAGGGCGAGAGAGAGTCATGGACATATACACACTAACAAACGTAGTAAGGTAGATAGCTAGTGGGAAGCAGCTGCACGGCACAGGGATATTGGCTCGGTGCTTTGTGACAGCCTGGAGGGGTGGGATAGGGAGTGTGGGAGGGAGTGAGACGCAAGAGGGAAGACATATGGGAACATATGTTTATGTATGACTGATTCACTTTGTTGTAAAGCAGAAACTAGCACACCATTGTAAAGCAATTATTCCCCAATAAAGATGTTAAAAAAAAAAAAGTCATGTGGCATGACATTTATTTGAAAACATAGAAAATAAAGATGAGTAACAATATTAAAAAAAAAAAGAGTCATGTACAAAAATGTTCATTGCAGCTCTATTTACAATAGCCAGGAGATGGAAACAACCTAAGTGTCCATCATCGGATGTATGGATAAAGAAGATGTGGCACATATATACAGCGGAAAATTACTCAGGCATAAAAAGAAATGAAATTGAGCTATTTGTAATGAGGTGGATAGACCTAGAGTCTGTCATACAGAGTGAAGTAAGTCAGAAAGAGAAAGACAAATACCGTATGCTAACACATATATATGGAATCTAAGAAAAAAATATCATGAAGAACCTAGGGGTAAGACAGGAATAAAGACACAGACCTACTAGACAATGGACTTGAGGATAAGGGGAGGGGGAAGGTTAAGCTCGGACAAAGTGAGAGAGTGGCATGGACATATATCCACTACCAAACATAAAATAGATAGCTAGTGGAAGCAGCCTCATAGCACAGGGAGATCAGCTCAGTGTTTTGTGACCACCTAGAGGGGTGGGATAGGGAGGGTGGGAGGGAGGGAGACACAAGAGGGAAGAGCTATGGAAACATATGTATATGTATAACTGATTCACTTTGTTATAAAGCAGAAACTAACACACCACTGTAAAGCAATTATACTCCAATAAAGATGTAAAAAAAAAAAAGATGTGGCACATATATATATAATGGAATATTACTCAGCCATAAAAAGGAATGATATTTAGTTATTTGTAGTGAGGTGGATGGACCTAGAGTCTGTCATACAGAGTGAAGTAAGTCAGAAAGAGAAAAACAAATACCATGTGCTAACATATATATATGGAATTTAAAAAAAAAATTGCTTCTGAAGAACCTAGGGGCAGGACAGGAATAAAGACGCAGATGTAGAGAATGGACTTGAGGACACAAAGAGGGGGAAGGGTAAGCTGAGATGAAGTGAGAGAGTGGCATGGACATATATACACTACCAAATGTAAAATAGATAGCTAGTGGAAAGCAGCCGCATAGCACAGGGAGATCAGCTCGGTGCCTTGTGACCACCTAGAGCAGTGGGATAGGGAGGGTGGGAGGGAGAGACAAGAGGGAAGAGATATGGGGATATATGTATATGTATAGCTGATTCACTTTGTTATAAAGCAGAAACTAACACACCATTGTAAAGCAATTATACTCCAATAAAGATGTTAAAAAAAAAAAAAAAGAAAATGTAATGGGGAAAAGAGCCCCCTCAAAATAACAGCAAAACTATAAAGTAGCTGGAAATAAGGTTAACAAGAAATGTAAGGAGAACTGTATAAATTTAATGATGACAATGGAATGAAACATGACTAAATGAAAAGATATCATGTTCCTATAAAAAGGTATTAAACACTATATGTACATCAGTTCTTCCTAAATTTATTTCCAATCAAAATCCCAACATAATCATTTTTAAATTTAACATGATTCCAACGTTTATCTGAAAAAAATACAGAAAAACTAAAAGTTTTTTTTGAAAAGATAAATAAGGAGAAACAAATCCTACTATTTATTAAAATTTATTATAAAGTATCAGTGATTAAATCAGTATGGTATTAGTACAAAAGTAGAGAAACTGGTCAATGGGAAAAAATGAACAACTCAGGTAAGTTCCTAGTATATATAAAAACTTAATATATGATGTTTTTAAGAAGCAACAGAAAGCAGTGGAGATGGAGGAGAAATAAACAATAAATGATACAAAGTCAACCAACTAACCATCTAGAAAAATATTTTTTTACAGTCACCTCCAACCACATGCCACAATAAATTCCTAATGAATTTAAAATGTAATGAAAAAATGAATTCATAAGAATATTGGAAAATGTGATATATATATATGCAGATTTGACCAACCACAGATGAACAATATTTGAAAAAAATCCAGAAATTTCCAAAAAGCAAAGCTTGAATTTGCCACATGTTGGCAACTATTTACATGGCATTTACTTTATTAGGTATTATAAATAACCTAGAGATGATTTAAAGTATACGGGAGGATGTGTAGGTTATATGCAAATACTGTGACATATAAAGAGACTTGAGCATCCACGGAAACAATCTCCTACAGATACTGAGGGACAACTGTATATATATAATCTCGGGGTTGGAAGAAAGTTTCATAGCTTAAAAGGAACAAAAGATATCACAGACTAAAAGGCTGATATATTTTTCTATATAATGATTCCAAAACACTGTAAATAAAAAATAAGCATAAACAGAGTTAAAAGTCATACAACGCACTGAAAAAAAGTCTTTGCAACAAATTATAAGGGAGATTTTTTTTTGAAAAATCAAAGAAATACAAATTTAAACTAAAATTAGATACCCATTTTCATCTATGGAACTAATAATTTTTCCTCCCATTCCTGTGCCCTATACTCTCATTTGCCATTTTCCCAACAGGTACCCATTCTAATTAATTTCCTGTTTATCGTTTCATACAATTTCATGCATATATAAAACAATAAAATGTACATTTTTTCTCTCCTTTTTCACACAAATGATAGTGTGCTTACATATTTTCCTGAATCTTCCTTTTGTTAACAATATATTTAGAGATCTTTCACTATCAATACATAAAACATTCATTTTTGAAAGGGTTATATTGCTTGACATACATATTGTTTTAATTTTTGCTATATCGAATAATACATTAACGAATAATCTTGTATTTACATAATTTTGCACATGGTCAAGCATATCTATAGGATGAATACCCTAAAAACATAATTGCTGGGTCAAAATATATCATTTGCAAGTTTGAAGAATGCTGTCAAATTGTCCTCCGTGGGATTGGTACCAATTTATACACCCAACAACAATGTATGAGACTGTCTGGTTCCCTATGGTTTCATCAGATTGGTGATGATATTTTATAATAATGCTTTGTGAGTACAGTGAAATGGGTTCTTATACACTGTTGGTGGGACTGTACATTGGTACTTTTCTGGGAGAAATATATATATCAAAAGTCTTAAAAATATATAAGCCTTCAGATAAAACAATTTCACCTCTAGGGAATTTATTCTAAGGAAACAATCAGAGATAACAAGGAGATTTATACATAAAGATATCTATTACAGTGCTATTTATAATATGACAAAAATTTAAATAAATTTAAATAAATTTAAAAGATCCACATTAAAAGTTATTTGAGTAAAATAAATCCTATCTATAGAAAAGAATACAATTCAACCACTAAAAAAATCTTGCTTATAAATATTTTCTACTGATATAGAAAAAAACTCTTATGATATAATGTAAAGATGGGAAAAGAAACAGAATGATCTCAACTAAAGTGATTCCAATTTTAAAACAGTAAAACCGTGGAAGTTTTTTCATTAATTCACTAACTTTTATTGAGCATTTATTTTGTGTCAGGCACTGAACAGAAAGTTAATGGTGGTTGCCCCTGAGTGGTAGAATTATGGATGATTTTCCAACTTCCTCAAATATTTCTGTTATTTTCCATTGTTTTCACAATGAAAATGAATTGATTTTGTAATGAGTAACCAATAAGAACAATAATAAAAAAGACACTGGGGGAATTCCCTGGCAGTCCAGTGGTTGGGACTCTGCGCCTCCAGTGCAGGGGGCATGGGTTTGATCCTTCGTCAGGGAACAAAGGTACCACAAGCCCTGTGGCCCCAGACTACTTTTCCCCCAGAGAGCAACAGGTTTCTTAATAATTGTCAAGTTAAAGTCAGCTAGTATACTACATTCACTCAGGACATTAACAGATGTGTCTTTAAAGATACTAACCTGTGAGATTACCATTTGTGGCAGGGGGCTTTTGTGTGCCTATATCTCCCTACATGGCTCAATCTCCCTCATAATTGCACTAGTAATCAAGAACTTCTCAGCCACAAAGTCTAATCAATTCTGTTCTTGGGCCCTAGGCAACAACAGTGTGGAAAGTGGAGGGTAGGGAGAACTTCAAGGTCTTTAGACCTATCCATGGCCCATAGGCAAGTTCAGAATCAGAACTTCACACACATACTAGGCAGCAGCATGTGTTTAGTAGGGCCTTCTTCAGAGCCAGTACCAAACCCCCACAGATAGGCAACCGCCAATAGGATCAGAATTCAGTAAACAAAATTCCTTGCTTTCAATCTTCTTATCACCTTCTGGAGATTTACACTCTAGTGGTGATACGAATTTACATAGTATTACATTTTATTTTTTCAGGTAGAACACTCTGCTTTATCACATTAACTTCTTTCAATTAAATATTTTAATTTCCTGGGAATTCTTTTCTAATCCAAACAACCTCATCTTCAAGCCATATGAAGGAAAAATGTGAATCTTTTTTAAGTTGCCTCATAATCGTTTCAAGCATTCTCAATATTTCTTTAAATGAGGACTTTTTCATTAAAGATCTAAGATAGAAAAGAGGAGGGCTGAGAGGAAGGTAATGGTGTTTCCTTTAATTGCCCTTAATTTTTAGTCCCTTCTTCCTGTGACCACACTCACAAAAAAGAAACAGCTATTAAAAAAAAAAAAGAAACAGCTATCTATTTCTATCAAATACTCCATGTTATAACATGAAAAACACAATTTGAATAGAAACTCATCTAGTTAAATGACTGCACATATAAGAAATACAGTTCTACTGAAGTCCATAGTCTCCATTTATCCAAGGGACAGACTACAGAATTAGGCCACAGATGTTTTCCCATAGCTGGCAAACACTTCATCTACAATCAGGGTGACATTGTACAGATGACATTCTCATCTATTAGCTATGGTGGCGGGTGGTGGGGTGAGCATCTGTTTGTTTGTTTGTTTGTAATGAGAATTTTCTTTACAATATCTAAATAGTTCTGCTATCTACACAGGGCCACTGAATAGTCATTTTACATACTAAGTGCAGTACTTAGTATGTGAGAAGTTTACACAGCCATCATTTAAAAGGTGTCCCAATGGATACTGGGTTTTGTAGTATTTATGCTGTTTAAGTTAGGCTACTAGATGGGGAGGCAATCAAATAAATGAGCATTTCTTTAAAAGGATTGAACTCATTCAATTTTGGGGGGAAAAAACAGTGCATTTAGTCAAGGCTGAAATTTGAAATTTTGAGTATCTCAGTGACCACCAACTCATCAACTCCCTCATTTTTATTGTTTCAAATTGTCAGGGCTATCCTATGTCTTAGAGCCAACAAACCCAAACATGAAATCAAATACTGAGGAGTATAAAAAAGTTCTCCTTTGAATTGGCTATTTGGTCCTGAAGAGGGCACTGAAAAATATATTTTGTGAAAACTGGCCCTTAGAAAAAGTCTACACCATTTTTATAGTATTAAAAATCTGTATGGATTAAAGTTAAATGTTACTATTTCAAAATCCCTCATTCTAAAAATAAATTTTGTGAACCAGATGTCTAACACTGGTGAAATAAATCTACTTTTGCAAGAGTATACATATGGGTAAGAAGAATGAAGGAGGAAAATATATTTTTCATAACATTATTTCTCACACTTAAAATGTAAACTGTAAAGAAAAGGGTTATTTTTAAATATAAACCTTCATACCTGTTATCATCTGAGAGAGACCTCCAAAAAAGGAAAAATAAGAAGAAAAATTCAGAAGGTATAATCTGACTGAAAAATGAAATTGAAAAGAATAATTGATCTGTCCCTCCTCATAATAACTTACAATCCTGTTTATGCCACCTCTTTGTTCCTTAATAGTTACTGTGTAATATAGTAGTTAACTTTT
The DNA here is from genome assembly GCF_039906515.1 of Pseudorca crassidens. NCBI lineage: Eukaryota > Metazoa > Chordata > Mammalia > Artiodactyla > Delphinidae > Pseudorca > Pseudorca crassidens. The sequence continues at coordinate 45,839,815 of NC_090317.1, read as the reverse complement.
TAAAGTAACTGCTTTCCGATGTCAAAGATAATACATGTTCAATGTAGAAAAATAGGGAAATTAGAAAAGTATATTTAAAAAGTATAAAAAGTAAAAATCACCTGATTTCCTGAACTTGAGATAACTATTAACACTTTGGTAATTTACCTTCCAGTGTATTTTCTCTGCATATGTATTTTAAACAACTGGAATCAATCTATACATGCTGTTTTGTTTACTTATTTTTTTCAATTAATGTAAAACATGAGCATTTTCCTGTGTCACTAAATATTCCTCAAAATATTATATTAATGGTTTCATAGAATTCTAGCAATATATGTACCATGATATATTTAGTCATTCACATATTGATGATATTTAGGATATTTCCTATATTTTATTTCTATAATCTATGCTGAGATTGACACCCTTGAACATAAATTTCTAAGCAAATCTAAAGTTATTTCCTTAGGATAACTTCCAGAAGAAGAAACACTACATATTCAAGGACATTTTTTTTTTTTTTTTTGGTACGCGGGCCTCTCACTGTTGTAGCCTCTCCCGTTGCGGAGCACAGGCTCCGGACGTGCAGGCTCAGCAGCCATGGCTCACGGGCCTAGCTGCTCCACAGCATGTGGGATCTTCTCGGACTGGGGCACGAACCCGTGTCCCCTGCATCGGCAGGCGGACTCTCAACCACTGCGCCACCAGGGAAGCCCTCAAGGACATTTAAATATCGACAAATTGCACCCCAAGAAAGATTATATTAATTTCAGTTCTATCAATTATACTCCACGTATGATAACCACACTCTTGCCAATGCTCAGTATATTTTTTTTAATCTTTCCTAATTTGATAAGTAAAAAATGACATCTTGCACATCAAATTATTGTCTGTGGTTCCCCTGAGGTAATGGATGGGTGAGAAGAGAGTTGTGAAGACTTCAATTCTATTTTGTACACTCCTGTACTGCTTGACTTTTTAATAAGTATATATAGTGTCCATAATTAAAAGTTAATAATGGCATTCCATTGCTATTATTTGGTTATTAAGATTGAAATATTTTCATATACTGGTCATTTGTACAGCTTCTTTATGAATTACCTATTTGTGTCCTTTGCATAATTTTTTAATTAATTTATTTTTGGCTGTGTTGGGTCTTTGTTGCTGCGCACAGTCTTTCTCTAGTTGCAGCAAGTGGGGGCTACTCTTCGTTGCAGTGCACTGGCTTCTCATTGAGGTGGCTTCTCCTGTTGCAGAGCACAGGCTCTAGGCACATAGGCTTCAGTAGTTGTGGCACGTGGGTTCAGTAGTTGTGCCTCACAGGCTCTAGAGCGCAGGCTCAGTAGTTGTGGCGCACGGGCTTCACTGCTCCGCAGCATGTGGGATCTTCCCAGACCAGGGCTCAAACCCGTGTCCCCTGCATTGGCAGGCAGATTCTTAACCACTGCACCACCAGGGAAGTCCCATAAATTTTATATTGTAGTATTTGTCTTATTGATTTTTAAGAGCTCTTTATATTTGAAGGGCATTGCTTAAATGTCCCCTTATCCAAGATGTCTTCCCTGACCTCCCTAGAGAAACTTCATTCCTGGCAGAGCATGTGCCCTTTACCATTCCTTATTTTTCTACATATCACCACCTAACATATTATATATTTATTTGTTTATTATTTGTACCCATAAAAATATAAACTCAATGGGGACAGAGACTTTTTTGTTCACTGTTGCATCCCCAGCACTTTGAATAGTGATAAGCACACAGTAAGCACTCTATAAATATTTGTAGAAATAATAAATATAGGTTCTTTGCTATATAAATTGAAAATATTTCCTGGCTTATAGTTTATTTTTTATTTAGCTTTTGATATTTTGGGACATACAGACATTTCTAAATTTTACTTAGCCAGAGCTGCTGGTATTTTTCTTTGCATTCATTTACACTGCTTTTACACTTCTGAAGTCCTATTCAGTTTCAAGGTTAGATGGATATTTATTTGTTTTCTTTTAATAATTGTATTATTTGAATTTTCATCTTAAAGTTTTAACTCTTTAAGCCATGTGGAATTTATTTTGACATATAGTGGGAAATTAAAACTTTTTTTAATTGTTAATCAATTACATGTCACCACTTAGTGAATAATCCTTAGTTTCCCCATTGACTTTTTAAAATGTTTAACTTCTCAGTTTGTCTCCTCAATGACAATATAAGCTATGAGGGTAGGCACTGCTTATACTTGCTCTTTGTCCCTCAGAGCTGAGTACTGGCTGGTCAATAAAGGATGATCTACAAATATTTGGTGGATGGACGAATGGGTGAATATTTTCAAGCCAAAATATCTTTTTGAAAAAAAGTCTAACTAATTAAACAGGAAGTCCATTCACTAAAGTCTGGAAGTAATCCACATAGAGGGCCAGGCTTTACCTAGAATAAATGAATACCCTTTAAGATCAGGGCACAATAACCACCACAGAAACTATATAACTCACGAGTAACAAAACACAATAACACCTGACACTGTACAGAAGGAATTGCACAGAATTGGCCCTGCCTTCAAGGAGCCCCTGAAAAATATTCTTTAGGGGGCTTAAAAGTAAAACAGAGCTTCCCAAAAGCTCCCCTACTGACCTCTCCTTCCCCTGAAATAGCAGTTTACTCTCTGAAAGAAGTAGATTGCTTTGTTACAGATAGTGCCCCAAATCCTGCTAAATGCAATCCGCCAGCCTCCAACATGCATTGAGTTTAATAATTCTGGAATCAAATCTACTTTAAAAGAAAATCTACCTCATTTTTGATTCTCAAGAAAAACCCCAAGTGCCCCCTATATATTGATTCTGTAGGGCTCAGTTAGCCTCCTATGGCCTGAAATTTAAAAATAACAGCAAAAACAAAAATACATGTTTTTTTTGAATTCTGGCTCTTTGCTGATTATCTATAGCAAACAGCAAAATAAGCAAAGCCATGGTGAACTGCCTCTCATGCCAACAAATGCCACCAAAAAAATGGACAATCACGGAAATATATTGTTAAGCATGAATAGTAGCTAAAAAATATTTATCTCTGTTGCAAGGTATTAAAATGAGAAAACTTTCAAAGTTGAAGCTTCAAGCAATTGCATTAGAAGTTGCATAATTTAGTTAGACTGACCTTAGAATGGAATAAAAAGCTGCTTATTTCCATAATGTTGGCCTTCAAAAGTATGAAAGGTTAGATAATTTATCATGATATACAAAACAGTTCTCAAGAATACCTAACTTAAAAAGGAGGTCTTGGTGACTTACAGCCCTGTGAATTTTTCGGTAGCATGATAATCAACATAATTTATACTTAAGTGAATTTGTGTTCTTCTGAAAGGTCTAGCTGGCCAGGCAAGAGAAGTGTATCTCCTACTCAGCCCTAGAGCAAGTACAGACCAACTGAAGCCAGGTTAATGTACTCATTGCTGCCTTTATGACAGAACTCACATTGGACAAGGAGACCCATTTGAATAGGGAGGCTACTGACTTTTGACGTACATACAACTTACATTAGACACAGAATATCTTGCCCTCATGTAAAAGCTAAAGGGCCGTATCTATTGTGTCACCTGTCATAGCTAAGTTCCTTAGTCTCAATACCACCATTGTGGTAGCCATTGTAGCAGCCATTGTCATCACAGACTCAAACCTTAATGCAGTTATATGAAACCCTTCAAACCAATACTGCAAAATTCAAATTATACTCAGAACTGCAAAAGAACTTGGAGATCCCCTGACCCAGTCTCCTTATATGTTTGTTCCAGGATTGGTGCCGTTTGGCATCTGTTTGGATTTTTCAGAATTCTCAATGTCTTGGAGTCTGCTTTCCTAAGTAATAATAGATTTCAATAAATTAAAGCTCTTCTTTTATGAGGTTTTTAATTCTGTTTCACCTGTTTTGCTAGTGACCTCCTCCTCCCCTATCCCAGAATTATAGATTTCTAGATTATCTTTGGGAATACAGTGACTAGGGGTGACACACACATTAGGGATAACTGTCCCAATGGAGCTTTCTAGGCTCAAAGGGTGAGGAAAACAAGGTATTGCAAGTGTCACACACATATTTGACTCCAAATATGACACCATGCACAGCCACAAACCTTTGCAGTTCCGGATGAACCCTTGCAGTTCAGTTTCTCTCCACCTTCCATGATCACTTCTTGAGGGCGCTAGATGATCAGATGTGCAAACACCAAGCTTTACCAGTTTTATAAGATTTTGCTCTATCAGGCCCCTACATAGAGTTCGTGCAAAAGCAGTTTAACTTTCTTTCCATTTCAGGCATTTCCTTATTGTATTTCTTGCTGCAACAAAGCACACACCTTTTTCTGTTTCTAAAGAATTACCAGTAGAGGCAAAATTAGAAAGAGTGACCTAGAGATGTAAGGACACACATCCCATTAGCAGGCTCACAAGCCACACAGAAAATTGATGTTTCATATATAGCATTTGAGATTTGTTTCTAAAGAGTCATAACTATCATAAATTGTTTTGCAATTAAAAATCAGGCAAAATCTCACTATGAAAAGGACATTATTTAATACTAATGCCATCCTGTTCTCTTCCCTAAGGTCTTAGGAACAAATGTTGCCATTAGCATACTCCATCACTTGAAAGTCCATACTTGAGAAAACAGAAATGCACTAATTAAAGAAATGACCAGGATGGCAAGATCAGAGTCAGTGACAGTCTTCTGAGGGCAGCATGCCTGTGTCCTCACCATGGCCTCTGTGCCTGGCAGCACAGAGAAGGGAATCAGTCTTCCAACAAGTCATTCAACATTACCTACAGCCAGATGCCTCTGCTTGTCCCTGCATTTCCAGAGCCCTGTATCCCTCAAGCATGTCAAGCTTCAAATATGAATGCTAGATTACAGGCATCTTTAGTTATAAAAAAAAAGTTGCTTAAAGGTTAAGTCAATCCCTATGAATGCAGTCTGATCTAGTCTCCCTACTCATACATCTCACTCAGAAAAGATATGGTTTTATAGCAAAGTACCTATACACATAGGCAGCCCAAACCAGATTTCCTTGAGCCAAGTGAATTAAAGAGGAAGACTTTAAACAGAATTATGCCCAAAAAAGACAGAAAGAGAAACTGAGACTCAGAAAATCATTTCCAAGGAACTGAGATTCCCTGTAAGGTTTTCTTAAGCTAGGTTGTATGCACAGCAATGTTTATTTGACTGCTTCCTACTCAGAGCTCTCAATTAAAAATAGTCCCCAGGATATCTGTCCCTGGGCTATATCAAATTGGGGTGCCCTGGCCTCACATTTGGGGGATCACACCCTGCTGTGATGAGGTTTATAAGCATTCCTCAGGGAGATAACCAGCAGAGTGTCACAGTGGGGAGGGGAGCTCTGAGAAGCTAAGCTCATAGATATGTATACAATCAGGCCAGCTCATAAAGGCTCCATCACCTCAGAGGCAGAATAAGTGGGTGAGACAAGTAGATATGTCCTCTCTCTCTCTCCCTCTCTCTCTCTCTCTCTCTATCACACACACACACACACACACGCACACGCACACACACACACACACTCCCCTAAAGGGAGAGTCTGGCCTTTGTATTGAACTTATCTTCCCACCAGCTTACACAGGGAATCCATTTTGTTCAGAAGAGCAAACTACACAATCTGAGATGAAGTGCCCTTCATGCTCTGGAAATCAAATTTACAAGCAAAAATAATCCAGAAAGCAGAGACTGCCAAAACCAGTGCTGGTGGCAGTGAGGGAGAGCAGCTTGCCACAGAACAGTGGCCAGATGGGGCCCGGTGGGAGAAGCTGAAAACTGGCCACCCTGGCATTCGGAGACTTAATGGAGCATCCGAAGACTATGCACATCAAGGCAGTGCTTAAGCATCTGACATGGAGAAGCCCCAGTGCTAGTCCATGTACACTGAGCTCAAGGAGAATGCAGGCTTCACACCAAGCTTCTTGCCTGCTTCAATCCCAAATGGTCTGCTCAAAACTCAAGATAGCTGCCCCTGACACCTGTCTGTCTGTCAATCTGTCTAACTCTCACTCTCACTTATTTTCTTTCCAAAAAGTAATTTTCTCCCTCCCCAAAGGCTGAATTTTTTTTAACATCTTTATATACTACCAAAGGCTGAATTTAAAGCAAGCTTAAGAGAGCGTTTTCATTTTCCAAAGTAATTCCCAGGCTCTACTCAATCCAGGAGACCCATATTGACTTGGGGAGGTTTTAGGACCTGGGGCTGCAAAATGAGAGCCATCTCTTTCAGAAGCGAGCTCATGAGGCTAAGACAAAACGCACCAAAAACATTCCTGATGGGTTGCTGTTCTTCCAGCTACAGACTTACAAAGAATGGATAGAGGGAGAGGAATAGAATGGGAAGAGGATAGCTGTAACCTTTAATTTTTTAAAATCTGGAGCAAATATGAAATGTTAACATTTGTTAAATCTGGGAGATATTATCTGTCTTCTCTGGACACCATGTATTTTAGATATTACATAATTACATTTTGTAATTAAGTGAGATTCAACCAGGAAGGCTAAACAGTGAGAAGTCAAGGGAATAATGAATTGGCCCACCTTTCAAAGGCTTTGTAAATCTTGCCAATGTGAGGAATTGCACTTTAAGCAAACAAGATATGTGAAAAATCCAGATTTACAAAGGAAATCGGTAAGGAGTTGATTACTCACATTACACAAGGGTTCTTTCCTTTATGAAGGAATCCGCCACAGTGTTTCTATGCGGAATGCCACTACTGTGGTTAACAGGGGGTCTAATTTACAAAACAAACACTTCCTGCTGCACAACTTTTCAGGAACACAACTAAGGGCCAAAGGTATAGCCACAGGTCTTCTTGTGGAATCCAGTCAAGTTTTCTGTTACGTGACAGAAATCACTTGGAAACTGCAACAGAGGAACTGCTATCGATCCAAAGGGACCCAGTTTGGCCCCAAATGATGTGTGCCTGGGCAACTCATCTGCCTTCTCTGCAACTCCATTTTCATGATTATAGAGTAGAAATACTGGTCCCTTCTGACACCTCTTCCAGGAGTGCTGTGGCGCCGTGTGGTCCTAACCAGTATCCTGAATGCTGCTGAATGATGGCAAATGAGATTTCCTCATGGGACCCCAAGTTCCTAGAGCTGGCAGAGCTGTTATCCAGTTTCAGGCTGCAGTACTTTCCTCCTGGTTTTCTGGGGGGACATACGAAGGCACTAGCAGCCTGGGTACACCCACTGGAAGCAGAGTGACCCTCACCATGCAGCCCACACAAAAACCACTCCTAACTACACAACAGCCAAAGAGGAAATGTAACTTGAAGAGCATTTCCCTCTACAAACAACTGATCCTCTGGGACTTTTCACTTCAAGCCTATCAATTGTTCGAAGTAAATGAGGCTCACATTAAAGGCCAGCCAGTCACACATCAAGAAATCAAGCCTCCTCTCAGTGGGGGAAAATGGCTGCTCCAGAGCCAGCCTCCCGCCTCTTATACACAGGCCTTTTGTACAAATGGCTTCATTTACCCACATCTGAGACACTTGATCCAGCCAAGCTTGGCCTCCCCTAAGCCCTAGAAGCTGAGATACACATGCAGAGGGGTCAACATCTCAAACTCCAAGCAGACGCCTCAGATCCACTGCAGCACCATAATTGAAAGACTCCAGCTTTGCCAGGAGGTGACTTCATCCTCTTTCAGTCTTCCAATTCCGAGCAAGAAATCCCCCAACCCTACTGCTTCAGCCTCAGGGCATGGTATACCAAAGCCACATCAAAGACTAGGGCAAGGTTAGGGGAGGAGAGGTCTGCAGCTCCTCCCACTTTATAAATCTGACTGACAGAGAAAAACCAGGTAGGGTGACTGGGACCCAAAGCAAGTGGTCCTCTGATAAGAGGAATTCCAAAGGCTCAGAATCCTCTATGGAAAATGTCCTGCCTCCAGTCCCCTAGGGAGAGAAATCTCAGGATCATTAGCAAGCTCTCTGGCTGAGCTCAACTTTAGTGAAGGTGTATGGGGAGAGAGGTGATCTCTAAGGTAACCAGTTAATTGCCAATAAGGAATGATAATAATAAATTAGCAAATACTAATGTAAACTAACTCAGTTCTGCAGCAGTTGCATGGAGATGACAGAGGAACAGTTTATTCTGGAACACATCTTGCAAGCGGATCCCCATGGGAAACGCACTGCTTAGACTAGATGTGAAACGGGCCAATAAGATGCAATGTAGGCAATGGGTGGCCCTAGACTGTCTCTCAGTAAAAGTGGAGCCTTTGATTTTTAAGAAAACTGGAGTGAGCCTTGAAAATATGTGGGCTGCACTGTTTTGCATTGCTTCCTTCTGAAGCCTGAGGGGTACTTTTGACCCTTAGGGATAAGACTCAGATGGTTCCAAGACCCTGTCAAAACAAGGAAATTACAATAAAATTGCTTCCTGAAGCGTTTGTTGGTTTGTTTTAATTGGAGGGGGTGATTTGTGTCATTACCTTGCTATCCTAACCAGCCTCATTGTACCTATTAATTTTCTAGTGACTTCTGAACCTGACACCTGATAGGTTTGTGGCTGCTTTTCTAGCTCCTTAGCTCAGAGTTTCACTCAGATCACTGCAAATCCCTAACTTTTAAAACTCTTTTTAGGGACCAAAGCATGCTATTTCTTTCTTATTTTTCTTCAAAGCCTAACTGATGTTTTAGTTTCATTATTTGCACTAAGATAACACGCACTGAGACTTTCAGTAGGATAATTGGAAGCATTCAATTTGGTCTGCCACATACATCCTTGTCCTGCAAACTCATCCACTGCTACCGCGCTGCTACTTATGAAACTGCTCCGTGAGTGACCATAGCAGACCACGCACACACCCTGAGGATGTCTTATATCAAAGATGTTACAGTTTGCTAGTGAAAGAAGGAAAAATAAAAAGAGAGAGCTCAAGATGGAGTCTGAAACCAAAATTAAATCCCTATGCACCCTATGACTAGAATTCTGGAAGCTCTTGCCCACTATCACTCTCTTAGAATTGTCAGCTCTGAAACATTCAATATTTAAAAACTCAAATTAAAAATATCTCACCAAAGAGACTGGATGTTTGGCCATTTCACCCCTCCTGAAGGCAGGAAGAGGTCCCACCCAAGTCTCCATTACCAGCAGAAGAAATGAGTTTCATTTTCTTCCTTCAACAGTGACCATGGCCTGGGTGACAAAAAGGGTAATGCAGGAATGTTGATGTACAAAGTAGTAATACTTTGTAGCATACAGAGACACCCAGAAGGCATGCCACCATTCCATAAGATTGGAAGAAAAATTATTTGCCGTACTAAGGAGGCTCTAAAAAAACTGGACTAGGGCTTCCCTGGTGGCGCAGTGATAGAGAGTCCGCCTGCCCATGCAGGGGACATGGGTTCGTGCCCCGGTCCGGGAAGATCCCACATGCCGCGGAGCGGCTGGACCCGTGAGCCATGGCCGCTGAGCCTGCGCGTCCGGAGCCTGCGCTCCGCAATGGGAGAGGCCACAACAGTGAGAGGCCCGTATATCGAAAAAATAATAATAATAAAAAAAACTGGACTAAGTTTAGAAAAATCTTAGCAAACTGGCAAAACTACTTACTTTCTTCTCCATTATCTATTTTTTCAACCTCCTTTCCCCTCTCTTCACTATCCCCCCACCCCATACACCCATATGCATGTGCACACACACACACACATTCACTTACATATACACTAAATCTATGGACTAAATAAACCAGGATGCCAAAGAATGCAAATCTCACCTTCAATTTAAAATATTTAAGAGATACTTGACATCACTAATCCTACAAAAGTCTTCTGTAAACAGCAAAAGCATCCTCCACGTTCCCTCATCAAATTTGTGTACAAAACCACAAAATCCACACAGCTGACCTCCTGACCAACATCAGAGGACAGGTAAATGAAGACAAAGAATTCCAGGCAAGGGCTTCCCTGGTGGCGCAGTGGTTGAGAGTCCACCTGCCGATGCAGGGGACACGGGTTCGTGCCCTGGTCTGGGAAGATCCCACGTGCCGCGGAGCGCCTAGGCCCGTGAGCCATGGCCACTGAGCCTGCGCGTCCGGAGCCTGTGCTCCACAATGGGAGAGGCCACAACAGGGAGAGGCCCGCGTACCGCAAAAAAAAACAAACAAAAAAAGAATTCCAGGCAAGATGGTCTCCATAATTCTAAAGGCTGAGTTCCAATGCAACTCATTTCTTCTGCTGGTAATTAATAGAGACTTGGGTGGGACCTCTTCCTGCCTTCAGGAGGGGTGAAATGGCCAAACATCCAGTCTCTTTGGTGAGGCATTTTTTAATTTGAGTTTTTTAATATTGAATGTTTCAGTGCTCCATTCCCTTTGCCTTTTCCTACCTAACTGCCTTTAAAGTCACGTTCCCTTCAGTTTCTAGAGCCAACAATATTCAAATGTGGCTAGGTCTGCACACTGATGCAAAAGTTACCCTCACATCAGCACCAAACTTGAGAGCTCAACAGTAAATCTACATATAAATGATGGCTGCGCTGCCAGGGAAGGAGTAGCAGGAGAGTACTAAGCAGGCTGCAAAGTGACTGGAGGTTAGAAACCCTTTTGTGTTGCTTACAGGGAAATCATGTGGGTGATCTTAGCTCCCCAACCAAACTATGAACTCTGAAGGCAGATGCTACATCTTATATTTATTTGGGATCCGCATGGTACCTGCCACACAGCTGAGCACACAGTGGACACTCAAACAATGTTTAGTGATTTGATTTAATGCCATGGTGATAAACTTTAAAGTGTGATGCAGCGCTGTGAGGGAAGCAATTCTCACTCCTCTGTAATGCCATTGCCAGTAAGCCCTGTAACCGACGCTGCAGCTAATGAAGGGAGTGAGTTTGTCCACAAGGTAGCCCAGCAAAGGAACCTAATGCGTAGTGACCTTTGGTCCCAGTCTGGTGAGTAAGAATGTAATATGTGCTCAGTAAAGACATGTTCTCCTGAACTGAAATGACCTATTTACTTGTCTGTCTCCCCGTAAGCTCCCTGGGGTCAAGGATCAAGTGTTTTATTTTTGTATCCTTGGCAAGTTATACAGTGTCTGGCATGTTCTAAGTGTGCAATAAATGCTCCTGGGTTGAGTTAATGAATAAAAAATGGTTTAATGAAATAATATAGAGAAAAATGTACATGACATAATAAGATTTAATACAGAAATTTCCACAGAATCTTATATGTATCACATGGTAGCACTTAACACTCTGTGCTATAATTGCTTAACAATTGTTGGTTTCTTAGATGGATCAATTAATTAATTAGGAAAAATATAAAGAAAAGGTAGGAAATACATTATGATATTATTATCCTAGTAATGGAGACTATCCCATTGTACCTGATAGTAGCATCTATCACTCCATACCGCAAATCACCTATTTGCTTATCTCCCTCACTAGAATGTGCATTCTTTGAGATCAGAGGACATCTTTTTCATTTCTCTAACACCAGAGCCTACAACAGAACCTTACAAAGAACAGACACACAACAAATATTAGTTGAATGTATGAATCAATCATCCCTACACCTCTACAGATTTCACTGTACCTAAGTATTCTACCTAGTCCATGTTCAAGGGCCTCTGGTATGGGAAGAAAAGAAGTGTCATTTTCTCCATGCAGGACTTTGTGACAGATGCAGGTTTAAATGGCCTGATTCATGCTCTGCTGTGAGTGGGTCTCTCTCCTTCTGAATGGGTTTGTCAGTTGAACTCTCCGGGACTGCATGTTAGAAATACACAACCTCACCATACCTAATATATGCTGTCTTGGCCCTGACTAGCCCTAGACGCTAGGTCTGCATGACTTTGTTAAATAAGAGAGTATCTTGCTTTGTGAGTCAGAGATAGGATCAGAATTCAGACTTTCAATGGCTTTTCTAAATAACTGAAGCAATACTTTGTTTAATTTTGTCCACAGGAGAATCTCAGAAAGAACACCAAGATCTCAAGTAAACCATGCAGATATAGTCATATATCTCTTGCCCCCTCAAAGCATCCCATAGACACCAGGGCTTATGTTTCTCTACTACTTTGAATTGATTGCATAGTCACCAAGCCCTCAGGATTCAATTCTTTTGTCCATCTCCACTGGCAGCAGCAGTCAGCACCTAACCCAAAACCTTGGCATTTTTTACCTCCATTATTTAAAAGTCCAGTATGAATACGGTAACCGCACCACTTTGTAGATCTTCTCTATACAGAACCAGCCTAAATTCCTCTTTGGTTATAAGTGCCTAGGGAGTTACACTCAGGTATGCAGGCCATTACAATAGTCACTCTTCAATTATTGTCTGGTGAAGAGACCTACGATTCAGGGGGTACCTATGTGTCAGTCCCCTTACATTACATAATGCCATATTATTCCTTGGACCAACCTTGCATGACAGATGTACCCATTTTGTAGATGAGGAAACAGAGATTCAGAGGGATACCATAGCAAGACATGTCCCCCAGATTCAAAATCATGGTCTATCTGATTCCACTACATAGCACTACCTCTCCCTCTCCGTTGTTGAACTCTTGGTGGTCCATGAGTAGTCCTCCAGAAAGTCTATGGTCTAGTCCCTAGTAGTATCCACTGACATTCATAATTATAACTGAGCCTACCTAGCATAATACTGGATTTTCAATAAATCCTTACTTATAGATTGACAATATTGGTGTCTCTGTTGCTAGAAGAAAATCATCAGTTTCTAAGGAAAAGCACTGCTTTTTGGCCCCATTAATTCTGATGAGAAATATTTTTCAGGAACTAGGAGGAGCAGTCGATAAAAGTGATCCTAAAACCCTTTGCCCTATGAAATTGATATAAATACTATCAGGCCATTTTATATGCATCCCAGCCCAGGTATGTTAGGCTGAATTATTTCTGAGGCAGGGAAGTGTCACTGAAACAGCACTCGCCAGAGTTATAGAGCCCTGCAATCTAGTCCTTCCTCTCTCTCTCTCTTGATATCCCTGCCCAGTGAGTCTGAACAAGTCCCTTAGCATCTCTGGACCTCCTTTCATCATCTACTGAAGGGCAACCTATTAAGATACCTGACTGTAAGGATCAAAGAAGACAAAGGTTGTGAAGTGCTCTCCAAGTATGTAGTATTCCTTTCATTAGTGGCCTGGAAGAGGGCATATGCCTCCCAGTGCATTAAATTTCCAACCAAAGAGGGACTTAAGCAATTCAAGGAAAAATGAAATTAACTTAAGAGCTGTTATTTATAGCCTTCCACCCAGCCACCAACCTACCATCATCCACGTTACTACCCTACTACCCTGAAAAATTTCAATAGACAGCAAACACCGGACCACGTAGTGTCTAAAAAAAAAAATGCTTCCATTTGAAAACATTCATTCCTGGTAAAGAGAAACAGAGCTAACTCAAATACATAGTTAATTCCTGAAATTTTCATTATTAGTGACAGTTTCAACCTCCTCATTTGTCAAATGTCACCATAAGAACTATTAAGAAACAGCAATGTGGCTTTTTTATAGTTTTGTTTTGCCTCCCTTTAACCGGCCCATCCATATTCTCAGCAAAGCACGTTATGACCAAAGAAAAAGCAAAAGGGGGCTTCAGAAGGCTGAATCACTCTCACACTAGGAAACTGGCCCCCGAGCATTCTAGGGCTCATCTATCTTTAAGACTACTTGTTGATTCTTAGCCACTTTAACTGTTGTACTGGTACAACAGGCTGGCAAGCGTACTGTATTTGCAACAGGTGGTACAATTCATATTACGCCAAAATACCATATAGGTATTTCAAAGGCTCAGACCTTGAGCTCCTACTCCCAACATCCACCCCTACAAAGGCTCAATATGTTGGGTTACCCTCTGCCCCAAGAAGCACTGGTAGCAAACCCTGACTTTGGAAATGGGCTTAGGCAGAGAAGTTCTCCCACCCCTGCCAGGGAATGTGCCACCATAGAGGCTGATGGGGTCCAGCGAGCAGCATGGGAAAGAGGCCTCGGAGGACCTCACAGAGCCGCTTAGCTGCACTCACCTCGGGCAGAGGCACACCGTTGATGATCAGGTCTGGTTGCTGGGGGCCCTGGCTGTTGAAAGAGTGATGGTAGATGTGGTTGGCGCTGGTATTGCGGGTATTCTGGTTCTCCACATTCAAGAAAGTGCTCTCAGAGCGGCGGCAGCCCAGAGGAAGGGTCTGCTGGTGGTAGTCGAAATAGTTGAGGGACGAGGTCAGGGAGGAGCAACTGACAACGTTCATCTTGTCTGTCTCCTCCACATCCCGGGGTACCAGGCGGATGTCATTCTTATTGATTTTTTTCTTCTTGCTTGATTTCTTTTGATGCCCATAGGAGTACTCAGCGATTCTATGTGACAGAAAAGGCAGCATGTATCGCTAACGCCCTCCCAAACCACGCATCGATTAATAAACATTAAGCACCCCAGAGGGTTGCACCCCATCTCCGCTCCAGCTTCTTATTCTGGTGCATTACATCATCAGGTTTCTCCCTGTGCTTTCTACGTGTGAAACCAAGCTGAGGGCTGTAAAGTTTTTATATTAAACATAGTAACCTCCCACTACCCCTCCCCAAAGTTTCTATACTTTAGATTTGGAATTCCTCATTGTGAGTGACCATTTAACAAGGGTGTGGGGACGGGGAAAGTTGAGCCTATGGGAGAGAAAGCATGAAAATGCTCAAATCGGGAGCTTTTCTGGAAGCCAAAGGAACTCCTGGGTGAAATAAGAAGCTAGTTCTAATTTAACAGAAGAGGAGATAGAAAGAAATAAAAACTAATCCCCTTTCCAGTTCCTCCAAGCAATTGCCATGTGACGAACACCCTCAATCAGGTTCCTTGGTGATTGAACTGATCGATTTTGAACGGGAGCAAATCAGACCCTGTCCTTTGACAAATTCTCAGCTCCTCTCCTCCACACCCTCGTTCCCACTGCCCTAGCCCTGCTCCCTTCTACTCCCCACCCCACCCCCCACCTCTCCTCAGGAAATCTGATAGCCAAACCCATTTGAACGAGGGGAAAAGACTTTTTACCTCTTTCCCCTTAGGCTCACTTTCTCCTCAGCCTTTTTGTCTTGCTCCTTGCTAATGGGAGAAACCAAGATGCAATGCAGACACTTGCTGTTTTGTCCTTTTTTAAAACAGCCGAGGAGACAAATGATGGTTAAACAATTACTGCAAAGGAATTTAAAGGTTAGTGCATTCAGCATCCCTCTCCATTCAGGTGTACCTACAAGCAGCTGTGCTGGAACATAAAGAGCTCAATTTAATTAACACTGACACAGACCCAGCAACGCGCACCAAAGACACCAAGCATTAAGAGACTTGTCAAAAGAAATACATTTAAATGTAGCCAGATTCTCAAAGTCATTTATTACTTTGCACACAATGATTCAGCTTATTGTCTGGAAATTCCATTTCTGAGCAATAATCAGCAAAACAATAGGGTTAATAAATAATACAGGTTGATCTTTACAAGGGAAAGACTGTGCCTGTATTCTCCCTCGACAAAGCTAATTGTCTGAATACAAAAAGGGAGCCCAATTCAAACAGCAAGTGCAGATCATCTCGCAAGTATCATAAATGAATGCATTTCAGGAAGAGGCTCTGCAGAGGCTGAGAACAAGAAACCTCTGCTTAATACACGGAAAGACAAGCTCTTAAACTTTAGGTTTCTAAAAAGTGATCAGACCAGGAGATTGCCTATCTCCAGAGGCACATTCTTGCTATGTCCCAGGGATCTTCCTAGAGCTGAGCAGTTGCCTTCCCCTCACCCTTTCTCTCTGTGCTCAGGCAGACTTGCAGTGAGGGCAAGCTGATGCTATTGGGGCTTGGGAGCAGATAAAATCCCAAAGACCCCAGGACTGGGGTTGATTTTCTTTTCTAATCGTTTAGAATCAATGAGAAGTTCTAATCATTTTGTTTACCCACGATGGGTAAGTTTGGCAATGCCCCGTCCAATTATTCAGCTGAGGCATTCATTGCACAGCCCTTTCTGTATCGAGCAATTATTTAATTAAACTGTACTTCATTAATCCCAAACCAGCGCAGGAAACAGAGCTCTTTACAAAATACACATATGAGTGAAGTTGGAGAGCACTGAGATTCACTTTTTTTGATTTTTTTTCTTTTCATTTCAAATGCTCTCCTCCCTGTTTAATGATCTCCCTGGCAAGCTCTCAGAAAGAGCTCTCACTTTGAGTCATACATCACCAAGAGGTGGCAAAGCCTTCAATATCTTTATTTCAACCTGATTTCTTTTCATCAAGGAAAGGGTCTTATGCATTTACTTTATGCTGAGGAAATGGCTTAAGAGTCCCCTCTATCATTATCTCCATATAAATAAAATTTTATAGACTCCTCATTTTTCTCCTATAAAAAATGCCACTGGCAGTCACAGGTTTCAAAGGTAAGAGTAATATTAATTTCCATTTCTCCCATCTGAAATGACTCGGAGCTGAAGGAAAGAAAAGTCATGGCCATTTCACTAGCAACAGGATTAAAGCATTTATGAGGCATTGCAGCTGCTCTTTTATGGCACCTGATTGATATTCATGTGTGGTTAGCATTTGTCTACTAACTTGTGTAACGCAGAGAATAGTAAAAGGGAAACAATAATTGCATGGCTGTTACATATTCAGGGGGCTCTGATTCACAGAAGTGTGCATTTCAGTTGATGTCAAATACAAATTGGACCTACAGGAACATATTTTGACTGATTAACATGCAAGCACAGATGGCACAAAAGACACACTGGATGTGTAGGTGTGTTGAAAGCACACACACACCTTGGTTGGAAATAGCAGCATCATTCATTTTCAGCAAACTAAAGAAACAACTTTTTTTTTCAACCGTTTCAATGAGACACTGCTGAAAAAAAATTACATGTATTATCCTAAATTGGATATTGTAAGGAAGGGCTTCAGTAAGACCCTCCAAAGTGCTTATCAGGAAATCTTTTTCTAAAAAAATTACTACGTGTCATTCCAGTTTCCACATTTCTATTCCCCCTCCCTCCCTCCCTCTCTCTCTCTCTCTATCTCCCTCCCTCCCTCCCTCCTTCCCCCACCTCCCTCTCTCTCAGGCATACCACACACATATTCTGCACACATTTCAAGGGAAACTGTAACACCACAGCCCATAGTGACATCCACTGGTAAGGACCAGCTCTTAGGGCCACAGCAGAGTTCCACATTAGAGGAAAGAACCATCAACTCCAGAAGATTGCTACTTTTAGTGAAACATCTGGATGCAAAAGTCCTGTTCCTCATTGGGATGTTTGGTCTCTACCCAATAACCAGATATTTGAAAACATATAGATGACTAGTAGAATTTCACTTCACATAGCCAGATGTTTGGGGACTGGATACAAAATAAGCCAAGAACACACTAAAAAACTCTAATCGCCTGCTTCCCCACACACTTCTGTTCTCTCTTCCCCCAACTTTGTTTCCTACCTTAGACTCCCACTCACAGGCTTTCTTCAGAGGTTCTCTCTACAACAGGACAGGGCAGCTGCCAGTACTCCCTTTCCTTTCAGTACCTGTCCCCAAAACACTACAGCCCCCAAATCAAGTTGTGGTATCAAGGTTCTGCTAAAAATCAATCAATCTTTCTCTCTCTCTCATATTAATTTTTTTCTGCCATAACTTCATGGAGACAGCTGTGCAAATTTTAAAATGATAATTGCTATTCTGCTCATCATCATTATGTGACAGAATCCATTCGAACAGTAAATGATTGTCTTCCAGAAAACTGTCAGTTCAAAAGAATTGATCAACTTGGGCTGACATAAACTCCCCCCTCCCTCCAAAAAGAAGCGCTGTAAGTAGGGTGCATGTATTTAAATAGGAAATAAAAGCACTGGGGTTTTCACACAGAGACACAGATACACATTATTCACCCAAGACAAAGAAGGAAAGAAAGAAAAGTTGGCTCTACCTGCAGTTGTAGGTCCGGATTTCTTTGTTGTCTCTCTTGCACTTGATCGCCACAAAGATCATAGTGACAAAGAGGATGCCAGCAATGGAGCCCAGGGCGATAATGAAAATCAAGGACAAGTTCACCGAACCCATCGACTCTTGGGCGTCGAGAGCAGGGGATAGGTAGATTAGGACGAGCGCAGAGGCGGAGAGAGACGTCTTGCCGTGGTCGTGGGCCACCACAATAAGCTCGTAGGAAGCTTTGGAGCTCTCGCTGAAGGTGCGAGTGGTTCTGACCTCGCCATTGACCTGGTCTATTTCAAAGAAGCCGCGGTCGCCCTCTGTCATGTCATAGGTGACCCGGCCATTCTCGCCCTCATCGTAGTCGTCTGCTTTGACAACGGTCACCAGGTAGCCTATGCCCGAGTTGCGGGGTATGTAGACTTCAGCGGTGCCGTTGATCAGGGGTGGGGCGGTGATGACTGGGGTATTGTCATTGACGTCGAGGATGATGACCCGAACAGTGGAGTTGCTCTGCAGCGAGGGCAGGCCGCCGTCCTTGGCCAGCACCTTGAATTCAAATGCCTTGTTCTGCTCGTGGTTGAAGGATCGCAGCGCATAGATGTCACCCGAGTTGGGGTTGATGGAGACATAGGTGAAGACAGGCATGTCCCGCACCTGCGACGGCACGATCTGGTAGGAAACACTGCCATTGAGACCCAGGTCGGGGTCTCGGGCCGACACAGAGAGCAGATAGGCACCGGGAGTGTTGTTCTCCTGCACAATGACCTGGTAGTAGGGCTTGGAGAAGTGCGGGTGGTTGTCGTTCTCGTCGGTGATGCGCACGGTAAAGGACTTGGAGCTCTGCAGCATGGGCACGCCGCCGTCGCGCGCCTGGATCGTGAGATTGTACTGGTCGTGCTGCTCGCGGTCCAGTCGTCCGTCCACCAGGATAGTGGAGAAGCTTTCATACTCCTGCAGACGAAAGGGCACGTTGCCCAGCAAACGGCACTGCACGCGCCCATTGAGGCCGGAGTCTCGATCAGACACCCGCACCAGTGCAATCACGTAGCCCGGTGGGGCGCTCTCGCTCACCTCCACCAGCTCGCTGTTGACCGACAGCAGGTTGATGACCGGCGGGTTGTCATTGGTGTCCAGAACGCTGACGGTGACCTTGCAGTGTGCCGGGATGGAGTTGGGCCCCAGGTCCTTGGCCTGCACATCCAGTTCGTACACATGGCCCTCTTCATAGTCTAGGGCACCAGTGACCGTGACCAGGCCGCTGTGCGGGTCGATCTGGAAGAGTTCTCGAGTGCGGTCGTTGACGTAGCCATAGAAGGAGTAGACCACCTGGCCATTGGTGCCTTCGTCTGGGTCACTGGCGTTGAGACGGATGACAGGCGTGTTGGGAGGTGAGTTCTCTGGCACGGTCACTAAATAGGTGGACTCGCCAAACACAGGGTTGTTGTCATTGGAGTCGGTCACCTTGATGCTGAGGCCAACAGTGCCCAGGTGCGGCGGGTCGCCGCCGTCGAGCGCAGTGATGCGAAAGCTGTAGTGCGACTGCGTCTCCCGGTCCAGACTCTTCTCCACCACGAGTTCTGCAAAGCGCGAGCCGTCGCCGCGCGTCTTGATCTCCAGGCCAAATAGCTCGTTAGGCGTGAGCTCGTACGTCTGCACGCCGAAGCTGCCCGAGTCCGGGTCATAGGCGCTGTCCAGCGGGATGCGCGTCCCAGGGCTGGCCGCCTCTGAGATCTCCAGCTCAATCTGTGCCGCCGGGAAGCTGGGCGCGTTGTCATTCAGGTCCTTGATCTCCACCTTAATCACGCAGATCTCCATTGAGCTGGACATGACCTCAAGCGAGATGATGCACTTGGGGCTCTGGCGGCACAACAAGTCACGGTCGATCTTCTGCTTGGTGACCAACAGGCCCGAGCTGGGGTTGATGTCCACCAGGTGCGGAGCGGAGTTGGACACCACACGAAAGGCAGAGGCCTGCCGTGGGTCCAGTGCAAAGCCCGCCTCGCGCGCGTCCTTGGCCACGTTGGCGATCACCGTCCCGGCGCGCTGCTCCTCTTCTACCGAGTACTTGAGGTTAATGAGGGCGGCCGCCTGTGTCCACAGTACAGCCAACAGCAGCAGCACCGGCAGCAGGAGCGACTCCATGGCTGCGCGGGGCTCTGCCTGGCCTCGCCTCTCCACACCCCTCCGAGGCCGACGCCGCCGGCGCTCCAGCTTCCCGCCGACTCGGGCCGCCTGTTGCGCGCGCCCCGGGGCCCCGGAGGCCGCCGGAGGAGTCTCGCCCAGGGCGGCCCGGCGGCGCGGGGGGGACACCCGCGCCGGCTCCAATGCTGAGATTGCGGCGGACCGGGCGGGGGCTCGCGGGGGACCCGGGGGCTCCGGGGGGCCGAGGGAGCGCCGCGCGGCCCCGAGCCCCCTCCCTCCAGCCCGGCTACTCAGTTTTCCCCCTTCAAAGTTAGCCGGGCTCGACTGGCCGCAGCGGCGCAGGGCTGCGGGTCGGACGGCGTCTGAGCGGCCGGGTCGACGCGCTGCTGAGTCCTGACCGCGCTTGAGGCGAAGGCGGGGAGTGCAGTGAGGGTACAGCCTCTCAGGCAGTGCCCGGCCCGCCGCGGCGCACCTGCACTGGGGCTGGCTATCGCGTAGTCTGTGCACCTGGCATGCGCAAGGACCTCCCCCCAGTGCTCCTGGATCACTGCGGAGACAGGACCCGCCTGGAACGCGCCCTCCAGGGTCCGGGGGGGTCACGCTGGCCTTTTCGAGGCCTGTTGGGGAGAAAGGGGGGTCGCAGGAGGGAGTCTGAGTTGCTGTCAAGCGCCGCAGCCGCCAGAGTATCCGGCTGAGCGGGATGGCTCTCCCCGGGCCGGCAGAAGAAGGGGGAGGGGAGAGAGGCTGCCGAGACGAGAACGCGCTCCCTTGCACTGTGGTTGGCTTCAGAAGGCTTGAGGGGCGCGTGTGTCCAGGATCGGAGATGGGCACGGAGCCACCCCCACAGAGCAGTTGGACTGCGGGCGTTTTCGTCTCGAAAATCACAGTTACCAACGCAGTCCGAGCCTCCACGTCAAGTTTGCGAAAGCTGGCCGATGGCAATTTGTCCAAGAAAATAGAAGTCCGGGTCTTTCCAATGGCCCGGGGGGCGGGGAATGGGGAGGAGGGGAGGCAAAGCGACAACAGTACCGGCCAGGAGAGGCGGGGCCGACGCCGCAGGTACCAGGGGCTTCTCCTCTTCCCTCAGTCTGGGCTGGGGTGTCGCTCCGAGGGCCGCCGCCGCCGCCGCCGCCGCCGCCGCCGCGGTAGGAAGCCCTCCTAGCTCAGTTGCATGTCGCTGGGGTCCGCCTCAGCAGCTGCCACGGTCGACGGTTATGTCGCCGCCAAAGTTTACTTGCGGGAGCGTCTTG
Organism: Pseudorca crassidens; assembly: GCF_039906515.1. Lineage (NCBI taxonomy): Eukaryota > Metazoa > Chordata > Mammalia > Artiodactyla > Delphinidae > Pseudorca > Pseudorca crassidens. The sequence goes on along the minus strand of NC_090317.1, from coordinate 45,818,493 downwards.
ATTCCATCCTCCTGGAGAGGCGCTGGCCGCGCTGCGTTGGGCTCACTCCCTCCCGGGCGCTCCAGCACTCGGAGGTCTATCTCGCAGTCTCTTTCTGTCTCGGGCTGTGGGTGAATGTGTGAGAGAAAGGAAGAGTGAGTGTGTGGTGTGGGGAGTGTGAGTGGGGAGTGTGAGCGAGCAGGGGTGGGAGGTTTCAGATCGCCGATAAATCCGCTCAGCCAGAATGCCGCGGAGCGTAACGCGCCAAGGGCCCGTGCCAGGCTAGGGACGCGGGTGCCAGTGTCCCCCGGGCAACCGGGGCATGGCGCGCGGGAGCCGTGCTACCGTCTGTGCCCGCTCGTCAGTCTACCCACTGCGCCCACCGCCGCCGCTAGTGCTGCTGCTGCTCCTGCCGATGCCGCAAACTACTGGTCGTGGAGTCTGGAGAGAGCCAGAGAAAGCCCGAGCTGCCTAGCCCGGCTACGCCAGGCGTTAGCCAATCAGCGCGCAGCCCAGCGGGCTCCGGGCTTGGGGAGGGGCCAATGCGCGGGAGGGGGCGGGGCGGGGCCAGCCGGAAACTTACACACTGGCGGGACCAAGTGGTACCCCAGCCAGCGGAGCCGCAGCAGGAGTCAGGGGAGGCCAGGCGGGCAGGCCCAGCCAGGGCAAGAAGGCAGGGTGGAGCAAGGAGAGCGGCGTGCTGGCGCTGTAACTTAGCCTCCCCAGGAACTGCGCGCCTCTCATGTTTGTGGAGATTGCAGGATTTGATTCTCTCGGCGTGTTTATCTCCCTCACATATCTTCATGTCTTGAATATAATATTCATATTCATATTCTTTTTCTCCTCCTCCCCCCTCCCTCTTTGTCCCTTCGCCCTGGGTTTGTCAGTCAGTTTCTCTGTCTTTCTCTCTTCTCCTTCTCGGGTAGTGGAAGGAAGAACGGATAGGAGAAAGCGCCCCAGAGGTGGTCATTCATCCGGCTCTTGGCCGGTGACTCTTCACTTCAGCTAAGAACCACGGCAGCCATCCTCCTGGACCGTCATCCCTCTCCCTCCTTCCCCGGCAGACGCAGCACCACGCTCCCCCTCCACCCCCGGCCCAAGCAGGGCCCCTGACCCGGTTCGGTTAGCTCTTGTCTGTTGCTTGTTAATCAAATGAGATCTGTGGCGCAGGGAGTGAGCCGCCGAGAGGGCTGGACACATTTCGTTGCCCCTCACCCCACCCCGTTGGAGAATTTAGCTCCCTATAAATAAACCGTACGTTTGAGAAGAGCTGGTGGAGCGGACGCCGCCGCGCCGCGCCGCGCCAAGCCGGGAGAGCCCCGAGTCCAGCGGGAGCTGCGCAGCTGGCGCGCAGTCCACATAGGTCGCTGGCAGCTGGAGCCGGCGCCGGTGTGCTGGGCGCCCCAGCCTTCCTGCGGGGCCTCGGTCCTAGGGGGCTGCCAGCTTCGCTCGGGCGGTGGTGGCGACAGTGGCTGGTGTGTGCCAGTGCTGAGAAGCGGGAGGCCAGCGTGGCTGGGGCTATCAAACTCGGCTTGCCTTCTGGACTGAAGGCGCCCTGGGGACAGAGGGGACTCCTCCCCGCCCCGTTCTGAGTCTCTTAATTAAGGTCACTGGCGGGAAGAATAAAAAGCACTTCGCCGAACAAGTTGGAGTGTTTTTTTCATCACAGATTGGGGGTGGAGGGAACCGGCTTCTGAATTCAGAATTCTTGGAAGAGTAAACCTCCCTTCTGAGTGAGTCGTCTCGGATATTTGGGAATCTTGGGTGAGCAAAGTCATAATTAGCCCAGCGACGTTGGCCCGAGTCTGTTTGTTTAAAATGAGACTCACTTTTGCCCTTTAAAAAACATTAAACAAGAAAAGGGAAAAAGGCATTTGAACACATAATAGGTTTTCTCAAAACTGCCATCTTCTTGCAGAGAGCAACCCAGCTGCTTTAAAAAATATATTTATCTTTCCAAAAGGAGCTAGTTTAGCAGCCTTTACCTTGGAAGGGGAAGAAGACAGCTTCCTCCTACAGAAAGGAATTATTTCGGGAGTGAGGTTGAGACCCCCTAAACGTGCATCTGAGACCAAGCGGAGGGCGCGGAGAGCTTGATCCGCTTTCCGCGTGGGGGTCGTTTCACTTTCTCACATTAGGATGCAATTCAGCCCAGAAGATGTAGGAGAAAATCGAAGCATCTGCAATAAGTATCATTTAATTTGGTCGTTTAGAGATGCGGGTGAACAGCAGAGCGTGGCTCGAGGGAGCCCCGCGGCCCGCCCGGTTTTCTGCAGACCCTTCTGGAGGAGAGTGACAACATGGCAGGCAACGCGGGCGCACCTCACGCGCTCCGTAAAGAGAAGGGCTCCATTTGATTTATCACAGTTATTTACCTTTGATGTCAGCGAGTGGGAATGAAGTGCATCTTGGTCTAATTAAAAAGGCCTAAAAAGGTATTTGAAATGGGGTTGCTATCTGATCACGGGATATGAGTTCGGCGTTTGGCAGCTTTCTAAAATATTGCTTGGACTATTTAAACAGAACAATTAGCAGCATACTAAAATGTTTGCATGCTCTGCTTAGAAGCTTTTAGCTGTAAACTTTAAGGCGATCTGTTCCCCTTTAAGTTAAAAAAAGATGGTGCTGCTTCCTTGTGGCAAAGGCTGTCAGGAACCCGCTGATCAATAAAAGTAAACTGGCGCCTCCACGGCTTGACTGAGCGGGAGCAAAGAGTCTGAGAAGTAGTCTCGGCCATTAACAATCCCCCAGGTAACGAGAAATGGAAGAATTACTCAGGTAAAATGATTAATATTGCCGTGGCATCTGAAAAGATGCACACAACAAGATAAGAGGGCTGAGGACCTCTTACCTTGGGGAGTGCTAATAGAATGTCTATATTCTGCTGTCTTTTAAAGATAAATAGGAGAATTCAATTCATGTACAATGTCATTACCTTTGTAAGTGCAATCACATTGTAAAGACCTGTTCTGCATTTGCAAAGACAAATGCTCTCTTAGCTAAGGAGATCACACGTGGTCCCCTGGGTCCCGTTCCCCGTTCACACTCAATGCGCCCCTCCTTTCCAAGTAGAGCACCCCAAGTACTCCCAGCTATACTAAACCGCTTTATGGAAGCCAGGTATGGAGAGAGGCAGGGGCGGGTGCCTCTGCTTTCCTACCTTCCCATCACCCCCAAGATCAAAGTGATAGTGACACCTCCCTTCCAAAAAAATAGTTCTTCCATCCTCCGCAATCAGCTTCTACAGATAACCCTAAGGCCGCCGTCCTTTGCTCTCAGAATGTATTTTTTGCGAATAGACGCACTTTATCATTATACTCCACCAATGTTTGCTCATAGACACACTTGATCATTGTACTGCAACAATGTTATTGACTAAGTGAGTAGCCGAAATCACCTTCATGCTCAGGAATTTATTAATTAATTGAATAAAACCGTTCTGGGTGTAGATAATAAAAACAAAAAGAAAGTTCCCTCAGTCTTAGCTTCCCTTTATTTCAATCCTGAAGGGAGCCCCCCCTCCTCAGCCTCTTTAGAGACACAAGAGGGACATCTAGTGACCATCCTCAGTATTTTTGATCCAACTTTGCTGAGAAACACTAGGCCCCCCTAGGTATCAACTACAGTGCTGTGCAGCCCGGGCCAGCTTTCTGAACCAAGACAGCTCTTGGTTCTGAGGCCAGAATCAAATTGGTAAGATACTTTTATCTTTAAAATTTCAGCCATGCCACTGAAATAATGCTGAATGGCAATGGAAGAACTAGAATGAGGTATACCATGTTGACATCTTCCTGAAATTCTGTCCCTTCTGCCCAAAGTGATTGCCCAATTTCGTTAACAACCCCCAGCACACACACACACACACACACACACACACACACACACACACACATATACAGACACACACACTCCCAGGCATCACAAGGAAAGGCCTTAAGAGAAGCAGCCAGGGATGTAGGCCTGCTGGGCAGGGGTGGGGTGATTTTTCACCATCCTGGATGCTGTTTATGACACTTTTGAAATACCAGGAAGATAAGGGAAGGGGTACAAGGCAAGTCTTTGAGTCCCTTTTACTTTTTCCTCTCTTCCTCCCAAGCCCCACCCCCAATCCCACCCTGTGACAAAGGATAATAATGACAGCCAGAGAGCTGTAGCAGGAAAAACAAAGAGTAGAGAAAGTGTTCCTTACATGCTAAAATTGTTCATCATGACCCTGATGCTTGCCTTTTCCAAGAAACACAGAGAGGTAGGAAAGAGTGGTGAAAAAGAGACGGAAAGCTATTAATCAGTCCAAGTCTTTCCATTTTGACAAGACCAGCATTCCTGAACAGATTATGCCCAAGTCCTTTCCATGCTTAACCCCTCTCATTAGGAATGGCACTTCCCAAAGGGCCAAATCCCTGCTGCTACAAAACTCATAACTGGTCCCTACATAAACACACATCATGGGGACTATTTAATTAGCAAAAGCTAAATCAGCAGATACATTTCAATAAATGATACTGCTCTCTAACACCTTCTGTACTATCCTGCAGTGACTACCTGTGATGTTTTGACAGCACCATTTGAGCTCATGGCATTATTGCCTGAACCTTTTCATGTGAATTCTCTCCAAGTGGATCCCAAACGCTATTTTCCTAGGTGCAAACTCATACCAACTGTTATTGTTCCCCACCACCAGCACTTCTGAAAACAGAAAGCTCTCCCTTCAAAGGCACTCTGATCAGATCATGCCCATCCTTCCCACTGCTGCTTCTCTCATCCCAAGGAGGGTAAGAGTGACATTCCACACCCCCACTACCACCAGAAGAAATGCTTTCTTGACAACTTGGGAAAAAATCATCACCAAATAAGACCTCAAAAACCAACTGAAATATAAACTGAATGCTAAAAAGAAGAGACAATTGAAAGTGTACAGACTAGGGATGCTCTCTTTTAGGCCAATCCATTTTTTTGCACCGCTATCCCCACATTTTAGTACTGCAACCTAGTAAGTGGATTCTAGGGGCCCCTATACCATGTGTAACTGCCTAGATTAGAGCTCCAGACACGGCTGGCTTTTGACTCCCAGCCTCGACTTCTCTCAAAGTCTCTTCTGCTATTTCTGGAGTTGTTCAAGTGGAGCAGGAAAAGATGCAGAAATATCATTGAAAGGAATGGTTGATGGTGCTGAAAGATCCCTTACCAAAATATCAGCCTTACAGGATGAACCTTGAAGATTAGTTTTCTAAACTAAAAAAAAAATATCTATCTGGTTGCCTGGTTTTATAGGAGGCTGGATTCTTTTTGGAGATGTCCACAGGACTGGAAAAAACAAATCAGATCTTTTAAGGCTTTGAGATATACAGTGATGGAGCTGGGGTAAGTGTGTGAACTCCACCTAGAGCAGCCCTTTGCCTTAAGTTCAAATAGACAATAATAGCCAAAGAGCTGGTGAAAAGAGGAACACAAAAATCAATCTGATGAGCCAGCTTCCTGGGCTTCTCTAGATATCTTGGGCAAAAGATGATTTCAGTGAGGAGCCCTGACCTGTTGTATACTTTTTTGTCCTAGGTGACCAGGCTGGGCCTAGGTTTGCTCTTGGTTCCTCCAAAGCTTCTCCCAAAACTCAGGAGAGGCCTTGTGTAGCTCCCTGGGAGTTCCAGCTGCTCCACTGACTGATTTGTCACTGAACTAGGAAACTTACTAGTTGGTTTAATGTCAACTTAAGAAGGAAAGAAAGAAAACTAATAAACATGAAGAACTACCAGTTTGACAGCTACAGTTACAGTACCTGGGCTAGCAATGTAAGTACCAAAGGCATGTCATGTATGCCACTAACAGCACAATGCACCATATCTGTTCAGGTTGACAAGCCCTGGGGCAGTGGAGAATAAACTGAAAGATGGAGATCCCAGAAGTAGACAGAGAGAATACCATAAAGGGGACAGATAGAGCAGAAGTGACAGAAAAATCATCTTAGCAGCAGAGAAATTATGCACCCTTTTTGAATGAGAAGAAAACAATGGCTTGCCAGCTGGGAAAAATCCCGATTTGGGGTCCAAGAGTCTGCATATCGGTGTACTGGACGTGGGGAGGGAAAGCATATTAATTTGTGTCTGTTGCCTGCAGCTGAGGCCAGAATGGCCAGAGAGAACCAAAGACCTTTCTTCCAAAAGCTGGGACTTTGGAGGAGTAAAGAAAGAGGGTGTCCTGAATCACAGAAGAAACCAGCTGGGCTGAGCGTGTCTGGTCCCTTTCAGCAAAGATCACAAAATGCAATGACATCAGTACCAGGCAATATCTACTCAGGGATACCAGGCTAGGCAGCAGTGATCAGATTAAGCCTTGTGCCTAATGATAGGCTGGTAAGAGAACCAACAGTCTTAGAGGAGAGCTGGCCCAGCTTGAGGCCCAGGCAGCTCTGCGTGTTCTCTGCCCTGGGAAACAGTAGAACTTGAAAAAGTCTTGCCATCTGGCTGTGCAGTTTCATTTGGGGGAAGAGGCAATCAGTTCTGGAAGGCTGACCGAAAAGAGTGGACAGGAGATAGCTCAAAATGAGAGCCATCAATGACTTCGTTGCAGCCCCAGCCAAACAATCAAAAGCAAATAGTCAGCTTCTAAAATCAATGTTTTATGAAATGATGAGCCAGCCAGTGGAGTTCATGTGGGGGTGGGGTAGCAAGGAGGTTGGGGAAGAAGGGTAGAAAAATTCCCTCTCTCAAGTCACCCACCAAAGCAAGCAGCTGCATTTCCTTGAAACAGCCGATTTTGGTCCCTAGCAAAATCGGAACTGCAGTCTCCTAACAGAGCAAAACAAAGGAGCAGGGGGCAAGACACTTTTGAAAACAGGAAGGCGTTTTGGCAACAATCACGGAAGGGCTAGTAAGCCATTGTGCTCTTGGGATCCATCTGCTGAGCTCCAGAACATCCTCCCCACACTCCACCCCCATGCAGCTCTCAGATTGCATGCCCAGGGTCAACAACAGGGTCATTCAGAAAGAAACCGTAAAGTGAAAAAGACAGGCTCAGCCTGAAGATGAGAAGTGAGAAAATCCGCGTCTGATTTCTTCCATCCATGGAGGTGTGGTGGGAGAGACAAGAAAGCCCTTCTGATTCTTGGTGCCATTGCAGAAGAGCAAGAGTGAGCTCAATTAAATTAATGGAAAATACATTTAAAATTAAAATCAGTGTGCAACTTCTTATCAGCTTAGAATTTGCTGCTGTGAGAGACCACTGAGAGAAGCATAGTGACTGCATCTTTAAGGAACTGAATAATTTTATAGCTATTAATAATTTTGTCAGTCATGCAATATAAGTGAGCACTAGCAAGCTAATCAAATTGCATGCTCCATAGCAGAGATCAGGGCTATCTGGGGGGAAAAAAATTTAGATAGAGTTTCCCTCTTCAGTGTCAATGTATATGAAGACGTCTTCCACAGACTCTTCTTCCTAATGTAAAGAGAATAGAAAGTTATGTCGTTGTATACATATATATATATGTATTTTTTTAATGGAGTACCATACTTGACCTCATAGTCTGTGAAATCTCCAGATTAAAACCCCAGCAGATGTAATCACCTACAAGAGTCAGAAGAAAATTTACAACTCTGAATTTCACATATTTTCTTATATGTTAAAGAAGATTCACGCATGGGCTTCTCTTCCTTTATAACTCAGGGCTCTGAATATTACTTGGTGAACCATTAACCTGTTCCAATATAGCATTACATTTTTCTAGCCAAGGAGAGTAAAATAAAGATGCTTAATTTAGTTCCCTTTTCCCTGAGAAATAAATAGCTGTCACACATCCAGAGCAGCAGGGCTCATGAACAGCTTTGGAACATGGAGATCAATGAAATCTGATCCTCTCTTGAGAAAAAGAGATCTACATAGAGTTTAACCAAAGATTTCCTACCATAGGCAGTCCCTGGTCATCAGGAAGCCTTTGAAGTTCCTCCCAGGTTTCCTGTTCAGTCTTGTTTGATCTCCTGTGAACACTGTAATTATTATAAAGCAGTTTTATAAATGTAAATTACTCCATAAATGCAAAATAATTATGTCCAGCCTAAGCAACTAATTTCTGATTTCTGGAAGTTCCCATAGATTGGTCTAAGATAGGTGTTAGGATAATTCAACCTCCGAAGCAGATTTACTTGTAAGGATGATGGTTATGATGATGACTAACTATTTCTTTCCTGTTTCTTCACTTTCTCATCCCAGTAACTAATATTTGCACATGAAAGGACTTTCATGTTTTGATACATCCTTATGTAATGTAGGTCTCTTACCAACTGTAATTAATCATGAGCCTTACTTCAATTTATTTTTTTCATCCCCATTTAAGCCATCACCAACAGAAAATATTACTTAATTGATCTAAGTTCCTGTACTTGATACTTAAGACTGACAATACGTAACAGTGTAAGACGTGAATCCTCCCCTCCAAGGGCTTAGGGTCTAGCTATGGATATCATAAAAGTAGAACTACAAATACAAGGAAGTATTTATCATGTATCCAAACAGCAGTACTCAGCATTGAAATAACCTAAGTCCAAAGGAGTGGCTAAAGACCTAGAAGCTGTGGGAAAGTCTTTCAGGTGTGGGAAAGGGTGTTTGTAGAGGCACATAAGCTGCAGTAATTTCAATGTGTTAGGCAAACAATTAAGAGTATAGTTTGGCTCAAGTATTTTTTTCTACAGACACCATCAAAGTAATATGATGTAGTTATTAATGGCACAAGCTCTGGGGCTAAACAGATCTGGGTTCAACTCTTGGTTCTAACATTTCCCTAGCTGGGTGACCTTGGGCAAATTAGTGTACTACCTATTTCATAAAGTTGGGGGGATTACATGAGATGATGCCTGTAAAGTGAGGTGATATCTGTAAAGTACTTCATGTTTTACATGCCTAGCACAGAGTAAAGAACTCAATAATTTTTAGCTGTTATATGTACTAACAGATAAAATTTAAAGTGCCAGGCTACTAGTAAAAAAGAGAAAGCTTCTGCCCTCTAGGATCTCACAGAAGCTTTGTATAGAGTAATGGGAGTTGAGGTTAGAAAAGTAAGTAGAGGCTATTGTGCAAGGCTTTGATTGCTAGAATGAAGAATTAGAACTTTATACTAGAGGCCAGTGGAGTCATCAAAGTTTTGAATGAGGTAGTAACTAAATATCATTTATATGATATGTGGTTCACTTGGAAATAAATCATTTTGGCTTCCTCTTCCTTCCTCTAGTTTACCCACCTTTTAGGTTAACTCACTAATTCTTACACAAGTCAAATTCCAGTACAACATATACCAAGGCAGTATAACTAGAGCGAGCTCAGGCTCCAGGCTGAGAATGGGTGGCAACACTGAGACCAGAGGTATTGCAATTCAGAGGAGGATGGTATCAGCAATGGCAGATGGATGTCTAAGGCATTGTGTCCAAGGAATTCATGAAGTTCCAAAATATTTCAGGGAAGAAGAGGACAGGATACATCCATCCATCAGCAGATGATTCCAGGTAAAATGCACAGGTGGAGTCTTTAGTTGGTTCCAGGAGATCTAGCTGTGACAGAGGGTGCAGTGAGTAGGATCTATGACTTGGAGGTTACACAGACATCTAGAGTACATCTCTAATACACTTCATGTTAGGATAAGGTGTCTTTACAGTTTGCACGGCACATTTAAATTATTTAATTGTGTGTACCTTCAAAATTTCCATACCCTAGACTAAATCCTCAATCACTTTGCCTTAGTTATGGGTCGAATGATTTAAGTGGGCTCTGGGTCTGGACCTAGAGGTGGGTCTCATTAGTAGATCTAGTTGTAAATAGCTGGAGAAGGCAAAGGCAATAATAAAAAGGAAGAGGCTGACATAGAAGACTGGAACGTGTTGCCCTGGCATTTTTTTTGTAGCAAATGTTCCTTGAAATAAAATGTTCTATTGATTGAGATCTGGGAGTCTTCTTGTTATAAAGAGATTTTATGATAATAAGAGCTTGGAGGAAAGAGATATTTGAGCAGTTTAAAAATACTCCTTAAGTTATCGTTAATTTACTTGGCAAATATTTATTGAGCTCCTACTATGTGCTGGGCACTGAGGAAAGGAGAATGAACAAGCAAACACAAACATGGTTTCTACCCTCACACAACTTTCAGAACAGTGGGAGAGAGAGACTGAAAAATAAAAAAGACAAACTGACACCTACAACAATTTAAAGTTATAATAAATGATATGAAAGATACAAACATGAACTGAAATAATAATGAGAATGATGATGATGACAGCCAGGCACTGTTCTAAATGCTTTATGTACCATAACTAATCCTCACAACAACCCTATGAAGTATGTACTATTATTATGCCTATTTTACTAGGGAACTGGGATGCAGAGAGGCCAAGTAACTTGCCTTGGGTGACACAGTTAGTGGTGGGCAGAGCCAAGGAATGGATCTATCTGGATCTAGAGCATGTTTTCTTACTATATCAAAGAAGAGGTTGGAGAAACTAACTTTAAAACAGAGGGTCAGGAAAGGCCTCTCTGCAAAAGTAACATTTAATATCAGACCTAAAAACCAACTAAGGCAGTCTACATTGATAAGAATTCACAAAATGCCAAGAGATGGACTGTTGAGCAGACCTGATTTTCTTCAATATGTTTGCTAACAATTAGACCAGGAAAGTTTCAGTAAAAGCAGTAAGAACTTTGTCAAAAGATCACACAGCACAAGGAAAAGACCAGGAGGCAGAGGTTAGTATAAGACCTAGTGGTAGAAGTGAAAATTATTAATTCTGGGAACCCTGACAGTATATCTGTAAAACCATGTATTGCTATGTTTTGCATACTCTTGGGGACAGAAGGTCCTGGAACTCTCCTGTGTACTCCCACAATTTCGACCTCTGTCAGAGCTCATGAGTACACCAGAAGTATGGTGTGTTCCAAGCCTATGACATCTTTCTTTAAGCCTATACATCTTTCTTTAAGCCTTGCCTTGGCATAATGAAAATTAAATGTGTCTAAGAGCACCCAGATGACCAGTACTAAGAACCAACCTCTTCCATGTGAACATAAAGCAAGTCTGACTTTGAGAGTGGATCTAGCAAATGATAGCTCTCTTGGTGCTACCCACGCAATTGCTTTAGGCCTGATACGTGGACCAACTCCAAAGTTCAGAAGACAACTCCTTTCTATAAGACGTCCCCATTTTGCACTAGGTTTCACTTATCAATTAAAAGGTAACCCCTCCTCTCTCCTTGACAACAAAGAACGTAGCAAATCAAGCACTTAAGTTCATCTTTATTTTCTGCCAAGGCTCACATGAGGATGGACTATGGTGACATCCAAATAGCAGTGTAGATGGAACCAAGGAGATAAGTGGCAAGGCTCTCAGTATAGGTTGATGATAAGAAGATAGAGCAGCCAAGCAGCTTTTCCATACTTCCCAGGGCTTATAAAGCACTGACTGTGGGCTCCTAGTGTAATTGACAAGGAGGCACTTAGTCTCTCTTGATACCTATACATCCTCAGGCAAGAGGTTAACAAAAAGAGTTGAAGAGCAGTTGGGCCACAAGATTAATCATGCCTTAGCACTGGTCAGACCTAGGTTACTAATGCACTGTTTCATTAATCATAATGGCTAGCTGTGGCTGGTGAAGAGTATAAGAAGCCTGTTTAAAGATTCATTACTTCCAAACTTGTAAATTTCATTCAATAGTTTAGAAACCAAACCCCATTCCATAATCGAGTACCTCCTAAAGAATCAAGAAGCTTCCAGGGAAAAGAATTTTTTCTTAGACAAGAGAGCAGATTGAACATTCTGTCTGTAGATGACTGGCTGCTGGGAGTGAGGTAAGAACTGCTGTTGAAATCCCCCCCAACTCCAGGTGGTGGCAGCACAGCTCTAGCTCCAGAAACTGAGGCAAACATTTTCATGCTAAGCCTCGGAGCATCTCAGCAGTTACAAATGACTAGGCTCAAAGGGGAAATGGAAAGTCACAGCAGTGACCAAGTCATACTAAAATAGATTCATGGCTGTAACTGAGGTTCCTTCAAGCTTGTCCCTGCTCTCATCTAGACACAACTTCACCAGGGCCCTTGGATTCACCAGTGGCCCTTGGCTGGCCACTTCACAGTGGTATGTGTACTCAGTAGACCTGAAAATATTTTCATGTCACTCATAAAGGCCAGATATGGATCTGGCCTGTTCTTTTGGAATTATGCTTCAATAAATAGTGCACCCAAAAGAGATTAGATAGCTAAGAAAGGAGAGACATAGGAGAAAGAGAAAGAGTCGTTCCTCCTCTCTTTGGTTGGGCTCCACTCTTCCAACCCTAGCTCTCAGCCTAGAAAAAAGGATGTAGGGTATCCCATAATAACTTTGACCTACTCAAAGAAGAAGGGTGAAGTCAAACCCACAGAAGAGCTGGAATGCCATCTTCTTTTCCTCTCTGTCACATAGAATTTTCTTCTCACAGAAGTTGCTATTTCAGGCATGACTAGAAAGTGGAGTTAGTTCATGCCAGGGATGGATATTATTTTCTTGGAATTTGACCTGTTCCCCAGCTTAGCATTACAATAGTGACAAAAGTTTTAAAAATTAAAAGGTATACAGAAAGACTACAGGAAAAGTGAACATAAGGAAGTGTCAAGGGCCAAACTTGATCCCTTGAGCATAACAGAGGAATAATAATTATCTCATTATATACCTAGAGAACTCTATTTTTTATAAAAGACTTTCATGTACACTATTAAAGCTGAGACTCCCAACAATATTGTGAGATAACTTACAGAATACCACTTTACAGGTGAGGAAAATGAAGCTAAGATAGTTAAGGGACTTGCCCAAGGTCACTCGGCCAGGAAGAAAACAGAAGCAAGACTCACACCTAGGTCCACCTGACTCGAAGTTGAGCTCTCTTTCTACTAAACCATGGTTCATAATCTTCTTCATGAATATAAGGACTCCTTCCCAGATCAAAATATTTCAGACTCCCCCAAAAGAGCATTGTTATTTTAGTAGTCACTGATTTAATAAAATGAATCATGACAAGACGCCATGCTTTTTTTTTTTCAACATCTTTATTGGAGTATAATTGCTCCACAATGGTATGTTAGCTTCTGCTGTATAATAAAGTAAATCAGCCATACTTATACACCTATCCCCCTATCCCCTCCCTCTTGTGTCTCCCTCCCACCTCCCTATTCCACCCTTCTAGGTGGTCACAAAGCACCAAGATGATCTCCCTGAGCTATGCGGCTGCTTCCCACCAGCCATCCATTCTACATTTGGTAGTGTATATATGTCCATGCCACTCTCTCACTTCGTCCTAGCTTACCCTTCCCCCTCCCCGTGTCCTCAAGTCCATTCTCTAGTAGGGCTTCATCTTTATTCCTGTCTTGCCCCTAGCTTCTTCATGACCTTTTTCTTTTTTTAGATTCCATATATATGTGTTAGCATATGGTATTTGTTTTTCTCTTTCTAACTTACTTCACTCTGTATGACAAACTCTAGGCCCATCCACCTCACTACAAATAACTCAATTTCGTTTCTTTTCATGGCTGAGTAATATTCCATTGGATATATGTGCCACATCTTCTTTATCCATTCATCTGCTGATGGACACTTAGATTGCTTTCATATCCTGGCTATTGTAAGCAGTGCTGCAATGAACATTGTGGTACATGACTCTTTTTGAATTATGGTTTTCTCAGGGTATATGCCCAGTAGTGGGATTGCTGGGTCATATAGTAGTTCTATTTTTAGTTTTTTAAGGAACCACCATAGTGTTCTCCATAGTGGCTGTATCAATTTACATTCCCACCAACGGTGCAAGAGGGTTCGCTTTTTGCTGCACCGTCTCCAGCATTTGCTGTTTGTAGAGTTTTCGATGATGGTCATTCTGACCAGTGTGAGGTGACACTTAACTGTAGTTTTGATTTGCATTTCTCTAATGATTAGTGATGTTGAGCATCCTTTCATGTGTTTGTTGGCAATCTGTATATCTTCTTTGGAGAAATGTCTCTTAAGGTCCTCTGCCCATTTTTGGATTGGGTTGTTTGTTTTTTTGATATTGAGCTGCATGAGCTGCTTATATATTTTGGAGGTTAATCCTTTGTCAGTTGCTTTTTTTGCAAGTATTTTCTCCCAATCTGAAGGTTACCTTTTCATCTTGTTCATGGTTTACTTTGCTGTGCAAAAGGTTTTAAGTTTCATTAGGAACCATTTGTTTATTTTTGTTTTCATTTCCCTTTCTCTAGGAGGTGGGTCAAAAAGGACCTTGCTGTGATTTCTGTCATAGAGTGTTCTGCCTATGTTTTCCTCTAAGAGTTTTATAGTGTCTGGCATTACATTTAGGTCTTTAATCCATTTTGAGTTTATTTTTGTGTATGGTGCTAAGGAGTGTTCTAATTTCATTCTTTTACATGTAGCTGTCCAGTTTTCCCAGCACCACTTATTGCAGAGGCTGTCTTTTCTCCATTGTATATTCTTGCCTCCTTTATCAAAGATAAGGTGACCATATGTGCATGGGTTTGTCTCTGTGCTTTCTATCCTTTTCCATTGATCTATATTTCTGTTTTTGTGCCAGTACCATACTATCTTGATTACTGTAACTTTGTAGTATAGTCTGAAGTCAGGGAGTCTGATTCCTCCATCTCAGTTTTTTATTCTCAAGATTGCTTTGGCTATTCAGGGTCTTTTGTGTTTCCATACAAAATGTGAAATTTTGTGTTCTAGTTCTGTGAAAAATGACACTGGTAGTTTGGTAGGGATTGTATTGAATCTGTAAATTGCTTTGGGTAGCATAGTCATTTTCACAGTGTTAATTCTTCCAATCCAAGAACATGTATATCTCTCCATCTGTTTGTATCATCTTTAATTTCTTTCATCAGTGTCTTACAGCTTTCTGCATACAGATTTTTTGTCTCCTTAGGTAGGTTTATTCTCAGGTATTTTGTTGTTGGTGGTGCAGTTGTAAATGGGGGTGTTTCCTTAATTTCTCTTTCATATTTTTCATCTTTAGTGTATAAGAATGCAAGAGATTTCTGTGCATTAATTTTGTATCCTGCTACTTTACCAAATTCATTGATTAGTTCTAGTAGTTTTCCGGTAGCATCTTTAGTATTCCCTATGTACAGCATTTTGTCGTCTTCAAACAGTGACAGTTTTACTTCTTCTTTTCCGATTTGGATTTCATTTCTTTCTTTTTTTCTCTCTGATTGCTGTGGCTAAGACTTCTAAAACTATGTTCAATAATAGTGGTGAGAGTGGTCAACCTTGCCTTGTTCCTAATCTTAGTGGAAGTGGTTTCAGTTTTTCACCATTGAGAACGATGTTGGCTGTGGGTTTGTCATATATGGCCTTTATTATGTTGAGGTAAGTTCCCTCTATGCCTACTTTCTGCAGGGTTTTTATCATAAGTGGGTGTTGAATTTTGTCGAAAGCTTTCTCTGCATCTATTGAGATGATCATATGGCTTTTCTCCTTCAGTTTGTTAATATGGTTTATCACATTGATAGATTTGCGTATATTGAAGAATCCTTGCATTCTGATATAAACCCCACTTGATCATGCTGCAAGATCCTTTTAATGTGCTGTTGGATTCTGTTTGCTAGTATTTTGTTGAGGATTTTTGCACCTATGTTCATCAGTGATATTGGTCTGTAGTTTTCTTTCTTTGTGACATCCTTGTCTGGTTTTGGTATCAAGGTGATGGTGGCTTTGTAGAATGAGTTTGGGAGTGTTCCTCCCTCTGCTGTAATTTGGAGGAGTTTGAGAAGGATAGGTGTTAGTTCTTCTCTAAATGTTTGATAGAATTTGCCTGTGAAGCCATCTGGTCCTGGGCCTTTGTTTTTTGGAAGATTTTAAATTACAGTTTCAATTTCATCACTTGTGATTGGCCTGTTTATATTTTCTATTTCTTCCTGGTTCAGACTCGGAAGGCTGTGCTTTTCTAAGAATTTGTCCATTTCTTCCAGGTTGTCCATTTTATTGGCATAGAGTTGCTTGTAGTAATCTCTCATGATCCTTTGTATTTCTGCAGTGTCAGTTGTTACTTCTCCTTTTTCATTTCTAATTCTATTGAATTGAGTCTTCTCCCTTTTTTTCTTGATAAGTCTGGTTAATGGCTTATCAATTTTGTTTATCTTCTCAAAGAACCAGCTTTTAGTTTTATTGATCTTTGCTATTGTTTCCTTCATTTCTTTTTCATTTATTTCTGACCTGATCTTTATGATTTCTTTCCTTCTGCTAACTTTGGGGTTTTTTGTTCTTTCTCTACTTGCTTTAGGTGTAAGGTTAGGTTGTTTATTTGAGATGTTTCTTGTTTCTTGAGGTAGGATCTTATTGCTATAAGCTTCCCTCTTAGAACTGTTTTGCTGCATCCCATAGGTTTTGGGTCATTGTGTTTTCTTTGTCATTTGTTTCTAGTTATTTTTTGACTTCTTCTTTGATTTCTTCAGTGATCACTTGGTTATTTGGTAGTTTATTGTTTAGCCTCCATGTGTTTATATTTTTTACAGTTTTTTTCCTGTAATTGATATCTAGTCTTATAGCATTGTGGTCAAAAAGATACTTGATATGATTTCAGTTTTCTTAAATTTACCAAGGCTTGATTTGTGACCCAAGATATGATCTCTCCTGGAGAGTGTTCCATGAGCACTTGAGAATAAAGTGTATTCTGTTTTCTTTGGATGGAATGGCCTATAAATATCAGGTAGCTCCATCTTGTTTAATGTATCATTTAAAGCTTGTGTTTCCTTATTTATTTTCATTTTGGATGATCTGTCCATTGGTGAACGTGGGGTGTTAAAGTCCCCTACTATGATTGTGTTACTGTCGATTTCTCCTTTTATGGCTGTTAGCATTTGCCTTATTTATGAGGTGCTCCTCTGTTGGGTGCATAAATATTTACAATTGTTATATATTCTTCTTGGATTAATCCCTTGATCATTATGTAGTGTCCTTCTTTGTCTCTTGTAATAATCTTTATGTTAAAGTCTATTTTATCTGATATGAAAATTGCTACTCCAGCTTTCCGTTGATTTCTATTTGCATGGAATATCTTTTTGCATCCCCACACTTTCATTCTGTATGTGTCCCTAGGTCTGAAGTGGATCTTTTGTAGAGAGCATATATATGGGTCTTGTTTTTGTATGCATTCAGCTTGTCTATGTCTTTTGGTTGGAGCATTTAATCCATTTACATTTAAGGTAGTTATCGATATGTACATTCCTCTTACCATTTTCTTAATTGTTTTGGGTTTGTTATTGTAGGTCTTTTCTTCCTCTTGTGTTTCCTGCCTAGAGAAGTTCCTTCAGCATTTGTTGTAAAGCTGGTTTGGTTGTACTGAATTCTCTTAGCTTTTGCTTCTCTGTCAAGTTTTTAATTTCTCCATTGAATCCGAATGAGATTCTTGCTGGGTAGAGTAATCTTGGTTGTAGGTTTTTCCCTTTCATCACTTTAAATATGTCCTGCCACTCCCTTCTGCTTGCAGAGTTTCTGCTGAAAGATCAGCTGTTAACCTTATGGGGATTCCCTTGTATATTATTTGTTGTTTTCCCTTACTGCTTTTAATATTTTTTCTTTGTATTTAATTTTTGACAGTTTGATTAATATGTGTCTTGGCGTATTTCTCCTTGGATTTATCCTGTATGGGACTCTCTGTGCTTCCTGGACTTGATTAACTATTTCCTTTCCCACATTAGGGAAGTTTTCAACTATAATCTCTTCAAATATTTTCTCAGTCCCTTTCTTTTTTCTGTTCTTCTTCTGGGACCCCTATGATTCGAATGTTGGTGCATTTAATGTTGTCCCAGAGGTCTCTGAGACTGTCCTCAATTCTTTCTTTATTCTGCTCTGCAGTAATTATTTCCACTATTTTATCTTCCAGGTCACTTATCTGTTCTTCTGCCTCAGTTATTCTTCTGTTGAGTCCTTGTAGAGAATTTTTAATTTCATTTATTGTGTTGTGTTGTTCATCATTGTTTGTTTGCTCCTTAGTTCTTCTAAGTCCTTGTTAAACGTCTTGTATTTTCCCCATTCTATTTCTAAGATTTTGGATCATCTTTGCTATCATTACTCTGAATTCTTTTTCAGGTAGACTACCTATTTCCTCTTCATTTGTTTGGTCTGGTGAGTTTTTACCTTGCTACTTCATCTGCTGTGTATTTCTCTGTCTTCCCATTTTGCTTAACTTATTGTGTTTGGTGTCTCCTTTTCCCAGGCTGCAGGTTCGTTGTTCCCGTTGTTTTTGGTGTCTGCCCCCAGTGGTAAGGTTTGTTCAGTGGGTTGTATAGGCTTCCTGGTGGAGGGGACTGGTGCCTGTGTCCTGGTGGATGAGATTGGATCTTGTCTTTTTGGTGGGCAGGACCACGTCTGGTGGTGTGTTTTGGGGTGTCTGTGAGCTTATTATGATTTTAGGCAGCCTCTCTGCTAATGGGTGGGGATGTGTTCCTGTCTTGCTAGTTGTTTGGTATGGTGTGTCCAGCTTTGGAGCTTGGTGGTTGAAGAGTGGAGCTGGGTGTTAGCATTGAGACAGAGATCTCTGAGAGAGTTCTCACCTATTGATATTACATGTGGCCAGGAGGTCTCTCGTGGACCAGTGTTCTAAATTCAGCTCTCCCACCTCAGAGGCTCAGGCCTGACAACTGGCCGGAGCACCAGGACCCTGTCAGCCACATGACTGGAGAAGATATGCTGTGAGTTAGATGTCAGCCACTTCCCTGTTGTAGCTCTGTCTCAGCTGTTTCCAAAGGTCACCCAGATACATTGGGTTATTCCACCATTCCTCAGAACTTGCACATGTCAGTCTCGGATTTGTAGATGTCCTTCTGATACTCTTCATTGAAATACCTTGTATTCATGGTGGTGAGAAATATGCTAATAGTGTTGGTTCTCTTCAGTTCAGAGACTGGGACAGTCTGAGCCTTCATTTGGCCAAGTCAGGAGCAGCTGGCCCAAGGTCCCAAAGTGATAACATGTCAGATTCCAAGAAGTCTTTCTGCAGCACCTGAGCACTAGTCCCAGCAGTCACTCTGCTCAGCTGTAGCATTCTGACTGGGGAACTCAGTGGGACCCTCAAACGAGGATTTCTGCTGGCCCTAGAGCCCGACTTGTCCACCCAGGCAAGGAGCTGAGAAGAGCATCTCCTTGCCCTGTCTCACCAGAGGAGCAGACACCTGGCAGCTGCCAAAGCCATTCTTAATTCAATGCTTTTAAATGAATGTACAGTATATCCAAACAAGATCAATATTAATTTAAAAACATTCAATGATCACATTTTTTTAGTCTACAGATAATGCTTGAAGTATATACAGATTCATAGACCCTGCACAATGGCTGGGAACCACTTCACTAAACCACCAAGGCAAGAGGACCTGGTTCTCTCTGATCATTAAACAATATAACATGGTGATTAAATGCATAGGCTCTGGAATCAGACTTTCTGGGGTCACAGTGGTACCCACACCATGTATATTCAGATACCTGATTCTGATAATTATTAGCAGTACTGCCCTGGTCAAGTTACTTAATCTTTCTGTGTCTCGGTTTTCTCTTCTTTAAAATGAGATACCTCATAAGATTATTGTGGAAATTAAACGAGATTGTGCACATAAGATCCTTAGCACAATGCCTGACACATATAAAGTACTCAAAAATGTTGGATATTATCTGCTACTAACCAAATGTGTTATCTTTATCAGGTCACTGAAATTCTCTTCAATTATTTCTTCTGTAAAATGGAAACAATGATAGATTAGTCACCCTAAAGCAGATGATTCACGGTGGTATCTTGAGGTCCCTTCCAACTCTAAGATATGTGGTTCTGAGACCATCACCAGCTGCTCCTCATAACAGGACTGCTGCTAGCTTAAATGAACCATAACAAGGAAATCTAGAATCAATGAAACCTATAAAACTCCAATAATTCAGAACAACCAAAGCAACATACCTAATCTGGTATGACCTCATCTTAGCTTGATTACATCTGTAAACACCCTATTTCCAAATAAGGTGACATCCACATGTTCCAGGTAGACGTGAATTTGAGGGAAAGAGCACCATTCAGCCCACTACTCCTGGGAATGTCACTTAATCTGCCCACTCCTCAGTTTCCTCATCAGTAAATTGTGATCAGTAAATTGGTGATAAAAGTGGGCTCAAATAATTTGATGATTACAGCAATGCCAAATTTTCCAGAATCTATAATTTTTATGGTCTCCAAGCACAGTGGCCTTATGAGGGTCTGAGACAGCAGAAGAACTCACGACAGAAATTTGGAAGTGTGAATGATTGTGATCTGTTGTCCAAGCAGATCAGCATAAAGCATTAACTGACCACAAAATGCCAACTCCCACACTGTGCTAATACTATGATAAACACTATGACAGTGGGGACCTGGGCTTTTATGAGTTTTGAGCAAGTAACACCTTGCACTGTGGGCGCTTAATAAGCGTTTATCATTATCATTATCATAATTGTATCATAGGTTACCAGCAGAGATAGATAGTGCTCATTACAGCTCTGTTTTGAGATAGTCTCAGTGGGGAAAACCAGAAAGGAGGAACATGTTCTCTACACGATGTGGATTGCCCAATATAGCAAGTTTTGCCTCTGGACAGCATCTATGGGATTTTTATACTGCAGTCCTCTTAAAATTCAAATCTGTTACCTACCTCCCCATAATTACAACATCCTGAAACCAAAATGCCATATATCCCAAAGATAATGATTTCCCTAACTTATTTTTACTGAGGATAATGATAGTGGATGGAGAAGAGGCGCTCACAGGGAGGCATTGAGGCATCTTGGAAAAACTGCACTAGAGTTCAGAAAAGCCTAACCACATCCATGGACCTACTATTCACTACCTATGCAACCCTGGCTTATTAAGTTTTGTAGGGATGTTGTAACAAATTACCACTGGCTGGGGCTTAAAACAACAGAAATTTATTCTCTCACAGTTCAGGAAGCTAGAAGTCTAAAATCAAGGTGTCGGCAGAGCCACGCTCCCTCTGAAGGCTCTAGAGAAGAATCTACTCCATGCTTCTCTTCTACCTTCTGGTGGTTGTTGGCAATCCTTTGAGTTCTTTGTCTTGTAGCTGTATCACTCCAATCTCTGCCTCTGCCATCACTTGTTCTTCTTCCCTTTGGTCTCTATGTCTCTGTGTCTCCAAATGGCCCTCTCCTTTTAAGGACATCAGCTATTGGACTTAGGGACCATCTTAATCCAGTATGACTTCATCTTAACTTGATTATGTCTGAAAAGACCCTATTTCCAAATAAGGTCACAGTCATTAGTTCCAGGTGAAAATTAATTGGAGAGGGGGGCACTACCCTGGGAATGTCACTTAATCTTCCCATGCCTCAGTTTCCTTATCAGTAAATTAGTGATCATTATTCCCACCATGTCTATCACACAGTTATAAGATATTCCTTTTAGGGAAACAGTGTGTGCTTGTGGAAGTATGCATCCACATTTGTGATTCCAGAACCAGTTTGGAAGATGGCAAGGTAGTTTGTTGCCCCTTCCAAAATACGAGTCAAACTCACTAATATTTATTGTTGGCTGCTTGCTGCAGGAGGGATAGTTATAAGAAAGCAAAAGATTGCATGCTACAAAACTACAGTCTGGGTTTCTATAAACCAATCCAACATATACATTACATTATTTAATATAAATAATAGATGTTTCAGAGGTAATCACTTTTGAAAAATGAAATGTTCTGTCCTTTAAATAGAAATAACCCTACTGAGCCATAATCAGTGAAACAGAGAGTTTGTAGTGTTTTTCCAGAATAAGAATTCATCCAAAAACTCCCCCTAGGTCCCCACTGAGTAAACATAAACCCAAGGCCAGGGTAATGAGATCAGTCTCTGGCTACTTCAAGTAGCTCCCTGTGTATTCAAAACCATTTAGCAAGTGAATACATGGTACAGTGAGCCCTGTTCAATTTCTCTGAACCCTACATATATGGAAGTATACCAATAAGTTTATCATTATTTACAGCTAATCAGCAATAAGCTTTAAGGTTAAGTTAAATAAACAGAGTGTTCTTGGTTATAGCTTCCTTCTGCTGGAGGCTTTTTTTTATCTCTCTATGTGGTTCAGTGAAGTTGGTTGTTGGTATTCCATGTGCTCCTGTGTGAAAAGGTGTACCTCCCATTAACAATACTTTTACCTCCACTAAAATGAAAAAAAAAAAGCAACACAGAGAACAAATCAAGGAATACCCCTTCGGGCTAATCCTTTAGTAGTTTCCTTTGGGCCATCTTTGTACTTAATGATGGATTGTTCTGCCACACTACAAGACTGAGAAAATCCATCCTTTCAGCCCAAACCACTTACACTTCAGTAATAATTTTACTCAAAGGAAAGAAAGAATTGTTTTATATGAAAATTAGGCACCCAGGTAAAAATTCTGGTAGAAGTTCTCCCAAACAACAGCTGGGTGCCAAGCCACATCTTCAAGGAAAGATGTGAATTTGAAGATTTAAGGGTGCCAAAGTGATCCTCTTCTTTGATTAACCAGATTGATTTTTCTAATCAAGCATTAAGAGAGAACCAGTTAGCTCAGGTGACTCAAACCAGTCTGTGCAGTTGGGATTTCTTTGGTACTTTCCAGAAGAGAAACACAGCCAATTTGAGTAAGGATGTAGGCTCACTAGGATCAGTCTGGAGCACCTTGCAAGGAGATATTTGTTTGGAACAGTCTCTAAAATGAGATGGAAAAGGAGGTTGTGAGCTTTGAAAAATGGAATCTCTGCATATAGAGTTCAAGTAGTCTCTGCAGAAGTAGCCTGTCTCCCCTAAGTCTGTTAGGGTCATCCTGGGGCCAACGCCAGATTATCTAAATTTATCACAAAAATTTTAAATAATATTATATTTGCTATTAAGAAAACAGGATGGTCATTATGTCAAAATCAAAATAATTTTGGACTTTTTACATTTATTTTACAGTTTAGCATATTTTCACTTTTGAATTACATATGGGGAAAATCATAAGCTTTTTAGCACTTAGAGCCACTAAGTGTTAATCTGGCCAGGACTGAAGCACATAGGTAAGAAATTGTTTACCATGTTGACAATGGGAACATTGTTAAAAGATATTTGAGGAAGAGGATATGACCTCCAAAATCTGGGTGTCTGGAGTTGAATGATCCTTTCTACAAAGGCCTTTACCCATAGGTCCTACCAGAAGCCTCCTCTCTGTCTGCCTCAGGTTAGTTGGGGTCCTGAGGGGAGACTTTCGGACCAGTTTCCAGAGAGCAGATGCTAGCTGGTAAGCCCTGTTTACCAGGCCATAGCAGGTCTGCCAAGCAGAAAGACCCTGTGGAGAGGCTGTGGGTTGGATACTCATGGCTGTAGTTGTTCTGAGATGATCCAGGGATCCAGAGCTGCCAAGCAGGCACCGCTCCCAGCATTGAGATTAGGAGAGAAACCAAGCAAGCAGTCGCATCAACCAGTATTTAACCTCTTGTTGCTGGGAGCTAAGATTTCTTGATTCACTGGGAATGATGGAAAAAAGTACTGGAGCAGTAAGGCATGAGTTCTATGTAGGTTAGTGCCAAAAAGGTTAAAGTTTCCCCTCTGAAACCAGCCAGTACAAAATGCACTCAGCCTCACAGTGTGATTAGGGGTCACATTTCAGCCACTCAGTCATGGAAATGAAGTTCCTTGAAATTCTGCATGCCTCCTTAAACAAACAGAGGCTTCAATCTTCATCCTGGGCTCTTGCCTGAGTCTATATTAGACAAGTATGGAAATCCAGTTCAGCATTTTACTTCCACTGTCATGGGCTGAAGCATTAGTCCAAACACTTGGCCCAGACAGACAACTAGATCTCTGCTTGAGCTCTGTATTCACTTGAAATAATTTAGTAGCAGGGGCTTTCACCTCCAGCAAGCATAGGTAAACCCTAGATTAGCGGTCCTTGTCATTCGTAAATGGACTGCACATCTCCTGCTGCTAGGCCTTCATTAACAAACTGAATAAACTGAAAGGGAAATAAGCAAGCCTATTGCCATGCACACATGTACTCACAGCCTCCTCCACTTTCGTCTTTTGGCTCCTGGGATTCTCACTTCACCCTGGGTTCTTTGAACAGTTTTTTCCTTAGTGTCTTTTTATTCCAACAACATGTTCACTTATTTCAGCTCTACTCTCTTCAACTCCTATTTCTTTTCTTCCTAACTGTACAGTGTCGTCAACTCCCACAGATTTCTTTTTGTTTCCTCTGTCTACAGTGACAATTCATGCTCAAAAACAGAGGTCTCCCATTCCCTACTTTTGCATTCCCCTCCCAACATGAACAATCCTAAATAACAACTTATGTCATCATAGATGAGGAGATCAAGGTATGAGTGATTCACAATGCCATATCCAGACTCAAAGGACTAGACAGATCCATTTCAAAAAGGACCATAAAGAAGGAATAGACATGGGCAGGTGGGCTAGAAGGAGCCCTGAGTTTGGTTCTGGCTGGGTGATGTTGACAATTTCATGATAGGTTCCTACACTTTTGTGTTCCCATCTGCTAAAAAAAAAAATACAGACATAATAGAAATGCCAGCTACCTGTGCATTTCATGGAAAACTCACAAATCAGTTACACAAAAGAAAAATTTTACAAAAGGCATAAAGAACCCCATAAATCCCTCTCTGGAAAAGTAGAAAGAGTATTGAACATTGGAGGATGAGGCTGGCAAATTGTGCCCCATGAATCTGTCTTTCTTTGACTCTCTTCCTTTCTCTGTCCAGTCTCTCTCCATGAAATATGTCATAGCTAAAATTTCAATCTACATGCTGATAATTTCCAAATCTGAATCTCTGGGCCTGACCTCTCCACTGAACTCTGCACTTATGTATCCAATCACATACTTACTGGACATCTCATAGACACTTGGGTGTCTCACAGACATTTCATATTTAATTTATCCTAAATCCCCCCTGCTCTTATTCCCTAATTCATAAAGAGAGCCATTATCCATCCAATTATCATAGTCAGAAACATGGATGTTAGCATCTCCCTCATTCCCACATCCATCTGTTCTACCTCTGCAATGTAAGCACATGTCCCTTCCTCTCCATCCCCATTGCCACCACTGTAGTATTAGACCTCATTATTTCTCACTTGTATTACTGTAACAGTCTCTTAACTGGCCATGAATGCTCACCTTTGTTCACGATGTTCCATGTACTTGTCACTGTGCTTTCCTCCACCTCTATTCCACTCCTCTTTCCCACTGCCATCAAGTACCTACCAGTGTCAGGAACTGAGTCAGACCTCTATATGCATATTCCCATTTCATTCTGGCAACAAGCCTTTTAGGTATATATTATCATTGTCACCATTTTACAGAGGAGAAAACTAAGGCTCAAAGAAAAGCATCAATAATTTGTTCAAGGACAAACAACAGCTCATTTAAAGTCAATTGCAGATCTACCAGATTCCAAAGCCCATGTTTTTCTCACTGCACTGAACTATGTCAATTTTTCTATCATTACTATGTTTTTTCTATCATGTATATATTTTTTCATTAAACTCATTTGGTCCTTCTCTCCCTACCAAACTGTGTTTTAGCACCATGTCATTCTGGTTCACTAATATATCTCTAGTACTAAGCACCATGCCTGGCATCTAGCAGGTATTCAATATATAACCACTGAATAACAAGTAATGACTGATTGAAATCCGCTAAGGAATGTTCTCCACCAGTTCACACATCTCAATTTTTCTCACCTCACATCCTCACTGGGGCACTACTTCACATATTGTGCCCATATGAAGCTTGGTTTGGAGCTATAACTTGGGAGAATGTGTCAGACTAATTCCATTGATTCTTTCCCCACTTCCCTTATTATGGCCCAAGATAATTTTCAACCCACTGGATTTTCATGCCTAGTAAAACCTTTTCTCAGTCCCAGCATAGCCAGGAATGCAGCTGAGATGGCAGGAATCCCAGCCACCAATAAGACTGGGGTGAGGCTGTGTGAAGGCTGATTTGCTTCTACCCTCTCCAGCTTAAGAGGGCACAACACCGTGCCCCTCAGAGCTAGTCAGAGAAAATCAGGCTAACCAAATATACATTTTTGACCCATAGAATTTGGCCAAGAGCCCCCATTTTGTTTAATGACGCAGCACATCTCTTGGCACTTGATCACTAATAAGGACAGTACAGGCACTTGGCAGCACACGTTCTATCAAAAGGTTTTGACAACTAGAAAGCAAACAAAAGGACACTTTAAATGTAACATCACATCCACTCAGGCTGTCACTCAAGTGCCTACCAGTGATCTGACACCAAATCAATTGTATTATGGTTCATTGAAGTCAGATCAATGGCTTCACAAAGTTTCAAGCAGCAGCAGCACAATAGCAAATTTCATGTCTCCTGTATCTTATTACGGAGGAGGTAATCACTGTCTTCTCTCAGTGCCAAAGCCTCAGCGCACTGCTGTCTGAAGACTCTGGGACTCTAATAGAGATGACTGGGCACATCATGCCATTTTCTTCTTACCCACCTCCTCCAGCTATCTTGCCTCCTCTCGCTCCATCGTTCATGAAAGAAACCAGGAACTAGCTTGAAAAGGATTCCCCCATCCCCACACAAGAACCAGAGAGTCCATCTTAACAGACTCTCTGTGAGGAGCCACCACAAGAGTGTAAGTTCCCAGGAAAAAGACTACTTTTGAAGCTAGCTCTAGCTTGGAGGATTTAAAATGCCTCCTGGTCAACTTATTCTCTGTGTATTCAAGTTGACATGACCTTGAATAACTGTGAGAGGCTTATCTTTTCAACTAGCAGAAGACTCTCTCCCGAATTGCCACTTCCTGCTCTTTTCCACTTCTCCATGACCCTGAAAGCTAACTTTGGGGAGTGTCAATTTTCCAGAAGTTCCTACAGAGGAGTATAATCATTTGAGTAGCTTAATAGTAATTGTACAAATATAAATCCCCCAAAAAGTTAAATGAGGAGGGAGCACAATCTCCAAATGCTCCCAATAAGTGGGAAACTTACTAGGAGCCTAGAAAGGTTGAAAGGCTCTAGTCACCGGGACAAGCAGCATTAGATGGGTGGGTCAGACAGGGGATAGAGCGATTTCAGGGCTCAAATGAATTTCTCCCTCATGCCAGAGGACCTACTGTACTCACCAACCTAGCCAAAGGCTTGCACATCAATGAGATGAAGATGAATTATTGAAAAGCTTCTGTATAAAATGCTGCCCTCTGCCATTTCCTACAAATCAAATTATTGAGAGAGATATTTGATTGTAAACATATTTAGAAAATGATTTCATTGTTGTTAAGTTGGTTTTGCTTGCTCCTCCACCCCTTAAATTTCCTTTGCATTAAAGTGCTACAAAGTTAAAAAGGTCATACACACATACCCCCTCCCAACTGGGAGCTTGCACAACAGCCACAGATGTAAATAAATTCAATCAGCAAAAAATGAAAACCTATTATAAGCAATAGAAAACCCTTTAAATCATGCCTAACATCCTTAAACAGAATTGCCTCCTCCTCACCCAGGCCACTAACACATAGTTATCCTGACAACAAAAGGCTTTTTTTTTTTAGATGGAGGGACCCAAATTCTATTTATAGTTTTCAAGCTGCAGACCAAATGGGGTTAACCAGGTTGCACTGTTAGTTCAAGGAAGATCTCAATTTCAATCACAGCACACTTTCAGGACCTACTGTCTCGGGAGGTAGAAGTAGAGCCCCACCTTGCTGGATCTCTAGGAGGCTGTACCCACAGGCACAAAAGCCCACTCAGTGAAGGCTGAGCAGATTCTGTTTCTTGCTGCCTTGGGCAGAACAGTAGTGGGAAAATGAAACATCAGATGACCCACAGGCCAAATAGCTTTTGTTGAGGGACTTGCCTAATGGCATTCAACTAAGATGCCATTGCCCAAGGGAGCCTCTAAGCAATGCCTTTGGCTCTAAGCACTTGAAAAACAAAGAAATGAATATTGTGGACTTCCCTGCTAAGACATATGGTAACAAAGAGAAGCATCTAGTGGCAAGAGTGAAGGATGCATTAATTCAATATTCATTCAATTTTTCAACAACTCTGTATTGAGTTCCTGCTATATGCCCAGTATCAAATTTAAACCAGCATTGTGAAGTTCCATCAGCAAATTTACAGAGCCCTCACACTCAGTTTCCCCTTTGAACAATGACAGTAATGCAAGTGTGAGTCATTGAGGTATCATGGAATTTGATCTATTAGAAATGAGCCTCTAGATAATGTGAACTGGTAATTTATTCAACATATATTTATTGATTGCTCATGTTGTACAAATAATTGAACTAAAAAAAAAAAAGAAGAATTGAACTAAGCACAGTGACCAATGGGAATGGGTGGGAGTAGGACACAAAGGAAAGGGAAGACATGGTTTCTCCTCTCAGGTTGGTTCAAATGACAGGGGGATATAGTCAGAGACAAAGTCTAGTATTAACTCATTTGGCTCTGTTTTAGCTGTAACTGAACAAGACCACTTTGTGTTTTAAATTCATTTATTCATTCACTCACCTGACATTATTTGAACACCTGTGTACTCAGCACAATGCTAGGCAACCAAGGAATATAGAAATAATGGCTTATAAATAACAGCAACCGCTAATTAAAGGACTACTACCCTGTGATAAATTTCCAGGTTCTTTTGCATCACTCTCACAAAATCACTGCAACTCAAGTGATCTGGTGTGTAATAATGTATGGAGGTTGTCTTAGGTACAAGGAAAAATACTATCCAATAGCTAATAGTGCCATTTCTGTAGCATAAGTGGATAAATAGCTCCCTGAGAAGTATGATCTTAGGAAAAATTATTATTTTACCAAACTTTATTATAATTGTGTTGTTATATTCATTGTAATGATAACAACATGTGGGACCATTTATTAATGTGCCAAATGCTCTACCAGAGACTTTCCATGCATTATCTTTTTCATTCTGCACAACTAACTCATGAGGTATTATTATCCCTATTTTACAAAGAAGGAAACTGAGGCACAAGGGGTAAAAAACTTGCCCAAGACTCTACAGTAAGAGGCAGAGTCACATTGGAACTCTCATCTGGCTGCATCCAGAGTTCTTTCCATTATCCTCACTTCAAGGTCCCTGACTTGTTTCCATTGTGTGGGGGAAAATGAGACACACC
Organism: Pseudorca crassidens; assembly: GCF_039906515.1. Taxonomy (NCBI): domain Eukaryota; kingdom Metazoa; phylum Chordata; class Mammalia; order Artiodactyla; family Delphinidae; genus Pseudorca; species Pseudorca crassidens. Next base: position 45,789,380 of record NC_090317.1, on the reverse strand, counting down.
CAATAAACAGTTAAATGTAGGATTGTGGTCAAGTCATCTGACCACTGTTTCCTCATAAAAAATGGGGGTTATAAAACCCAACTTACCAAAATTGAAGGGTGATTTTGATAATCAAGTGAAACGGTTTGGAAACCTGTTTGTACAACATTTTGCAATTTATAAAGCAAACAAAAGAAGGAACGTATGCAGCAATCACTGTAAGGTTCAGCTATTCCAATAGCTAGATGCCTTGCTGGCCTACTTTTTGTGTTTTTCTTTATAAACCCTTTAGTAGAAAGACACCATACTCTAACCAAAAACAGGAGGCTTGGTACCTTAAACATCTGCTGTTCCCTCTGCCTGAAATGCTCTTTCCCTAGAGCATTCCATGCCTGCAATAGTAACTATGGAAACCCCTTAACACACTGTTTTATTTTTCATGGTACTTATCACTACCTGAAATTATCTCATTTATTCCTTTGTTTATTATCTGTCAATCTCCACCCACTGGAATATATTCCCCTTGAGAGCAGCAACTTGCCTGTCTTTGTTCATTCCTGTATCCTCAGTTCCTTGAACAGGGCCAGGAACATAGAAGATGCTCAATAAATATTGCATCATAAATGTAATAGCAATACATGGCAATGAAAAAAGAGGCATGAAAAGGCTTTATAAAATGAGTAGGTCTGAGCATAAGAACTAGAAATTCAAAAGAGGGAGCAATTACTCTGAGCAAGAATAGACCAGTACAACATCAAATGGACATACACTTGAGTTCCTCCTTGGGAATGGGGAGCATTTGCATGTACGAAGGGCAGCCAGGAGGGCAGGATGGATGGCATCAGGAAAGGGTGAATATAAGAGTGAATATACCTTGTTCCAGCAACAGTGGTAAGCTCTGTCTGCTGAAGGTTGGTGGGATACAGAAGTTGGAAATGCACGTAGGTAAGTTGTGTGCAGATTATAGAGATCCTTGAGTGGCAGGTTAAGAAACTTGGCATTTAAGGAGACTTTTCCTAGGAAGAGCAATGAAAATGATAATAATAATATTAATAATAATAAAGAAAGTGAAATGGGGATTAGAAGGGGAACACACTCCGGTTTTATTTTCTTCCTGGTTATTATCACAGGCATGTGAGACTCTAGGAAAAGAGCATTTTAGGCAAAGGGAAGAGCAAATGTTAAGGCCCCAAGTCCCCTTTTCTTGGTTAGAATATGGTGTCTCACTATACACTATAAAGTGTTTAAGAGGAAAAATACACAGATAAAGCTGGCCAGGTATCAGTGAAATAGCTACTGTAAATCATAACATTTATACAGATGAACGTTTATAATGACAGCTACTTTTCTGTGGTAGACACAGAGGTTTCCCTACTAAATCCTGCTCCAAGGCCTTGCTAACCAGCTACAGGGAGTGATCAAAGCAGGGTTATAAGGCCCGACCATTTTGGACTAACAGGGGACTCTGGGGCCCTCAGATGGGCAATGGTCTTTCTTTATTTCCCTGAAGTGTTGGCCAAAGTTTTGCTGCCTTACTGTAACTTGACATCTAACTTGACTTCTGCCCCTGCCTGATTCTGTTCCCTCTCCCTTCCTTTTACAGGAGTTGATCCCTAATAAACATCTTGCACCCCAAACTCTGTCTCCAGTTGCTTTACACTATAACAGACTCCTTTACATACTTTCCTCAAAGCTACCCTACAAGATAAGGATTTTTATCATCTTCACTGCATGAGAGAGGAAACTGAGGCTTAGAGAGGACAGGTAACTTAACCACATGTACACACTTAGGAAGAGTCATGTCTAGAGAAAGCAATTCTTGGCAGGAAAATTGTTCCCCCATTTATCATTCCCTTCCCCAGCCTATCTTCATGCATTTGATTACCAAAATTCATGTTGCCATTGGCGAAGACTCCTAACCCAAAATTACCTCTGTAAGATTCATAAGATCCAGAGAATTGTTACCACTGTTACTTTCTCAGAGTTACAAGTCAAATACATTCACCTTATGTAATTTTTCCATTTTGATTTAGGCTGGCTACATCCCTCAGCAAACCAAGTTCCTAGTACAATGATGAAATCCATCTTTAGCACCCTTGAACTTTGTCATTTAACAAACCCTGGCCTGGAGGTACTGCATGTGCAACTCCTCATAAGGCAGCTAATTAACATTACCAGATGCAGAACGTGGAACCCTCTACTAGCAGAAGCTGCAACTTAGCAACCACTGCCAAATAAGGAAGAGACATTGCAGTCCCTCCCGGTGGACAGTATTATTTTCTCTCAATCAAGAATATCATAATTAACTGTACAGGTGTCACCAGAAAATTTCTGGAAAGAGGCCTATAAATTCAAGTGATGTGAAAGGTGCCAGAAATAATAATAGAATCATCTTGGATATATATTTAGAAATGCTGAGGATGTTCAAGGCTCGTGAGAAACAGCATATGTGTTAAAGTTTTAGGGATTGATAGTCCTACAGCAAGAACAATGTATGAAGCAAAGGAGGCTAGAGAAGCCCTAAAGTTGTTCTTGGTTATAACTTACCTCCAACAGTGGGTTTGTTGTTGTAGTGGTTTATAAAATGGAATTGAGTTTAGGTACAGCTAGTAGAAGCATTAACATGGTGTGGGAGGATTAGTAATTCTTGGCATAAGTTTACCTCACTCTTACTATATTAGGGATGAGGGTCCATTTTTTTCAGTCAAAATGCATATATTTCACTTTTTTGCTACAAGAGGTCAATGGAACATAAGATTCCTTTAATAAAACTTTAAGAAAATTTTGCTGAAACACAGCTTTTCTAAGATGTGAAGAATACCAGGTCGTATGAAAGGAAAGCTAGAGGAAGAGGAACACAGCCTGAAATTCTCTTGCCTACAGCATCACAGAATATGCTTCTGTTTCACATGGGACTATCCCCCAGGTGACTTCCACAGTTTCCCTAAGATGAATTAGACCACTTAATTAGTGTTCCAGTTACATCTTAAGCCTTTAAAACCTCAACAAAAGCTTAACCAGTATTGTGCATATAAGATATACATTAAAATTAAAAGGGCAAACTTTAATAAATTAGTTGCAAATAGCCCCCAAATGAGTTCCTTTGGAATGGGAACCTCGTCTCATTCATAATTGCATCTACCATAGAGATTAACATAATGCCTGGCACATAGTAGGGACTTGACTGAGTTTCATAAAATTGAATTGAAATGGAGTATAGACCAAGTTGAAAGGAACTAATGGAGACAATCCATTGTAAAGATATTTAACCAAGAAAGTTATATCCTGGCTATACCTAGGGCACCAAGCTGTTCATCTCATGTGGCTCTCCTAATTTGAGAGCTAAGACTCCCATTTTTTCCTATTAATAGAAAGGGCAACTACTCTAAGCCTACTCTTCCTCCATCACAGGGATTCATATCAAAAGGTTCTTAATGCAAATTTTTCTAGAAAGCAGAAATCTGTTTTCCGTCAATAACTGACTCATTTTAAATGATCAAATTCTGTGTGTAGACCAGATTGGTTCAAGATGGCAGAGTAGAAGGATGTGCACTCACTCCCTCTTGTGAGAGCATCGGAATGACAACTAACTGCTGAACAGTCATTGATAGGAAGACACTGGAACTCACCAAAAAAGACAGCCCACATCCAAAGACAAAGGAGAAGCCACAATAAGATGGTAGGAGGGGGGCAATCACAATAAAATCAAATCCCATAACTGCTGGGTGGGTGACTCACAAAATGGAGAACAGTTATACCACAGAAGTCCACCCACTGGAGTGAAGGTTCTTAGCCCCACATCAGGCTTCCCAACCTGAGGGTCTGGCGATGGGAGGAGTAATTCATAGAGAATCCGACTTTGAAGGCTAGTGGGATCTGATTGCAGGACTTTGACAAGACTGGGAGAAACAGAGACTCCTTTCTTGGAGGGCACACACAAAGGGACTTTGACAAGACTGGGAGAAACAGAGACTCCACTCTTGGAGGGCACACACAAAGTACTGTGCACATAAGGACCCGGGGGAATGAGCAGTGACCCCATAGGAGGCCAAACTAGCCCTACCTGCTAGTGTTGGTGGGTCTCCTGCAGAGGAGGGGGTGGCTGTGGTTCACCGCAGGGACAAGGACACTGGCAGCAGACGTTCTGGGAAGTACTCCCTGACGTGAGCCCTCTTGGAGTCCACCATTAGCTCCACCAAAGAGCCTGTAGCCTCTGGTGCTGGGTTGCCTCAGGCCAAACAACCAACAGGGAGGGAACTCAGTGGATTAAAGTTTTACTGAGTCTGCCCACCAGAGCAACACCCTGCTCTACCCGCCACCAGTCCCTCCCATCAGGAAGCTTAAACAAGCTTCTTAGATAGCCACATCCATGAGAGGGCAGACAGCAGAAGAAAGAAGAACTACAATCCTGCAGCCTGTGGAATGAAAACAACATTCACAGAAAGATAGACACAATGAAAGGGCAGAGGACTATGTACCAGATGAAGGAACAAGATAAAACCCCAGAAAAACAATTAAATGAAGTGGAGATAGGCAACATTCCAGAAAAAGAATTCAGAAAAATGAAAATGAAGATGATCCAGGACCCCAGAAAAAGAATGGAGACAAAGATTGAGAAGATGCAAGAAATGTTTAACAAAGACCTAGAAGAATTAAAGAAAACACATGTAGAAGACTTAAAGAACAAACAAACAGACATGAACAATACAATAACTGAAATGAAAAATACACTAGATGGAAAAAATAGCAGAATAACTGAGGCAGAAGAAAGGATAAGTGACCTGGAAGACAGGATGGTGGAATTCACTGCTGTGGAACAGAATAAAGAAAAAAGAACGAAAAGAAATGAAGACAGCCTAAGAGACCTCTGGCTCCCAGAAGGAGAAGAGAGAGAAAGGACCAGAGAAAATATTTGAAGAGATTATAGTTGAAAATTTCCCTAACATGGAAAAGGAAATAGCCACCCAAGTCCAGGAAGCAAAGAGAGTCCCAGGCAGGATAAACCCAAAGAGAAACACGCTGAGACACATAGTAATCACATTGACAAAAATCAAAGACAAAGAATAATTATTAAAAGCAACAAGGGAAAAATGACAAATAATATACAAGGGAACTCCCATAAAGTTAACAGCTGATTTTTCAGCAGAAACTCTACAAGCCAGAAGGGAGTGGCACAATATATTTAAAGTTATGAAAGGGAAGAAACTACAACCAAGATTAATCTACCTGGCAAGGATCTCATTCAGATTCGACGGAGAAATCAAAAGCTTTACAGACAAGCAAAAGCTAAGAGAATTCAGCACCACCAAACCAGCTCTACAACAAATGCTAAAGTAACTTCTCTAAGTGGGAAACACAAGTGAAGAAAAGGACCTACAAAAACAAACCCAAAACAATTAAGAAAATGGTAATAGTAACATACATATTGATAGTTATCTTAAATGTGAATGGATTAAATGCTCCAACCAAAAGACACAGGCTTGCTGAATGGATACAAAAAAAAAAAGACCCATATATATGCTGTCTACAAGAGACCCACTTCAGACCTAGGGACACATACAGACTGAAAGTGAGGGGATGAAAAAGATATTCCATGCAAATGGAAATCAAAAGAAAGCTGGAGTAGCAATACTCATGTCAGGTAAAATAGAGTTTAAAATATAGAATATTACAAGAGACATGGGAAGTCACTACATAATGATCAAGGGATCTTTCCAAGAAGAAGATATAACAATTATAAATATATATGTACCCAACATAGGAGCACCTCAATACGTAAGGCAAATGCTAGCAGCTGTAAAAGAGGAAATCAACAGTAACACAATAATAGTAGGGACTTTAACACCTCACTTACACCAATGGACAGATCATCCAGACAGAAAATTAATAAAGGAAAACAAGCTTTAAATGACACAACAGACCAGATAGATTTAATTGATATTTATAGGACATTCCATCCAAAAACAGCAGATTACACCTTCTGCTCAACTGCACATGGAACATTCTCCAGTATAGATCAAACCTTGGGCCACAGATCAAGCCTCAGTTAATTTAAGAAAATTGAAATCATATCAATCAACTTTTCCTACCACAATGCTATGAGATCAGAAATAAATTACAGGAAAAAAAAAACGTAAAAAACACAAACACATGGAGGCTAAACAATACATTACTAAATAACCAAGAGATCACTGAAGAAATCAAAGAGGAAATCAAAAAATGCCTAGAGACAAATGACAACGAAAAAACGATGATCCAAACCTATGGGATGCAGCAAAAGCTGTTCTAAGAGGGCTTCCCTGGTGGCACAGTGGTTGAGAGTCCGCCTGCCGATGCAGGGGACACGGGTTCGTGCCCCGGTCCGGGAAGATCCCACATGCCGCGGAGCGGCTGGGCCCATGAGCCATCGCCACTGAGCCTGCGTGTCCGGAGCCTGTGCTCCGCAACAGGAGAGGCCACAGCAGTGAGAGGCCCGCGTACCACCAAAAAAACTAAAACAAAAGCTGTTCTAAGAGAGAAGTTTATAGCAATAAGATCCTACCTCAAGAAACAAGAAACATCTCAAATAAACAACCTAATATTACACCTAAAGCAATTAGAGAAAGAAGAACAAAAAACCCCCAAAGTTAGCAGAAGGAAAGAAATGATAAAGATCAGGTCAGAAATAAATGAAAAAGAAATGAAGGAAACGATACCAAAGATCAATAAAACTAAAAGCTGGTTCATTGAAGATAAACAAAACTGATAAACCTTTAGCCAGACCCATCAAGAAAAAGAGGGAGAGGACTCAAATCAATAAAATTAGAGAGGGGTTTCCCTGGTGGCTCAGTGGTGGAAAGTCCGCCTGCCGATGCAGGGGACACAGGTTCGTGCCCCAGTCCGGGAAGATCCCACATGCCGCGGAGCAGCTGGGCCCATGAGCCGTGGCCGCTGAGCCTGCGCTCCGCAATGGGAGAGCCCACAGCAGTGAAAGGCCCGCCTACCACAAAAAAATAAAATAAAATAAAATAAAATTAGAGATGAAAAAGGAGAAGTTATAACAGACACTGAAGAAATACAAAGCATCTACAAACAACTCTATGCCAATAAAATGGACAACCTGGAAGAAATGGACAAATTCTTAGAAAGGTATAACCTTCCAAGACTGAAGCAGGAAGAAATAGAAAATATGAACATACCAATCACAAGTAGTGAAATTGAAACTGTGATTAAAAACCTCCCAACAAACAAAAGTCCAGGACCAGATGGCTTCACAGGTGAATTCTATCAAACATTTAGAGAAGAGCTAACACCCATCCTTCTCAAACTCCTCCAAAAAACTTCAGAGGAAGAAACACTTCCAAAGTCATTCTACGAGGTCACCATCACCCTGACACCAAAACCAGACAAAGATGTCACAAAGAAAAAAAACTACAGGCCAATATCTCTGATGAACATAGATGCAAAAATCCTCAACAAAATACTAGCAAACAGAATCCAACAGCACATTAAAAGGATCATACACCATGATCAAGTGAGATTTATCCCAGGGATGCAAGGATTCTTCAATATACACAAATCAATCAATGTGATACACCGTATTTACAAACTGAAGAATAAAAACCATATGATCATCTCAATAGATGCAGAAAAAGCTTTTGACAAAATTCAACACCCATTTATGATATAAAAAAAAAACTCTCCAGAAAGTGGGCATAGAGGGAACCTACCTCAACATAATAAAGGCCATATATGACAAACCCACACCAAACATCATTCTCAATGGTGAAAAACTGAAAGCATTTCCTCTAAGATCAGGAACAAGACAAGGATGTCCACTCTAACCACTCTTATTCAACATAGTTTTGGAAGTCCTAGCCACAGCAATCAGAGAAGAAAAAGAAATAAAAGGAACCCAAATGGGAAAAGAAGAAGTAAAGCTGTCACTGTTTGCAGATGACATGATACTATATGTAGATAATCCTAAATATGTCACCAGAAAGCTACTAGAGCTAATCGATGAATTTGGTAAAGTTGCAGGATACAAAAGTAATGCACAGAAATCCCTTGCATTTCTATACATTAACAATGAAAGATCAGAAAGAAAAATTAAGGAAACAATCACATTCACCATTGCAACAAAAAGAATAAAATACTTAGGAATAAAACTACCTAAGGAGATAAAAGACCTGTACTCAGAAAACTATAAGACACTGATGAAAGAAATCAAAGATGACACAAACAGATGGAGAGATATACAACGTTCTTGGATTAGAAGGATCAATATTGTGAAAATGACTATACTATGCAAAGCAATCTACAAATTCAATGCAAACCCTATCAAATTAACAATGGCAGTTTTTACAGAACTAGAACAAAAAGTTTCACAATTTGTATGGAGACACAAAAGAACCCAAATAGCCAAAGCATCTTGAGGGAAAAAAACAGAGCTGGAAAAACCAGGCTCCCTGGCTTCAGACTATACTACAAAGCTACAGTAATCAAGACAATATGGTACTGGCACAAAAACAGAAATATAGATCAATGGAACAGGATAGAAAGTCCAGAGGTAAACCCATGCACCTATGGTCAACTAATCTATGACAAAGGAGGCAAGGATATACAATGGAGAAAAAGACAGTCCCTTCGATAAGTGGTGCTGGGAAAACTGAACAACTATATGTAGAAGAATGAAATTAGAACACTCCCTAACACCACACACAAAAATAAACTCAAATGGATTAAAGACCTAACTGTAAGGCCAGACACTATAAAACTCTTAGAGGAAGCCATAGGCAGAACACTGTGACATAAATCACAACAAGATCTTTTTTGACCCACCTCCTAGAGTAATGGAAATAAAAACAAAATAAACAAATGAGACCTAATGAAACTTCAAAGCTTTTGCACAGCCAAGGAAACCATAAACAAAATGAAAAGACAACCCTCAGAATGGGATAAAATATTTGCAAATGAATCAATGGACAAAGAACTAATCTCCAAAATATATAAACAGCTCATGCAGCTCAATATTAAAAAAATGAACAACCCAATCAAAAAATGGGCAGAAGACCTAAAAAGACATTTCTCCAAAGAAGACATACAGATGGCCAAGAGGCACATGAAAAACTGCTCATCGTCACTAATTATTAGAGAAATGCAAATTAAAACTACAATGAGGTATCACCTCACACCAGTCAGAATGGCCATCATCAGAAAATCTTCAAACAACAAATGCTGGAGAGGGTGTGGAGAAAAGAGAACCCTCTTGCAATGTTGATAGGAATGTAAATTGATTCAGCCACTATGGAGAACAGTATGGAGTTTCCTTAGAAAACTAAAAATAGAATTACCATATGACCCAGCAATCCCTCTACTGGGCATATACTCAGAGAAAACCATAATTCAAAAAGACACATGTACCCCAATGTTCATTGCAGCACTATTTACAATAGCCAGGTAATTCAAGCAACCTAAATGCCCATCGACAGACAAATGGATAAAGAAGATATGGTACATATATACAATGGAATATTACTCAGCCATAAAAAGGAATGAAATTGGGCTATTTGTAGAGACGTGAATGGACCTAGAGTGTGTCATGGAGTGTGAAGTAAGTCAGAAAGAGAAAAACAAATATTGTATATTAACACATATTTGTGGAATCTAGAAAAATGGTACAGATGAACCGGTTTGCAGGGCAGAAATTGAGACACAGATGTAGAGAACAAACATATGGACACCAAGGGGGGAAAGCGGGGCGTGGTGGGGGTGGTGGTGGTGGGATGAATTGGAAGATTGGGATTGACATATATACACTAATATGTATAAAATAGATAACTAATAAGAACCTGCTGTATAAAAAAAATAAAATAAAATACAAAAAGAACGATAAAAATATTCTGTGTATAGTCACATGGTCTAATACTGTTCAAGTAATTTTTCCTAACCCAGAAATGGCTTTAGAAATTTTTATCATAAAGCAAACTGTTCTGCCAAACTCTTTTTTAAGAAAATGCAATTTATCAAAAATTGGTTACCAACAAATACCAGCAAGGTTGTCTCTCCAATCTTTCTTACTTTAATCTTGAGAACTCTGCTTTTACTGAAATGTTCACATGCCATAAATTTTACCTTGAAACATGTTTCATGACAACATAAATTTGCCCATCTGGATGCAGTAGAAAGAAAAAAACCCAAAGAACAAAAGGAGTTATTTCCTAAAAGGTGGCTCAATGAGACAGTAAAAAATTCTAATGTAGAGGAGGGTTTGCATATAATCGGGTGCTACCGATACCACTAAATATGCATTTCCTTTCTGCTGCACTTGCATGAATAATGAAAATCAAACTGTCTACACCAATGAAAAAGCTAAGTTTTACTAATGCAGACTTTCTTAAAGGTTTTATTATTGTAAAATAATGCACATGACTTAAAAAGTTGATGTACTCAATGCCTTAAATTGAAAAGTAAGTTCCCTTCCCTTACCATGTTTCAGATCACTATCAACATATACTAGTCCCACTCTCAACACTAACCATGGTTATCAATTTCCTAGGTGTACTTCCAGAAATATTCTATGCATATACAAGCATATGTGTAATAATTGAATTTTACACAAATAATATCGTACATATTGATTTAGAGCTTGCTTTTACAACTTAATATGTCTTGGATATCTTTCTTAATAAGAACATATATAGTATAGCATCTTTTTAGCGGCTGCATAGTATTCCATAACTTAAATGTACCATAATTGACTTAACTGGTCCCCTATTTACTGATATTTAGTTGTTTCTCTTTTTTGCTATTACACATGATCATCTTTGTACATATTTCTTAGGCACATGTAAGAATTGTTGGATGAAAGGTAACATACGGGAATATAAAATGGTACAATTGCTTTGGAAAATAGTTTGGTAGTTCCTCAAAATATTAATCATAGAGTTACCATATGACTTAGCCATTCCACTCCTAGTTATATACCCAAGAGAAATGAAAACATATTTTTATGCAAAACCTTGTACACAAGTGTTCACAGTAGCGTTATTCATAATAGCCACAAACTGGAAACAACTCAAATGTCTATCAACAGATGAATGGATAAACAAATATGATATACCCATACAATTAAATGTTATTCAGCCATATAAAGAATAAAGTACTGATTCATACTAAAACATGGATGAACCTTGTAAGCATTACACTAAGTGAGAGCTCACAAAAGTTCACATCTTGTGTGATTTCATTTATACAAAATATCCACAATAGGCAAATTCATAGAGACAAGAAAATAGATTAGTGGTTGCCTGTTGTTGGGGAGAGGGAGGGATGGGGAGTGACTGCTATGGTATTAATTTTCTTTTTGAGTGATAAAAACGTTTTGGGATTAGATGGTGATGGCTACACAATCCTGCCAATATACTAAAAAACATTGAACTGTACACTTTAAATGGGTGAATTTTATGGTATGTTAATTATATCTTGATAAAACCGTTTTAAAAAGTAACATAAAGCCTTTCAAAGAAGGGCCAGTCTGGAACACATACACTCCACTGGAATATTTTTATCTTGGGATATTTCCCACATACCCCAGGGGAAAAAAAAACCTGCCTTTATATAATTTCTCTCACCAGACAGTTAAAATGTTTTTCCTCATTTCTGAAAGGAAACAACTGTGTTTAAATTAGATGAGAAAAAAATTAAATCAAAGATTAGCTTTCAGAGGCAAACTTAAATGTCTTTTTTTAATACAGTTTCTTTTGTTGTTTTTTCTAATTATAAAAGTAGCACATACACACTGTATGAAATTTGGAAAAGACATAAAAGCCTAAAAAGAAGAAAGTAAAGATTATCTGTCATCCCACCACCCAGAGATAATCATTGTTAACATTTAAGTATATTTTCTTCTAGTCTTTTAATATAGTTTTGTTTACGAAATTGGGATTATACTTTGCATACACAGCTTCATCTTATTTTCTTATTTTAATATTATGATATTATGAGCATTTTCTCATTTCAAAATCATGATTTTTAATGGCTGCATAATTTTCTATTCTATGCTTATACCATAATTCATTTAACCAGCTTCCAACTTTTGAATATTTAGCTGCTTCTAATTTTTGCTGCCACAGTTTTTATAGCTAAATCTTTTTTTAACATTTTCAATTATTTCCTTATGATAAATACCTAACGGTGAAAATGGTGGGTCAAAAGATATACACATATTAAAGTTTTTGGTATGTATTCTCAAATTACCCTTCAGAAAGTTCAGAGCAATGTATACCTCCATTAGCATTGTTTCTCCCTTAAGCTATCCAACATTGGCTATGACAATTTGTTTTTAATTTTTAATTGTTGTCAATGTGTTAGGTATTAATAGAGCATATGAGTTCACTGTCCTTTATATTATGTCTATTGGCCATTTTTATTTCATTTCTTTCTGTCTTTGTATGCATGGGTGTGTTCATCTCATTTGTTTTTTTGTCTGTTGTGATGTTTATATTTTTCTTATGAATCTATAAGAACTCTTTACATATGAATAACATCAAGTATTTGTCTATCACTTACACTTACCCATTAAAGGGCATTTCCGTACCTACAGTACTATTGTACTTCTCTAGAGTCTTTATGTCTTCATCAGGGCAGTTTTCCAAAATCCAAAGAGGAAAAAGGAGAGAAATATTCCTTTTCCTTTATTTCCCCCATAAACTAAAAGATATAAGAAACCCACAAATGATCTTAATAATAAATGGACCACGTTATTAGAGAAATAATTCAGTCTCCCCTACGGATTCATTAATGGCCCCTATAAACACCTTTTCTCCCAAGTCTCTCTGGGCATCTAATGCCAGTTCTAAATCAACAGCCCTAGAGGCTGAGGGCCTGCCCAAACTTCTCTTTGAACCAGCAACTCAAACTGCAGCTTTCTTCACAGTGCCAGACATTTTAGCACTTGCTAGTACTTAAAGAGCAAAGCCTAGAGATTCTAATCACTAGGTCTAATTACAATGAAGGGAAAATTTTCACTGAAAAGTTAACAAAAGAAAACAATTAGCCAAATGGGATCCCATTCTCTTGACAGACTGATAATGTGGATTAGGCTGTGTTTCTAAAACCTGACTCCTGGATCACATCTATGAGCAAGAGGGGAAATCTCTCCTTACTATCCAAGAAAAAAGGGTCCTTGGGAACTTTATAGAATATGTGCAGTCTGAACTATGTACAGGCCTGGGGTAAGGAAGGACTTGGATTACTGATAATTTGCTATCATGTGAGGGGCACCTGAAGGCCCTGAGGTTCAAATAATCATTTTGTGCCCACAGATTAATGCCTGAAATACCACCATGAGTTTAGATGAACCATCTGGTGCTGAGTTCAAAAGCACTAGTCAGAGACACCTCACTGGAATTGAAGGGTATTTGGCTCCCTCTAAGTCAAAAGTATGAATGAGGCATGGTGGGGAGGAAGAGAGTAAGATATATAGAGTGCCTGAGGAAGCAAACTTGTTTGGCCCATGAATCTGCTCAAGGCCATAACCGACAAGGGATAGCTGCAAATACACCCCATGTCGCTCTAATGGGTGCAAGTGAATAACAGTTCTTTTCTAGTAGACAAAAGTCTTACCATTCCTAGTGCTCCCTTTGATCTACATAAGACTCATCTTCACCCAAGGAAACAACAAAGTATCTACTATTGAGATGATCATGTGCCTTTTGTCTTTTGTTGCTGTGGTGTACCTCATTGATTGATTTGCATATGTTGAACCATCTTAGTGACCCTGAGATGAATCCAGCCTGATCATAGTGTGTGATCAATTTTATGTGTTGTTAGATTCAGTTTGCTAATATTTTTTTGAGGATTTTTGCATCTATAGTCGTCAAAGATATTGGCCTGTAGTTTTCTTTTTTGGTCATGTCTCAAAGTTTCTAGATTTCTCTTATATCTTCGTAACAGAACTTCATCACATAATTCTGTCTATAGACTAGGAATAGTTCTAAATGTTTTACATGTATTAACTCATTTATATTTCAGAACCACACTATCAAGGTAGCTGCTATTATTATCTTAATTTTACAGATAAGGAAACCAAGGGGTAAAGAAGAGGCAGAACTGAGATTTGACCCAAATTTGGGAGACTGTAAAATTTATATTTCAAACCATGTTTGGAAGCTTCTTGTCCATTGCCAAAAAGATAGTATTCATAGCAAAAAGTCATTGTCACTATTCCATTTCAGCCTTCATGTTATATTTTCAGTGTTCTTTTAGGAGTTCTTTAAATGTGGGGAAGCTTTTTGAGAAGGTTATAATGAGTAAGAGCACAGGCTGTAAAATCAGACAGACTTGGAATCATGTCCAAACTCTGCCACACACTAGCATTGTGAATTTCAGCAAG